>NC_136415.1:207255178-207617678 GCF_051521515.1 Lactuca serriola | reverse complement strand
TAATTAGGTTATTAATAGCAACATACTTCTAGTAATTTTAATTTAATTATAAAATAAAATTTAATTAATTTAAAAAGTAATAATAATAATAATAAATTAATTGTAAAATCAAATTAAAGTAGTTTTAAAATCAAGTTAATGTTAATATTAAAATAAAATAAAATTAGTTTAAAAAATTAAACTAAATTAATAGCAGCATACTTTCTCTTTGCTCCTCGGGTATATATATATATATATATATATATATATATATATATATATATATATATATATATATATATATAATACTTTATTCATTTCTGATTATTTGTTCATGTGTTCCCATGTTGGGATACTTTTTGAATCATCAACTTTATGAATACTCTACTTGATTTTTGTTTCTTGTAGAGTAAATCTTAAACACTAAATTAATTTTCAGTTTGTGACAACCCATAACTTCTGTCTTGCACACTTAGCCAATTCAATCAAAGTTAAACATGTTTCGTTGACTTCTGGCATTGTTTGAGGGTTCGTTTAAGTGATTCTAAGCTTGAGTATGACCCAAGGTGAGTTTAGGAATGAGTCAGCAAGTCGTGTACTGTCAAAACAGGGCCATACACACCCTTAGAGGGAGTGTACGGTCGTACACATGGGTGTGCGGCCGCACACCCACTCCCTTGGCAGCACACTCGCTCTTGGCAGCACTCTCACCCTATATAAAGGGTAGACCCCTTCCCTTTCATTCATTTAACATCCTGGCAGCACACGACACCTTTTCTCTCAAACTTCTTCAATCACAAACCCTCCCAAGGCTTCAAAAACATGAGTAATTCATCCCTTAGCTTGTTATACTTGAAGAACCACTTCATCTAAGCCTTGATTCATTAAATTTCATCATGTTCTTCATCTCTTGAAGGAGTGCGGCCGCACATCTTCATAAGGTTGGCCGCACACTCCTAAAAGACCCCTCCAAAGTGAGAGTTGGACTTCCATATTCGAGTTGGACATGAACCTAACCTTGCTACACCTCGGAAATGGAAATTTGGACATTTTTGTGTGGGGTATATGACAACACACACTTTTGTACAACCGCACACACCCTTGTGCGGCAGCACACTCCAAGTGTGCGGCAGCACACCCAAGTATGCGACCACACACTTATCTTAGGACCATAAACACACTTCTAGGACCCCTAACTTGCACTACAATTGAATATAGGCCTAGAACACTTAATGGATTGCAAGTATGGACCTTGAAACACCCCAAGGATACCTTCCATCATGAGTGTACGACCGTGCACCCCTTGGGCCGCACACCCATGGCCGTACACACCTTAAAGGTGGCCATACACTCCCCTCATGCAATCCTTCAAGGTTCTAACACTTAGTGCAAGTAGTCCCAAGTTCCTAGAGTGGTTCTCAGTCACATTTAGTGGTGAAATATCTTCATTTGACTCCTTTATGTATCATTGTATGTTAATTAGGATCAAATCGTGTTCAAGGCTTCACTTGAACACCCAACTTTTCGTGACGATCCTTCATTCAAATCACCCAAGGTGAGTTCATACCCCTACATTTTCCGTGTTTTTAATGTTTTCAGGGGGGGATACAAGCCAAACTTAAAGTATTTTATTAAGTTTTAAACATAATAATACAGTCCAACGATTTCCACGTTAAATAACATAATCGGATATCTTATCCCTTTTTGTAAAGAAAATTGTTATGCTGGAAATCTAAACATCATAGCTTTCAGAAAGGTTTTATAAAACATATTTCACATCAACTCTAATAAACTATAATGGGTATAGTTTGGGATAACTCTCTAGGTAGTCTCTACCAAATCAGATCTCATGGATGAATATATATATAAACTATGGCAGATTTAGTTTATGTTATATGTTTTCTCAGAAGTATAAAGTACATTTATTCAAGGATAATTAGTGTTTTATACTTTTTTCCCGCTAATAAACTAGATTATACAAAATTGTAAGGTGTTGCTTCGCTACTGTACCCTTAGGTGTACAGGGATAAATACTATCATAGTATAACCAGAGTCTCCTGGAGGGAGAGCGTGAGATTTGTGAAAAGATCTATTCGGGACTGATAATCCCACACCTAAACTGCTAGCTACAGTGAGGCAGGCATGCCTGAGGTGAACAAATCTCATTTAACTTAACGCCTGAAGAACGTTAGAAAGGTCTCTAGTCATATCAAGTATGGTTATACGACTCGCAAATAAGTATAAACTAACTTTGTTTATGGACTCTATTCTTCATTTGTTTCATTTTAAGTAATAAAACTACTTTTATATATGCAGATAGCAATCAAGGATTTCTAAACTGGCATCTCTACCTCTAGGACGAATAACACGTTTTTAGGGAAAATGTAGGATTTTCCCAGGATAACACTAGCATTTCTAAAAATGATGGTTTGCACTCTACCACTAGATACTCTTTCAAAACTACCTTTCATAAGAAAATATAGGATTTTCTTGAGGAACATTTTTCAAAAGAATCAAAGACCATTTTTCTCTAAAAACTAAATGCTTAAGAACTCACCAGCTTTATGCTGATATTCTTTCAAAACTGCTTGTATTCTCAGGGAATTAGTAGACAGGTACTTCCCGGAGTTTCGGAGAAGACGAAGAGTTAGAGTCGTGTCTGTCTATTTATTTTACTATGAATAAAAACTATGTATTAAACAATGTAAACCTTTTTCACATATGTATTCAATATCTGGTTGTGTTTATTACGCTTGCTATGATACAATTGTTGTGATACTACGCATGACTTCCTCCACCTCGGAACAATTCCCCCATCACGGTTTCAGGGTGTGACACAGTTGCATCATGTCTATTGATAAAAGCTGGACTACTAATCTACATCGTCAATCTCCCGAGTTCCAGCTAGGACTTGACTCTTTTGTCAAGAGATCCATGTTACACCTAGATTGTAAAGGTGAAACCAGATGTCCGTGTGAGAAATGTGATAATCTTTATTTCATAGATCCGAAAGCAATGAGACGTCATGTTCGTATATATGGTTTCAGTCAATCATACAACACATGGATATATCACGGTGAACCTTTAATCCCTCCGGTTGTAGATGTCGTATCGCCAAGCAACGAGATGGCTGATGTTATTGACGATGTTATGTGGGAGTCGAGAGAAAATGATACAAACCTCGATGAAGGAACCTCGAATACAGGGGGTAGCGGTGTTGATGATGATTTTGAAGAGTTGTTAGAGGCAGTCGAAACCATGTTATATCCTGGTTGTACGTTTTCTTTCCTTGATTTTTAGCAAAGTTGATGCATATGAAGGTCAACAATAAATTGGCTGATAGTTCATTTGATCAACTCCTTGAGTTGTTGCATTCGGCATTTCCACTAGACAACAAGGTTCCCCGTTCATATTATTTAGCAAAAAAGAAACTGAAGAAGTTAGGACGAGTAGTTACTTTAGGATTTTATGAAATGTTTTGTAATTTGGAAGAATACTTTAGAATATGGTATGAATTAATATTTTGGATTGGTTGTATGAATTAATATTTTGGATTGGTTGTTTATGGATTAATATTTCTATAAAAGGTTATCAGATTTTATAAATGCTATATTGTTTTTTTATAAATTTAATGTTAAATAAATAAATAAAATAATTTTATTTAAAAAAAACCAAAAGTCTTCTTGTATTAGCGACGAAACAATACCGGCGACGAATTTGCAGCGACGTGTCGCCGCTAAGGATATTAGTGGCGACCTCTCGACCCTTTAGCGACGACAGGCGTTGCGGCTGTTGCCTAGTCTTCTTGTAGTAGTGAATGTTGTATCACATGGTCCTCATGTTATCTAAGAAAGTATCTAATTTTAATTATGATATCTTGAAATGGTTTTTTTCAAAGTCATCCTTAAGTTAAAGTCTTTGAGATTTATACGGGACAATTTTAGTTGGGATATTTAATTTTCTTGGGGGCTGGGATAAATACTAAGCCACCTTGATTGTTGTTTTGAAATTATTTAATGCTACTACTTTCAGTTCAAAAAAAAAAAAAAAAAAAAAAAACTACTTTCAGTAAAAACAAAACTACTTTCAGTTATATAGTAATTATTGAAAATCTACATTTTAGAAATCAATAAGTAGAAAAATTAATAACAATGGTTTTCTTCGCAATAACTTTTCATCATTGGTGTTAAATTTATATGTTTACATGCAAATATTTTACAATTATAATTGTATTATAAGTAATAAACAAAAAAGAAATGTGTACAAAACGTTTTCTAGCGACGGAGGAAGTATACATTAAAATTTAAATTCTTTATCCGACTTATACGCGGCTCTTTAATTAAACACTTTCTCGGAAAAGATGCTGGGGAGGAAAGCCATGTGAGGCTCTCTCTTCTAGACAAGTTGCGAAGCTAGCTATAAAGACATGCTTCAACCCTTTTCAAACTACAAGTTTCATATCCAATCCTGACTTGAGATCTAAAGCTACTTTGCAATCGTGTTCTTTAAGGAACATATTTACGTCTTTATTTTTTTTCTCAAATTCCTACGCATGGGTCTTATGCGGTTGTCTTCTTCGTTGGTTTCCAGTGTAAAATACTTTACCAGATTGAACTCCATTCGCAACAGCAATTATCAAAGGGATGTTCCGAGAGGTCACCTGGCAGTGTATGTTGGTGAAAAACAAAAAAGGCGGTTTGTCGTCCCCGTATCATACTTGGAACAACCGTTATTTCAGGACTTGTTGCGTCTGTCGGAGGAAGAATTTGGGTTTGATCATCCAATGGGAGGCCTAACTATTTCATGCGAAGAAGATCATTTTTTTGAGCTCACAGCCCTATTGCATGATTCATAATAGTTTTAGACTGACAATTTGTCTTCGTTTCTTCAATTCTTTTTGAGGTGTATAGCTGCATACGCTACATCAATGACAAAACATTTATATAGTATGTAGAAATGTTTCAAATGTAATTATTAATTTATCTTTAATAAGGGAGGTTGTTCAAAATAACGTGGTTCAAAATAACTAATTTATCTTTAATCATATAAATTCTCCACCTTGCTTCACATGGCGATAACCTTCCATCTTTCCCTTATATAATTAGACTCATTTGTTTCTACCATCCATCAATCTTATCATAATTGATGATTTTCATAGACTATTATTTATTGGTGGTAATTTTCTGATTAGAAACTTGTTTTATCGCAAAGTTTTAAACAACTTAAACTCTTATGTTTCATCTTGTTGAAGTTTTGAAATTTAAAAGATTAAAAGACAAAATTGCAAAAATGAACCACCATATGCATTTTTTTCGGGTTCTAATTCAAACTTTGACTTTTTTGGTTTCATGATTCTTTTGACTATGTTTGTTTGTGATTTTGGTGTTTTAAAAAACTGAAAAAACTAAAATGCATTTATGATATATATATTTTTTAATATTTTTCTATTTAATTTGAAGTTTTATTAATAAAAATACAGGGCCCACCTCTCTCTCTCTCTCTCTCTCTCTCTCTCTCTCTCTCTCTCTCTCTCTCTCTCTCTCGGGGGTTGTGTTTGATAAACACTCAATAACTGAAGAACATCTTCTGGGTTCGATCTTCAAAACTCATACCCCATAAACATCGATTTTGACCACCGTTCGTCACCACCACCGTCTGCCACCTTCATCTCCAAGTCGATTTTTCTGCCACTCAAGAACATCCCTCTCAATCGCCAGATCTGAAGCATCTCTCTTTCACCGGTGTCGTTACCTACCTACAGAACCTTTACTACCTACAAAACCTTTACAGTCGCCGATCTGAAAACCCAAAACCTTTGTTACCGATCAGAAAAACCTCACCTTCATTGTCGATCTGAAAAACCTCACATTGACCGCCGATCTTAAAAACCTCAAAAAATAGTTCAACTTCTCATTCCCATATTCTTCAACTCACACTGTCACCACCAAAATTAATCATCCGATTGTTAGTCACCATCACATACCTGTAACATACACCAAAATACCAGATTAGGGAGAATTTTTGGTGAGATGAAAAAAACTCGCTCATACACCATGTCTCCATCTCCGACGTTCGATTGTTAGTCACCATCGCATGTCAAAGATTAAAGAAACTTGTTTTTAGTTTTCGGTACTGATTTAGAGTTTTTTAGTCGAACTCGTTGAGGGTGTGTTCTAAGTTTCTGAAAGTTTTTGAGATTGTTTTGTGTTTAAACCACTACAAGAAAAACGCGATTTTGCTCGGGACAGTCGCTATGGAACATATTTCCGTTGTTAATCTGCAATGGATCGTGCTATGAAATGTCGTTCCATAGCAATGTTGCTACCACATTGTCTATAGATTTTATTTCTGGTAGCGAGAATGGGACTTGCTAGGGAAAATGCTACCGACTCCATATCTGTTGGTATTATGTTACCGATAGTTCTATGGAACAAAAATTTGTAGCAGTTTTTCAAGGACATTTGTTACCAAATAACTTTCCATTACACTGCTGCAACGGAACTCATTATCGTGGTTACTATGCAACGGAGTTTATGACGGAAACCAATTCCATAGTTGAATTGCTATGGAAGTACCATTCCTAGGTATTTGCTAGGGAATTATGCTATGGAATATGATTTCGTTTGCTTGTTTTGCTATGGAACAAAACGCGTAGCTAATTTGTGACGACATTTGTTAGGATGTTATATGCTTAATTAATTTTCTTATTCTATGGATGAATTATTATTATGATTAATGGAATTTGTAAGATATGGTTCGAATGAAATGTTTTTGAACTGGTAATATGTGGCATAACGCTTTAGAGTGCAAAAAGACCAAAGTGCCCTTTAAATCATTCCAAATATGTGAATACCAAGGATATTTGTGTCAAAACACATGATTCAAATATTATAACCTTTTATAGGTAACAATGGAATTTTTATTGTTGAAATGGAAAAGACAAAAATAGTATATATATATATATATATATATATATATATATATATATAAGGACAAAAGAGTTAGCAATAGGAACTTTGTGGACATTAAGATTTTAAATTTTGCCACTTTTGGCCCTTGGAAACAAAACTTTTACATTTTGGTAAAAAAACACAAAAAAATTTAGATTTTTGCCATAATTTTTTAGCCACTTTGACACTTTTAGTTGTTATTATAAAAAATTATACATTTGGCACAATATACATGAAAAACATTTAGGTTTTCTCCACAATTCTTTAGCCACTTTGACACTCTTGGGCCTTATAGTCAATACTTTTACATTTTGACATAAAAAACAAAAAAACATCCCGGGGCGAAGCCCGAGCTTTCTTCCTTGTTTACATTTATGTATTGATAGTAAACCAAATTACAAATTCACTTCATCTGAAAAAAAAAACATTAAACACAAAAACATATAGTCATTATCTTCTTCCTCTTCTTCTTCATCCTCTTCTTCTTCATTGCTTGATGTACTATACTCATAAATACCCTCACTGTCAGGAATACCATCATTGTCGTCCTCTTGAATTTCACTTTCTTCATCAATATTATTTTCATTATTTGAATAGCTGCTTGACATTTCATGATCATAATAATTGTCTGTATCGGCTGCATTAGGTATAATGATTTCATTTGATCGTACCAATGACATTTAAACAAAAATGTGGTTTTA
Source organism: Lactuca serriola (assembly GCF_051521515.1). Classification (NCBI taxonomy): domain Eukaryota; kingdom Viridiplantae; phylum Streptophyta; class Magnoliopsida; order Asterales; family Asteraceae; genus Lactuca; species Lactuca serriola. Next base: position 207,610,048 of record NC_136415.1, on the reverse strand, counting down.
ATTAGGTAACCAGGGTACTCGACCTCTAAAATTTCCTCTACCTTACCATAATAATCACCTCCTTGGCTACTAACACACAATCCGCTATTGGTTGTTGATTTATTCAGACTATGAGCTTCTGTCTGAAACTTGTAACCATTAGAAAGTATACACTATACATTTCACTTTTTTGAATGACATTTTGGAAAGGTCAGATATATACTTGTTGTTTATCGGGATCTTATGTGCCTATATAAAAAATGGTAAAACACTTAATTAGATTTAATTATAACGATAACAAAAAATAATAATTAAAAAAAATACAAAAATAACACCCACATAGTTTTGAAACCATACTGCAAAGTTCTTTTCAACTTCAGCTGCAAGGACTTGTTCATCCATATCCCCCATATGTTCATTCAAATCTTCTTCAAATATTCTGTATCACCATTTGAATAACATTTTAAAGTAACTATGAATGGAATAAACAAAATCATGCATGTAAATGTTATTCATAGCAATTACACAACAAAAGATTATTATAATTAAAAGTGATGCATATGTTACGTACTTGATGTAATGCTTGATCTTATATTCATTAAGGAGTATGTAAGTTTGGGCAGCATGTACTTCCTCATCAGGTATCATTCTATTCGTGAATTTTCCATAATGACGCCCAGGATATGAAAATTTATATAACATGTCGTTGTTAGCATCCGCTTGCTCATCTCCTCCTCCATCATCATTTCGAGGCAACTTTCTATTACGTGTGGGGACACCAGTCTCGAAATAATGAGAGCAAAATATTGATGATTCACGTAGCAAGTACGCGTTAACAACATACCCTTCCACTCGAGCTTTATTTTTCACATCTTTTTTCAACTGATTTAGATACCTATAGTGAAGATTATTTAAATTAGCTTACAAAAATAACAACATACATTATGATATACCATACAAACCTTTCAAACGGATACATCCACCGATATTGGAGACCGGCTATCTTCGCTTCGTATGACAAATGTACTGGTAAATGTTCCACGGAGTTAAAAATACCAGGGACAAATGTACTGGTAAATGTTCCACGGAGTTAAAAATACCGGCTATCACTTTCAATCCTTTCCATGTATTTTGTTGTGATTGATGTTGCTGTTAATGTTTTGAAGAAAATACTCAACTCTGTTAATGCTTCCCACACTTGTTTTGGCAACATCTCACGAAATGCAATTGTCATCAATCTTTGCATAAAAACATGACAATCGTGGCTTTTCATTCTGAATATTCTACACCTTATTAAATCAACACACCTCCCCAAATTAGAAACATAACCATCAGGGAAAATGCAATTTCTCCAACCATTGGCATATGGCTTTCTTTTGATTCTTGTCCAGAGTGTAGTATGCTATTTCATTATCTTTGAATCCTTTTCTCTTCCTACAATAGAACTTCAGATCTCTTCTGGATGCTACATTGTCCTTCGTCTTCCCTTTGACATCCATTACAGTGTAAAAAAAGTTTTCAAATATATTTTTCACAATATGCATAACATCAAAAATTATGTCTAATGAGGTTTGTTTTCCAATATGGTAAATCCCAAAATATGGTTTTCTTTTTCCAACCATGATCGCCACATCTTTTGTTTACATCATCAACATTTAGTTCAATCACTTTTACTGTAACACTCTAAAAATTCCAACCACATTAAACTTTTCAAAAACAACCGAATATCTTCAAGTTATTACAAAAAGGTTTTCAATACATTTATTATCAGAGTATCCCCAGAACCAAATCATAAAAACACAAACATGAGGAGTGGTACGATCACGCCTTTGCCTTACCACGGTCTCCTGAAGTACTTGAAACGTTAAACCACCTCTGTAAGCCCGAAAGCTTAGTGAGATACCCTAAAAATACCAAACACATATACCATAACATTTCATGACATAACCAGAACAGAACAGCCATGCACTTCGGGTCTACTGTGAGATGTCACACCCCGAAAACCGAAGGCGGAAACATTTCCGGGGTTAACTCCACGTTGAGTATCAAATCCAAAGTAAGTAAAGTAAACAACCATTACATTACACATATAAAAGTTTACATTTGTTTTCAAAAGTAAAGTTGTACATTGTTATACATATGTATATATAAACAAAAGCAAGACGTGTCTTGAACGCGCTCCATCTTCGCCAAAAGGAGTCATCGGGTACCTGTCTAATACAGACCTGAGAATACAAGCAGTTTAAAAATCAGCATAACGCTGGTGAGTTCATAAGCGGTTTTGTTTTGTGAAAAATGTACAAGTTCCTTTCCGTTTCTGAAAATGTTACACACCACGAAAATCCCATATTTTCTTAAAAGTTGGTTATTGAATCCCAAAATGTAATGTAAAGATGTACACTGAAAACATGTTTACCCTTGTGAACTGTAAAGTTTAGTTATCTGAAGTGTTACACGATTTTGGTTATGTACAAATGTTTCCCCAGGAAAATCCCATATTTTCCTGAATGTTGGTTACCAAATGTGAAAGATGTATACTGAAAACCTGGTTATCCTTGTGAAATGTATTAGTTTTAACACATATATAAAACTAATATATACGAAGTAAATTAATTACTTTATTCATTATTACTATTAAGTAAATCTCTGTTATCCTAATTGCGAGTTCCATAACCATACGATAGACTAGATATGGCAATAAGTACTCCACATCACCTTATAACTTTCGTCACCCTTGAATCATTTTGGTTCGGCTGTAGCTAGCAACCAGGTGTGGGGTAGTCAGCCCCGTATAGATTTATACACTTAAGTCATGCTCCCTATCAAGAGATTCTAGTTACGAGTGCGGTCCTCCACTCGCGTATCTCTGTGGAGTGTTCTCCGAGGACGTGTCTCCAATTATATAGGATTAACAAATTTACTAGTAATAATACGATTATCCTCCACTCGCGTATCTCTGTGGAATGTTACCGAGGACAAATCAGTGTACTAACTTTTATGTTCAAAGTTCAAATGTCATGCTTTTAACTGATAAAATATGGAAAACCATTTGTGAAATATAAAACATAACAGTTTATAAATAATTTCACAAATAATGTATATGATTACCCTGCAAGTTTCAAACGGTTATATGTTATAATAATCAGTGTTAAAAGCATATGAGATATGAAACACACACATGTAAAACAAGTTTTGAGTACAAGTAATCCCTTGTACTTTGCTTGTATTCCCCCCTAAAAACAGTGAAAACAGTGAAAAAGGGTAGGGGTATGAACTTACCAGACAAGAAAACACGACTGTTTGGATGCTAAACGTTGGTTCGGGGCTTGATAACACACGAGGTTCCTATGTATTATGAAATAATATCCAAATGTATCTAATTAGACTATAACCCACTAATTAGATATGATAATACACTCAAATGAGCGAAAACACTTCATAACAAGTGTTTAGAGTGACTTGGGTGACTTCTACGGACGTGTGGGACTTGGAAATTGAGTTTACTCAAGAGTAAACTCCTTATGGATTTTACGGCCTTATACACTACACACACATGAGTTCACGGCCGTGAACTCGTGTTGGCAAGGTTTATGGTGCTAAATGCTCAAATAGCACTTGGGAAATGTTGGGATGAATTTATCTATGACTTTGGAATGGAGTAAACTCACTTAAAGACCATTTATTGGAGTTTACGGCAGTAAACATGGAGTTTACGGCCGTAAACTCCCCCATGCTCAATCCTTAATTCATTGGGTGATACTAGGACAATCACATGTGAGTCAAACTATTTTTCCAAGCCTTGGTATGAATTTAGGGCACCATTTAACATGTTTTTATGAGTTTACGGCCCTAGAACTATTTCTTGGGGAGTCATGGCCGTAAAATCTTAATTGGAAGGTATTTGTCATGTTTAAGGTCCCCAAACTAATTTTGGTTGGCTCTATGATTTATTCCAAGGCTAATGATGTGTTTACATGGCTTTTTAACACATGAAAACGAGTTTACTCTCCATGAATGAGGATTTTACGGCCCAAGCATGTTCTTGAGAAGTAAACTCAATTTTGCTCCTCAAAATTCATGTTTAGGGTGTTCTAAGTCCGAATTGGTAAGCCATATAGTCGTATCTAAGTCCCAAAATTGGTTTGGAGGGGTTTAAAGGCATAAAAACCCCCTTATTATGTCTTTATGGCCCAAGCATGCTCCTTGGGCGTAAACTCATGTTTCAGGTCCAAAATCAAAATTTAAACACGAATTTGAAGGCCTAAGAGGTTGAACTACAAGTTAGGGGAGTTACCTCAAAGATTTGGAGCCTTAAATCAATGTTTTGGACCTTGAATCTTTGATTGAGGAGAGAGGTTAGAGAGAGAGTAGTGAGAGGGAGCAAAAGCTTCAAATGGAAGCTTAGATCACTTTAAATAGTGTTCATGATTTGGACACGGTGGAATTCTACCCGATACCGGCGTTATACGGTGCTTTTGGTCGCACCCGATTGAGTTTCCGTAACCCGATATGGTTGATTCTAAAAATTTTCTGATTACTAATATGGGGTTTTAGAATGAGTTCTAAATGTGTTTGGACACCCATTAAGTCATAATAGCAATCTCAAATTAATGACTTAATTAAATAGCAAAATCGGAAATGAATTTGGAAACGGCAAATGGATTATCGAAATGGGTTACGAAAAGGATTACAAGCAATGGTACGAATTTTCGGGTTGTTACATTATCCTCACATTAGAGGGAATTTTGTCCCGAAATTCAGAATTAAGATACAAATCATGGATCTGAAAAGAGATGTGGATACTTCTGTTTCATCGAGTCTTCACGCTCCCAAGTGAATTCCGGTCCCCGCTTGGCATTCCAACGAACCTTCACTACCGGGATGCGGCTTTGCATTGTGCGTTTAATCTCTCGATCCATGATTTCGATCGGCTCCTCCATGAAGTTCAAGTTTTTGTTGATCTTGATCTCGTCTAAGGGAATCACTAGGGTTTCATCGGATAAACACTTCTTGAGATTTGAAACATGGAAGACGGGATGAATGTTACTGAGCTCATGGGGTAAACGAACTTTATAGGCTACCGGACCGATCCTGGCGAGGATCTCGAAGGGTCCAATGTACCTCAGATTAAGTTTCCTACGCTTTCCGAAGCGTACCATGCCTTTCCAGGGCGAGACCTTCAACAGGACACGGTCTCCAACCTGGAATTCCAGAGGTTTCCGGCGATTATCTGCGTAACTCTTTTGGCGATCTCGTGAAGCTTTCAATCGTTCCCGGATTTAAATGATCTTCTTGGTGGTTTCGCGGATGATTTCAGGACCAGTGAGAGCATTGTCGGGGACTCGACTCTTGGCTAGCTGCGTGTCCCCTACCTTGGTCCAGCACAGAGGGGATCTGCACTTGCGACCGTAGAGGGCTTCAAATGGAGCAGCCTTGATACTGGTGTGGTAATTGTTGTTGTACGAGAACTCAATCAAAGGCAGATGTGTGTCCCACGACTTTCTGAAATCGATAACACATGCTCTAAGCATGTCCTCTAGGGTCTGGATAGTTCTCACACTCTGTCCATCGGTCTGAGGATGATAAGTTGTGCTCATGTCTAGATTGGTTCCAAGAGCCTTCTGGAGAGACTACCAAAATCTGGAGGTAAACCTGCTATCTCGATCAGAGATAATGGACGCAGGTACACCGTGTAGTTGGACTACCTCTTGGATGTAAATTCGCGCAAGTCTTTCCATCTTGAATGATTCTTTGATCAGAATGAAGTGAGCGGACTTTGTCAAACGATCGACAATTACCCAAATGGTGTCGTACCCACTCGGACACTTGGGTAAGTTGGTGATGAAATCCATGGTAATCATCTCCCATTTCTATTTAGATACCTCGGGTTGCTGGAGCAGACCCGAGGGTTTCTGGTACTCAACTTTCACCTTGGCACAAGTCAGACACTTGCCCACGAACGTTGCTATCTCAGCTTTCATATTTGGCCACCAGTATTGTTTCTTGAGATCCAGGTACATCTTATCTGAACCTGGGTGAACATAGTATCTAGTCTTGTGTGCTTCCTCCATGACAATCTCCCTAAATCCTCCGGACTTTGGAATCCAGATTCGATCCAAGAAACAGTAGACTCCGTCACCTCTGATCTCAAGTTTCTTATCCATTCCCCTCAAGGCTTCGATCGACACGTTCTCAGGTTTGAGGGCTTCTATCTAGGCTTCTCGGATTTGCATGGATAAGTGGGAATGGATAGTCATCGTCAGGGTCTTAACTTTTCTGCTTGAACTCTCTTTTCGGCTAAGGGCATCTGCTACCTCATTGGTCTTGCCGGGATAGTAACGAATTTCACACTCATAATCACTGAGTGGTTCTACCCATTGTCGTTGCCTCATGTTTAAGTCTTTTTGATCAAAGATGTGCTGCAGGCTCTTATGGTCAGTGAAGATCGTACACTTGGTCCCGTAGAGATAATGTCTCCAAATCTTCAGTGCAAAGACTATGGCTCCTAACTCCAAGTCATGCGTGGTATAGTTGACCTCGTGTGCTTTCAGCGGTCTAGAGGCATAAGCAATTACTTTTCCTCTTTGCATAAGCACACAACCCAAGCCTTGATTAGACGCATCGCAGTAGACAACGAAGTCCTCTGTCCCTACCCGAAGGGACAGAATAGGCGCACTGCACAAGACTTTCTTCAATGTCTGGAATGCGGTTTCTTGTTTTTCACTTCAACAAAAGGGTACACATTTCTGTGTTAGAGTGGTTAAGGGTTTGGCGATTCTGGAAAAGTTCTGGATGAATCTCCGATAGTAGCCGGCGAGACCTAATAATTGACGAATTATGTGGGTGTCTTCGGTGCCGACCAATTCTCTATCGCTTTTATCTTGGATGGATCCACGTGAATACCCTCTTCGCTTACCACGTGACCGATGAAAGTTACCTTCCGAATCCAGAATTCACACTTGGAAAATTTTGCGTACAACTTCTCGGATCTAAGGGTTTCCAACACTAGCCTCAAGTGCTGTTTGTGATCTTCTTCGCTTCTGGAGTAGACAAGTATGTCATCAATAAACACAATGACGAACTTGTCCAGGTAAGGAAGACACACCCGGTTCATCAGGTCCATGAACACTGCTGGTGTGTTGGTTAGACCGAAGGGCATCACTACGAACTCGTAGTGTCCATACCGAGTCTTGAAAGCTATTTTGGAAACATCACTCTCATGAACTCGTAGCTGATGGTACCCTGACCGAAGGTCTATCTTGGAGAAGTAACTGGCTCCCTGGAGTTGATCGAAGAGGTCATCTATTCTCGGAAGGGGATATCGGTTTTTGACGGTCAACTTGTTCAGCTCACGATAATCGATACACATCCAAAAGGATCCATCTTTCTTCTTAACAAACAATACCGGAGCTCCCCAGGGTGAGGAACTCGGTCTTATGAATCCTTTACTGAGCAACTCATTGAGTTGACTGGACAAATCCTGCATTTTTGCTGGAGCTAATTGGTACGGAGATTTTGCTACAGGGGTGGCTCTAGGAATTAGGTCAATGCGGAATTCGACCTGACGCTCGGGAGGGATTCCTGGAAGCTCTTCGGGAAACACATCATGAAAGTTACAGACTTCGGGGATGAACGCGAGGTCTTTAACTTCTTGTTTCTCATTGATTACATGAGCTAGGAATGCTTGGCATTCCTTTCGCAAGAGTTTCTGAGCTTTGATGCAGGAAATGATGCGGAGGTTGGAGCTGAGTTTATCGCCATAGATTATGAGAGTCTGACCCGAAGAAAGGTTGAGATGGATGGCTTTTTCGAAACAAAGAATATCAGCATGATTGGGACTTAACCAATCCATTCCAATGATGACATCAAAGCTCTTTATGGAAACCGACATAAGATCGATGGGAAGTGAATGGTCATTCAGGGTAAGGGTACAACCTACGAACACCTCGTTAGCGCTTTCTTTCTCACCGTTAGCCATATTGACAGTAAACGTTTCGGTTAATGGTTGGGGATTAGGTTTTAGATTATGTTTGAACGCATGACTAACAAAGCTTCTTTCAGCTCCCGAATCGAAGAGAATACTAGCCTAAGAGTTGTCGAGAAGGAACGTACCCGAAACAACAGTTGGATCGGCGACTGTCTCCTCCCGTCCCATGGCTAGGACTCTTCCAGTGTTATCGGCTGTAGTCTTTTTGGGGCAGTTCCTCTTGAAATGTCCGACCTCTCCACAATTATAGCAGGCTTGACCAACGCCTGCTCCAGAAGATTGATTGGCTGATTGGGCTGGAGCTTTGCAGAATCGGACTGTGTGTCCCTTCTTACCACAGTTGGTACATGATAGCTCACGACAGGGGCTAGGGTTATGGTGGTATTTGCACTTGTCACATAAGGGAAGGTTACCAGCATATCTGCTAGTAGGAGTTTGAGCAGTAGATCCCACAGCAGAAGCAGTAACAACGGGGACAATAGCAGCATGGACTGCTACAGTCTGCTGTTTCTTTGAGGATCCTTGGGAAGGTTGACCTTTCTTTTTCTTCCAGAACTTCCTCTTCTCACCACTAGTCTTGGTCGGTTCTGGAGTAGCGGTTGTTTCCACAACTTCATCACTGTGATCAATCAGGATCTGAGCTAAACTTTTGGCACTATCATAAGTATCCGGCCGTGTAGATAAGACGTGTCCCTTGGTTGGCTGGGTCAGCCCCCAAATAAATCTTTCTATTTTCTTACTCTCCGGGGTAACCATTCCCAGACAGAGCAGTGCCAGGTCATCAAACCTCGAGGTGTACGCTGCAAGATCGGAACCCTTCATCTTTAGGTTCCAGAGCTCATGTTCTAACTTCTGAATTTCGCCCCAAGGGCAGTACTCAGCTAGAAGAAGTTCTTTCATGGCTTCCCAAACCATAGCATTAGCTACAGGTAGGGTCATGGATTTGACTCAGCCATTCCACCAAGTTAGGGCTTTGTCACTGAAGGTACATGCTGTGAACTTTACTTTATCAGATTCAGAATAGGCACATATTTCAATGATGGATTCGATTTTCTCGAACCATCGGGATAAGGAAATGACACCTCCAGTGCTATTGAAGGATGTTGGTTTTGCATTCATGAAATCCTTATAGGAACCCTCCTTTCGGTGTCCCTGATTGCTTTCTTGGTCCTGAGTTTGAGTACCACCTCCCGAACCACCGGAACCACCAGTGTTCAATTGAGACATGGCAGCTGCCACTGCGGCGGTAACAGCTGCCTGAAGCGTTACAAGGTCTATTTGAGGAGGAGGTGGTGGAGGAGGGTTGTTGGTATTTGAGCTGGGTCTCTTTCTTGGAGGCATCTTGATCTAATAAGATCAAGAAAGAGAGAGGATGGTAAGTCCTCTGAATCGAATCATGAGATATGACAGGTATATATATATATATATATATATATATATTCCGAATAAGCGATAAAGCAGGAAAGAGTTATCGAAGCAGGTAAATTATCGCTAAAGGAATGATCAAGGAATAACGCGCGAACGAGGATTTCTACAAGGAATTGGCTCGAGAAATACTCCCATAGTATTTCATGATTCGCTACGGCACTGGCTCGATGTTTGTGGTATTAGGGTAAGTTTTAGGCATGCCGCATACCGCAGTCACTCCCAAGCACATGTTGGCCGTGTCTCGAATGAATATAGTTGGCCAGGTTATATTGATTCTAGACATGACTACATAACTGCCCAGGTTTAACCGCAGTACCCAACACCCATTTACTTATGTTTTGTTCTACTTGTAGTTACGGATCTCGACGGTTCGGTATACTTGTATACTTTTGAAAATACTTATATTATGAAGGATACTTTTAGTTCAGAGCACTTAGGCCCTTTAGTGTTTATAGTTTTATACCATGTAAAGTTTGGTATATTTTATTCACTATAAACAAGGGCTTTGATACGAATCTGTCACACCCCGAAAATAGAAGGCGGAAACATTTCCGGGGTTGACTCCACGTTGAGTATCAAATCCAATGCACATAGTAAGTAAAGTAAACAACCATTAAATTACATATATAAAAGTTTACATTTGTTTTCAAAAGTAAAGTTGTACATTGTTATACATATGTATATATAAACAAAAGCAAGACGTGTCTTGAATGCGCTCCATCTTCGCCAAAAGGAGTCATCGGGTACCTGTCTAATACGGACATGTGAATACAAGCAGTTTAAAAATCAGCATAATGCTGGTGAGTTCATAAGCGGTTTTGTTTTGTGAAAAATGTACAAGTTCCTTTCCGTTTCTGAAAATGTTACACACCAAGAAAATCCTTTATTTTCTTAAAAGTTGGTTATTGAATCCCAAAATGTAATGTAAAGATGTACACTGAAAACATGTTTACCCTTGTTGCCGAGTCAACACGCTGACTCGTCGAGTCCCCATGCTCTGAAAACTCCCATATCGCGACTCAACTCGTCGAGTCCAACAACTCTGGATCCCTTCACGCTCAACTCACCGAGTCATCCCTCGACTCACCGATTCACCGTTCAACCCGAAAAGGTTAGGACTCCTCGACCAGACTCGCCGAGTCCAAGGCAACATTCAACAGACTCGTCGAGTTGTTTTTCCAACTCGTCGAGTTCCTGCCTATCTTCATGCGACTCGCCGAGTCCACCCATGCGACTCGTCGAGTATCTCTAGCTCTTAACCCATGCAGTGGCTTTCTAAGCCATGCCGGTGCTCAAATCCACAGATCTATCCTTCTACAAGCTATCCCTCACATAAAGTTGCAAACTTTACGTGATATCAAGGAGATATAAACTCAAAACACACTAAGGATTGGGTTTTAGACAAAAGGGGCTTCACCAATCATCCAAGGACTGAGACTTTATGAACTTAGGACTCAAAAGAGGTTCAGATCTGAAGTTTTCAGCTTCAGATCTAGCTTTTATAACAATCCCCCCAACCAAGGAAAACCCTAGTCTCCACATATGAATGATTGTAGAAGAAAAGGTCAAGGTAAGAGCTTAATACCTCACAAATGTGTCCCAAACTGGAGTGGGTTTTGGATCCACACGAAATCCTTGATGGTTGCCTCTTGCTCTTCAAGTATCCTCCACCAAATTCACTCCTCAAAGCTCCAAAAACTCTCCAAGCTCTCACTCACGACTATTAGGGTTTCTAGGACTCAAAGGGAATGCAAGGAGGCTGAAGAGAGGGTATTATGTTCTTTATATGTGGCACAAACTCTGGATTAGGGTTTTTCTCATTCCAGCACCAACTCGCTGAGTCCAGCCTCCGACTCACCGAGTTGGTCACTTAACGCGTGACCAAAATCGCGACTCGAATCGCCGAGTCTATCCATCGACTCGCTCAGTCGGCCTTGCTTATTTACACTAAGAACCCTGAACTTGCACTTCTGAACTCGGGGTGTTACATTTACCAAACCTAATTGTTCAATCTCCCTTAAAGTTTGTTCAACATTCTTACTTGGAGGAGGACCTTTTGTCACTTCATGATTCTTCTTGAACTTATTTTTATCCTTTCTATATGGGTGATTTACCTGTAGAAATCTTCTATGGCAGTCAAACCATGACGTCTTATTACCATTCTTTAGTCTGAATGCTTGTGTATGTTTCCCACAATGTGGACATGCTAGCTTACCTGTTGTAGACCATCTAGACAACATTGCATATGTTGGAAAATCGCTTATTATCCACATCAAAGTTGCTCTAAGATGGTAATTTTGTTTTAACGATATATTATATGTTACTACACCTTCTTCCCATAATTGCTCCAACTCTGCAACAACTGGTAGCAAAAATACATCTATTTCATGCTTAGGGTTTGACGGTCCTAGCACAAGTGCGGTCAAAAATATGTAAGGCTCTTTCATGCACATAGAAGGCGGAAAATTATAAGGTGTTATAATAATAGACCAATATGAATATTGTTTTCCAAATTCTCCATGTAGTGCAAACCTATCTATACTTAGGCCTAATCTCACATTACATACTTCTTCCTTAAATGAAGGATGACTGTTGTCAAAGTGCTTCCAAGCTTCTGAATCGAATGGATGACACATTACTTCAACATCATGTCCATGATTCTTGAAGTGCCATCACATGGAAGCGGTTGTGGCTTGTGAAGCATATAGTCTCTTCAACCTTGGAGTTAAAGGAAAGTAATGAATTTTCTTAAAGGATACGTGAGTACATCTGGCCAAATTTTTTGACCGTTTGTACCTATCTGCATTGCAGAATTTGCACTGATAAAGATATTTTTCTTGCTTCCAATATATCATACATCCAGACCTACAGCAGTCAATCATCTCCATAGGCAAACCTAGTGCTTATATTAACTTTTTGCTCTCGTATAAACTACTTACCATATTATTCTCCTCTTGTAACACATCATTTATCAACTGTCAGATAACGTCATAACTTTGCTCAGGTATGCGATACTTTGGTTTTATATTCAATAGTCTAGCTACAGTAGATAGTTGTGTCACTTTTTTACATCCAGGCCACAATTCTTTATCGGCTGCATCTAGCATATCAAAGAATTTTTTTTATCTAGTGCATCTGGCTCCTCTTCAGGATCACTATTATTTAAATCAGGAGCCATTGCATCTATGACCATTTCTCTATAAGAACATGCACTTTCACTAAAATTTGTGTTTGAATCATCCACCCCTAAAAATGTATTGTCATCATCAATTGATGTTTCGCCATGTTTATCCCAAAACCAATATTCCTCATCAAAACCAAACCTGTACAAATGATGCTTAACAGTATCAACTTCTCTATATGGTACGTATGACATTTGATGCATGGGAATTTGATTTTATCTTCGTCCATGAACCTATGTTGACTGGTAGAAAAATCTATAAAAATTTTCACTCCTTGTACGAAAACAAGGGATACACAACTATGATTATCTTTTCTTTCATACATCCACTTTGTACTTGGATTGTTCACTGTCTTTAATCTGTAAAGTAACATATAAATTTAAATAACAGAATATTGTATGTTCATTAACGTTGATTTGAATTCATATATAACATTTTAAGTAAATATATAGTTACCATACAAACATCGCAAAGGTACCTTAACAACGACTCGTTTCACAAAGCTAATGACCGAATGCTGAACAAATCTTCAAAGTTTCCTAATTTGAATGGTTGAATAACTTTTATAATTGGATAATGACTTAGAATATTAGTAGAATGGTTTAATTGAGATCGACACTTGCAGAATACATATTCAAACAAAGTGTGTATCGTTTAGGGAACCTTCGACCACCCTTGATTTCTATGTGTTGGATGGATACTAGTTCAAATTATTGGTTCAATATTATTCAATACCAGGTTAAAACCCATGTAGTATACGGGTAATTATAAATTTAAATAACGTTCATAATAAATATAGATATACATCTACTTAAAATATAAATTCTATATATACAACATTTTCCTTAATAATGACTTAATTAAAAACTTTTTTTTATTTCCATAGCAAAAATGGCACCTTCACTTTAGAGATTGCAAATAGACTAAAATGCCTTTAAAATCTATCCAAATAGGTCAAAATGATCTTTTGGTTAGTAAAATAAAAAAGACAAAAATAACATACATATCAAAAATTACATATATATATATATATATATATATATATATATATATATATATATATATATATATATATATATATATATATATTAACATTTAATAAAGTTAAAAGTATGTATTTCCATTACACCAAAATACACATACAATATGCATCACTAATTGTGTGAATCATACAACAATCATATATGTAACTACTCCAAACTAATGTCAAAAATCCTAGCAAACTTAGCAAAACATGCATCCCACAAACAAATTTCACAATTCAACATCCAACTGTATTGATACATAAAAGTTGTTCCATAACTACTCACAGAAGGATGCTTTGCACAACTTCTATGTAAGCCATGGAATTTTATCTACTTTGATCTCCTAATAAAGTTAAAAGTATGTATTCCCATCACACTAAAATACACATACAATATGCATCACTAATTGTGTGAATCAAACAACAATCATATATATAATTACTCCAAACTAATGTCAAACATCCTAGCAAACTTAACAAAACATGCATCCCACAAATAAATTTCACAATTCAACAACCAACTGTATTGATACATAAAAGTTGTTCCATAACTCTCATAGAAGGATGCTTCGGACAACTTCTATGTAAGCCTAGGAATTTTATCTGCTTTGATCTCCTTACCAAGTGGTTTTGAACCTTGTTACAAGTATGTCTTAGATTCGAACTTCTTCTAGTATTAACGTAGGCATTATTTAACATGATTAAACCTTCTTGCTCCCTTTCAATGCCTTCGGTCGTCAATATCATTCCCAGAACGAAGATCGCATCCAACTGCCCTTGATCGGCTGCATCTTGAAGCAACTGTTTCCCTGATTTTTCTTCCACTATCGTAAAATACTGCGCCTGCCATACAATAAGTAATCATATAATTTTAAAAATACAAATATAGAAAACTAATTGAATTCGAAATTATTTGTTTGCTTAAAAAAAGAGTATCATTTCATCATTGAAGACTACGTGTGGGTTGTTCAACTTTTTGCATTTTCTTATGACTTTATACTGTTGAACACTGAATGGACGAAACCTTAATCGATTTGTGTGTATAATTTTATATATTGTGTCTAATGTTACAGAATCCCTAAAGATTTTGCAACTATAGTTCACAAATCAACAAAATTAATCTATAAAATGCTAAATTAAGTATGTATATAAGTATAATATCACTTAAAAGCATCGATCGGTGAATTTCCCCAAACCGTAGTTACTATTTTTTCAATCAATTGTGATGGCAAAGCAGTGGTCCTTGTTCTTTGTTGTCTTGTTTGCATTCTTTCTGATGAACAACTCGTTGCCATTATGTTGAACTGCGTCGAGTGTAATTCAAATTATGTAACAACAACGATTTTATGGTTTATTGATAAACGTGCCAGAATTTTGATTGTTGGGAATGGAATGTAGTTATGTAATGCCTGTGTTTTGGTACTAAGCATTAGTGCAGTGATGTAATAGTATAGGTCAACTATTGTAACTCTTTTTGAAGTAATAAAGATGAATTATTTGAGTATTATGTGAATTATGTGAATTTATATGCTTATTACTTATTTATACAGTTATAATTAATAAAGGATAAAAATAAGCGTCAAAATTTAACTGACACAACCTAGGAGTGTACAACCCGAAACTCAAATATTAGATCGAACGGTTTTTAGCCGACACAACCTAGACGAGAATCGAAGATCTTGTTAATAGTAGCATAACGGTAAAAAGACAGACAAAAAAGGACGTCGGATGAAGGAGTATGTATTTTAACAGACTAATCTTGTCCCGGCCTGTTGAAAATATAACATTAAAAATAAATTAAAAAATAGCCGACGGAGTCTAAACGAAAGTTGTAGAGTACGGTCCTGCCTATGCGTGGATATAAAGAACGTTGAAAACGGAGTTCTATGTGAAAGTTACGAACTTTTAAAGTCGAGACTCGAATTTGCGAAGTTGCTGACGTGGCCGAATCTCAACCGTTCTTTGTTGCCCACGCCTCGCTTCGGAAGGGTGACAACTGGCCTCGCTACGCCCCGCGTAATCTGAGGTTATGCCCAGCGTGACGTGTACGAGCCGCGTCCGAGCTCAGTTACGCCCAACAATCTCCGCTTCCTCGGTCCACCTTGAGCTACATCGCCCCACCTAGAATCTGACGTGTGTTGTACGGAGCGAGGAATACGCCCAACGTAAGTCCTCGGTAGGCCCAACGTACATCCAAAGTTCAACCTATAAAAGGTATGCGAGGGCAGCCTCTTCTCTTCACTAATTTACTCACCATTTCTCTTTGTACTTTCTCTCACTACCCCCTAACCCCCTCCTAAGCCTAGGTAAACCCCCTAACACCCGAAGGAAGCCCCAAGGCTCCCAAAGCCCAAAGAAAAGAAGATCATTCGGCTTGATAATGATACTACAACGAAGCCCCGTTTTTGATAATAACCCGCTGTAAGTGAGTTATGCCTGCACCATTTTAAATATAGCTTTTATTTAAATATAATAACGTTATTATGAACCTATAAATAAGATTTATCAGTGATTCAAATTTGTTTTATTGATTGATCTACTTACGAGAATGATGTCTAGGTTGTGATTTAGTGAGGTGTTTAAAGTGGGATTTCCAAATAGTATACTTCATATACCAAACGGGCCCTAGCTCTGATATGATCCTACCTGGTTGTTCCTTACTTGATAGATCATGAAGTAGACTCTAAGTTAATGATGAATCTAGACTAATAATTATTCGCAGTGAATATTAGACTAAAATCTAGTGATAATGATACTAGGTTTTGTCGAAAGAAAATAAATTAATAGAAGCGAAGCGCTGTCTGAGTTCGGAATCACCACCTTAACAAGTGAGTGCATAGTTACTTTCATCTTACACATAGATATAAAGTATTTTATATAAATTATGTGATATGTGTGCATATTATCTATATACTTCCCATCTATGCTGGATGAATGATGTTATACATGTTTTAAATGATTTAAACTATATATGTATTTTATATCTACAAAATATGTTGGGTAAAACATGGGTAGATGTAATAGTTACTGTGTGATAAAATAAAATAATGAGAGGCCTCAATGTTATTGATGATCTAGTCATCTAACGGAGTATAGATGACGACCACGGACTATTCTAGACAGTCCAATGGAACGCTAGCAGCCTCGCAACCTTTAGGTGTTTATTTGAACTGTGTGCTCACCAGCAGTACTCCATCCCCCATATGGTTGCCTTATTTGACATGAATTGTTGAGGAACCCCTAAAGCATGTGTTGTCGCCTCGGTGGAAATCCTTAGGCTAGGTCCCTTATGTTAGATGTTTTAGGGACGTAAAGTGAGGATAACGGAAACGAATAATCGGGTTTTTTTGGTTGATGAAAATAATGAACTTCTTTACTGTGGGTTGAAAACCCTATGTGCTCACTAGGCTCCCAAACCTGACCCACTCAGTTTCTTGTATTACATGTAGTGTCGTACGAGCATAGATATGATGTTTGGGATGAGAGATTACAGATATAGGCCTGTAAATATGAATAAATGTAATAAGGCTTATATTGTACTTTTTATGCTTCTGATCTGTATCGAACATGACATCCCCGGGGTTTTTAATGAAATACATTTCTTCGGAAATGCTTTGATAAATCTTTATCATATTTTATTTTGGGAACAAATTCCGCAACACTTTTATTTAAAATGTTACTCTGATCTTTAAACAAAGCATAAACAAAATCGGTCTTTTCTAGCCGTGAAAATGGGGATGTCAAACTTGGTATCAGAGCATTAGTTTAAGCGAACTAGGAATTTGTAGGATTTCTGGTCTTAAACTTAGAATGGTAAGCGGTGATGGTGAGATGATTGTCTACTATATTTTAGACACAAGCACTACTTTATTTTAGGAAAGATGCCCAAAATGCTTTTATGTGCTATATGCTATTATTTATTCGGATATATGGTCTGTTGCCGATCGGATCTGGAAACCTTATGTGTACAGGATTCTAAACGTACGGCTACGATATTAGAACTAACATGTAAACGTTTTTGATAGATAAGGATGATTTAAACATCTATCGAAAATAAAGATCTAAATTCACCCTATTCAGTGTATAAATCAAAATGGCAAGAACCCGATGTGGAGTCGGGAATACAAACGGAAATAGGAATCAAAAACCAGTGATTGAGCAAATGTCGGATGTAGCAGATGCTCCAGAGCCAAACACAATGGACAAAGTACAAGCGATGATCCAAATGATTAAGGGAAGACCTGTCAGCAAGGTTGAGGTTGGTGAGAAGAGGAAGTTTGAGGGGTCTGCAAGGTCCACCAATAAGAAAATCAAGTCTAGTTCAAGAAAATTTGAAGGAGGAATTGAAGCGAAGTGGTGCGAGAAGTGCAAAAACAAGAACTCAGGGAAATGTAGCGAGGAAGTGACATGCTACAAGTGTGGGAAGACGGGGCATTACACCAACGAGTGCAGCGCCAGCAAAAGGTTGTGCTATGAGTGTCGTGAGGAAGGGCACATTTCAAGGTATTGCCCAAAGAAGAAAGAGGTGGAAAGGCGCAACATTCCACCAAAGCCGAAGGAGAGAGCCTTCTAGATGACACTCGAGTCTACGAAGGAGGAAGCAGACGTCGCTTCAGGTACCTTTCTTGTAAATTGATTACCTGCCAATGTACTATTTGATTTGGGAGCGAACTACTCCTTTGTATCATATAAATTTGGTGGGAAACTAGCATTGCCTGTAGAAAAACCTGATAATGCCCTAATTGTGGAAGTTGTCAGTGGAAAATTCTTACCTGTTAGTGACCGTATTAAGAACATCGTCATCGACTTAAACGCAAACGAATTCCACACAGAGCTATTACCCATAGAGTTGAACGGTTTCGACATCGTTTTGGGAATGGATTGGCTTAGCGCCAACGATGCCGAGATATTATGCCGAAAGAAGATAGTAAGAGTAAACCCACCTGGAAAAGAGTCATTTATGGTGTACGAGTCCAAACGCAGAGTAAGTTATGGAATCATCTCCCTGATGAAAGCAAGAAAATGTTTGTCCAAAGGATATGCATCATATTTGGCATCTATGATCGATGCTAAGAAGGAAAATAAGGAGGTGCAGAATATACCGGTCGTGTGTGATTATCCGGAAGTCTTTCCCGAAGATCATCCCAGATTACCGCCTGATAAACAAGTGGAGTTTCGGATAGACTTGTTACTAGGAACGACACCAATAGCAAAAGCAACATACCGATTAGCACTAACGTAGATGAAGGAGCTCATGACGCAACTTCAGGAGTTGTTGGAAAACAGTTTCATTCGACCTAGTTCATCACCCTTGGGGAGATCCGGTGTTATTCGTGAAAAAGGACAGAAGCATGAAAAAGTGTATAGACTACCGAGAGTTGAACAAGGCAACAGTGAAGAACAAGTATCCATTGCCAAGGATTGATGACCTATTCGATCAGCTACAAGGTTCGAGCTATTTCTCAAAGAACGATCTTAGGTCAGGATATCATCAACTGAAGGTGAGAGAGCAGGATATTGAGAAGACTGCATTCAGAACTAGATATGGACACTACGAGTTCTTAGTTATGTCATTTTGACTAACCAATGCTCCAACAGCATTTATGGATCTGATGAACAAGGTTTGTAAACCATTCCTCGATAAATCTGTGATAGTGTTCATAGATGACATTCTCATCCATTCGAAAAGCCAGGAGGATTATGGCAAGCATCTACAAGAAATTTTGGAAGTGTTGAAGAGGGAGAAACTTTATGCCAAGTTCTCCAAATGCAATTTTGGATCCGAGAAGTCCAATTCTTGGATAATGTGGTTAACCAAGAAGGGATAATGGTTGATCCAGCAAAGATCGAAGTTGTGATGAAGTGGGAACGACCGAAAAGTCCCACAAATCAATATCCAAAGCAAGAACCCTAAAGTAGCATACAATTTTCGGATTTAATAAACAAACTAGGATTAGAAGAATACCTTTCTTATTAACTAGTAGTAACAAGTAATCCTTTCCTTGATCTTAACCTTCAAGAGCTTAGTGCCTCATGCGTTGCACCTCTAATGGAGTAAAAAACACTACAAGCAAAGAATGGGGAGGAGGAGAGGCAGAAATCGACTAGGGTTTCTTCTAAGGAAGCAGTGGCCGAAATCTTGAGGCTGGGGAGTTCCTTTTATAGTTGAGGATGCTAGGGTTTTTCAACTGGAAACCCTAATTTCCCTTGCTTAGGCCCTAAGCAACATGTGGACCCCCACATGGTAAGCCTTGGACGAAAAATCTATGGGCTTCCTATAGATTTTCGTCCACCCTATACCAATAGGATCCATTAGCCCAAACTACAACTATTATTGATTTACATAATCAGTCCGCGTACTTTTAATCAGTGTCTTTTGATCACTAAATTAATTCCAAATTAATTTCTGATCAATACTAATTAAATAATATGATTTCTCAATTAATATATTATTCATATAATATATTAATAAACTATTTAATTAACCTCTTTCTCCAAAACTCATTTTGTCCAGTTGCTATGGTGAAGGCGACCCAAAATGACCATGCTACTATCGGGTCAAGTGCATACCAATTATAGTTATGGTCTGAGACACCTAATCCAACACATATAGCCCTAAAATGATCGATTTAGCTTTATTTCATGTTCCTTGTTTGGTTTTTGACTTAGGGTAGAATAATCATTTGACAATCTATGTCATTCCTTTTTGTGTATAACATACATGCATAAAGTAGCCAACAGGGTGGGATGAGATTCATAGTATGGTAGAGGTGGATGAGTTGAGAAATTCCTATAAGAGTCTAGAAAATGTCATAGTAGAATATGTATGCAGTATAAAATAGCATATCAATTTAGTGTGGTGGCTTAGAGGATTCGGGACGGTTCTTAAGGAAAGTACAAATAGGTGCGGAATGTAGTATTGGGTCCATACTACTAAAAACACAGGATCTGTACTCGAGACAAGGAAAGACTGGTAAATTCTAAGTAGACCTGTAGTATGGGAATTTCTTCAAGTTTATGTTGATCATTTATATGTTTGTATTTCAGTTCGATTATGGTGATAGTCACTCGAGGAGGAGGTTTCAGTTCAGGTTATTGTTTTGGCTCTGGCATAGAACCGATTGATGCTAGACTACGAGAGATCATAGCGGGCGAGGTTACTCACGATATCTTGGATGCTACTCCTGTGATGTTTGGTACCATTAAGGAAGGGATTCTGGAGCTTATGAAGGAGCGACTCGGGGCCTTTTGGGTTGAGATTGCTGGGGGTCAGTTAGGAGCACGAACTCCCACATTTTGGGAGTTCAAGGCTTGTGGAGCTCCTGAGCTCTTTGGGGCGAAGGACACCATCGCTATCTGATGCAGGATCGCTGACATGGAGAATGGTCAACAGATTAGTTTTTTCCTTGAGAGGGAAAATGTAGGATTTGCATCCTGCTTGCTGAAGGACCGAGTATATGGTTGGTGGGATAAGGTTGTCCAAACTGTGGGGACTACGACAATGAAGATCATGACTTGGGAGGAGTTTGTTACGATATTCCAAAGAGAGTTTGCACAAGCAATCGAGGCGCATCGACTGACGAAGGAGTTACAGGACCTTCTCTAGAATACTTAGATAGTGGCAGGATCATCACCAAATCCCATGAGAGGGTTCTATTGGTTCTGAAATACGTTACGGATGAGGAGATGAAGAAGAAGATATGTCATGACATTTTGAAGGATGACATTGGGGAGTTTGTGAGGTTTTGTGGGTGCAAAACCATGAACGATATGATTCAGAAGGCCCATGAGCGGGAGATTAAGTTGGAGCTTTGGACGAAGCGCAAGCCAGAAAATGTCTAGACTGTAGTGGGCCAGGCTAAGAGGCCCAAGACTTCTTATTCGCATGCTAGAGGCCAACATAGTCGGAGCCATTGTGGTAATTGAGGCAAGCCACACCATGTGGCATGCCAGATAATGGGTTCAGGATGCTTCAGATGTGGTCAGAGGAGTCATGTAAGCAGGGCACTGCCCTAGGGGGCTCTGATTTGCTTTCATACTAATCAAACTGGTCGTAACAAGGTCGATTGTAAGATATTATCAGGAGGGGCAGTGATGACGCCTACACCAGCCACCTTTAGGATAACTGATGGCCGGCAGGGTAAGGCAGAGAAACCTGTGGTAAAGAGCATTGCATTTCAGCTAACCACCGA
The DNA here is from genome assembly GCF_051521515.1 of Lactuca serriola. NCBI lineage: Eukaryota > Viridiplantae > Streptophyta > Magnoliopsida > Asterales > Asteraceae > Lactuca > Lactuca serriola. The sequence continues at coordinate 207,588,256 of NC_136415.1, read as the reverse complement.
TGAGGCTCATGCAGCAAAGGATGTGGTTACTGGTATGTGACTTTATCATATCTTTTATTTCTTTCCTTATTTATGCTCATGTTATGTTTGATATTGTATAGGGAGCTTCTTATTAAATGGTATGGGTATTCATTTGTTGTTTGATTCAGGTTCTACCTGATCCTTTGTATCTCTTACACTTAGCACAAAGTTTAATGATGAGCCTGGGATTCAGGATTACCCATTGGATGTTGATATTATGAATGACCGTTCTATAAGTGCTTTGAGGGTTCATCAAGGGTGTGTCTTGAATCTGTTCAACGAGAGATACTATATTGATTTGGTGTCGATTCATTTGTGAGAGTCGAAGATTATCATCGGGATGGACTCGATGGGCCCCAACAAGGCCATGATTGACTGTGAGCGTAAGCTAGTGAGAGTTAAAATCCTATGTGAGGGAGAACTAGTTATTCATGACAAGGAGCTTCACGTGGGCCAAGTCTCTGTTCAGTTGCGAGGGCTAGGAGATAACTTCAGAAGGGATGCTATGGGTTCTTGACTTATATGGAAGATAGTCAATTGAGGGCACGATGACATTGAGTGAGGTGTCCATTTTTCGGGATTTCCCCAATGTGTTTCTTGCGGAATTGCCAGGAGTGCCTCCTGAGATACATGTCGAGTTCTGGATTGATCTGGTTCCTGGTGTGGCTCCAATAGCCAAGATATCGTATCGCTTGGCACCACCGGGGATGCATGAGTTGTCTACACATCTTCAGGAGCTACTAGACAAGGGATTTATTCGGCCGAGTATCTCACCATGGTGAGCATCGATTCTGTTTTGAAGAAGAAATACGGTTCACATAGGATGTCCATTGACTACCGGGAATTGAATAAGCTAACAAGGAAGAACCGTTACCCACTCTTAAGGATCGACTACTTATTTGAACAACCTCAGTGTGTATATTGGTTTTCCAAGATTGATTTGTGAACAAGTTACCATCAGATGAGGTTCAGGGATGATATATATATATATATATATATATATATATATATATATATATAATACGGCCTCCAGGACTCGCTATGGTCATTATGAGTTCGTGGGGATGCCATTGGGGCTCACTAATTAACCGGCAACTTTCATGGATCTCATGAATCGTGTTTGCAGACGATTGTCCAGTCTGTGATAGTGTTTATAGATGATATTCTGGTCTACACCAAGACCAAGTGCAGCATGATGAGCATTTGCGAGGGGTGTTAGAGACCCTAAGGATATAGAGGTAGCCAAAGGCACCCCAATTGAACTTCCACTCCATTTCCACACATAATCTAACTGCAGGTAATTCAAAAAGATGATCAATCATTTTTCAAACGTCAATTATCAATCATTAGAGACTAAACAACCTAGAGTAAACATGGATGGTAAGCCAAAATTGTTCGAAATATGCCTATTGTCTCAACAAGTTAATGACTTTTAAAATTAGCTAGGTCATTTTAGGTTACAAGCAAAATGTGATGTAAGCATAAAATCATAAAAAAAGAAGTTAGAGGGGCTTTTATAGTAATTTACCATCTAAAGGTGAGTTACTCTGAAAGTAAAAGTATTCAAAAGAATCATGAGTACACAAAATAAAGGAATCGTTCCTTTCATATCAAGAGTTGATCCCCTCTCTTTTCCCATCCTTTTTCACATGGTTTTTCTAGAAGAACTCAGTATTGGTGGCGGAGCAAAAAATTTTAATATGTGGTACAAGCATAATCGAAATTTAAAATAACAAGTGAACCATCAAAATCTGGATAAAATACGAAACCTCTTGAAATTGTATTTTTAACAAAAGTTTTCGAATTGATGGTGGAATACCATAATATTGTCTCTAAACTCTTGGTAGCAACCACTTTGATTTATGAGAAGAAAAAAAATCAAGTAGCAAGGCTTAATACTTCGAGCTAGGGGTGCAAGGTAGTTAAGCTTACATATATACATAAAATTAATATGTATAGTTTAATATATAAATTTTATTTTGGGGGTACAATTAATATAAAATTAATTGTACCCCAACGACCCATTTGGCTCCGCCACTGCTAAGATTCTAGTTTTGTCAAGGAAAATAAGAAGGTGTTGTCTCATCTTGCTTGATCATTGTTTTTGGGTGCGATCATATTAGATGAGTTCTCCTTTGTGCTCTAAATCATTCAAGACACAAAGGAATTTGGCTCTACTAGCTCATCAAAAAGGTATGATTCGATATACGTATTCCTAGTTAATTTTGTTTGTAGAAAGTCACACTGGGAATGTTTGTATCGTATAGGTCTCATCTTGTGTAAGAAAGTATTATAGCATGTTTGCGAGTTATGCTTTTATAAAATTCCGTCGTTCAAAAAAAATCTAAGAATGTGTCTAATTTCAATTATGATGTCTTCCAAATTACTTACTAAAGTGTCGCCCAATATTTATGTATTTGAGACTATGAGACAATTCTTTTTGGGATGTTTAATTTCCATGTGATAAATACTAAGCCATCTAAATTATTTTATACTACTATTTTCATTTATATGATGTTTGGTAATTATTTAAAAACCTACATTTAGAAATCAATAAGTATAAAAATAAAAATATTTTTCTTGGCTATAACTTTTAATTATTAGTCTTGTAATTGTATGTTTGCATGTAAATAAAAAAAATATATATATTCTAGTGACGGTGGAAGTGTATGAGAATCGACAGTGTTTTTCTTTTTTGCTCATTTTGAGGTGTCGCCATAAAGATGCCTTATCTATAAATGTTAGTGTAGTTGCTTCTTTTTCCGACTTATACGCGCTTCTTTGATTAAGTACTTTCTAGGAAAAGATGCTGATGATTGATGAGGAAAGCCATGTGAGGTTCCACCCTTCTAGACGTGTTGCCAAGCTAGCTATAAATGCATGCCTGGAACCCTATTCAGAATACAAGTTTCATATCCATTCTCGTCTGAGATCCAAAGCTACTTTGTAATAGTGTTCTTTAATAACATATATACGTCTTTATTTTATTTTTATCACATTCCTAGGCATGGGTCTTATGCGGTTATCTTCTTCATTGCTTTTCAATGTAAAGAGTTTTACCAAATTGATCTCCATTCGCAACACCAATTATCAAAGGGATGTGCCAAAAGGTCACCTAGCGGTGTATGTTGGTGAAAATCAAAAGAGGCGGTTTGTGGTCCCCGTTTCATACTTGGAACAACCGTTATTTCAAGAGTTGTTGCGTCAGTCGGAGGAAGAATTTGGGTTTGATCATCCAATGGGAGGCCTAACTATTTCATGCGAAGAAGATCAATTTTTTGAGCTCACTTCCCTATTGCATGCTTAATGATATTTTGTAGACCAACAATTTGTCTTCATTTCTTTTGAGGTGTATATGTGACGTTAATGACAACAAACATATTATTAGTATGTAGAAATGTTTCAATATATATATATATATATATATATATATATATATATATATATATATATATATATATATATATATATATAGAGAGAGAGAGAGAGAGAGAGAGAGAGAGAGAGAGAGAGGTTGAGGTTCATTTGAGACAATTCTAATTTTGTGACACCGTGAGACCGAATCTAAAAATAATTTTAAACTACAAAATAAATGCAAAAATCCAAAAATTCTTTTTTTAAATATTATTTTCGGAACTTAAATTAACTAAAAAAAATAAAAAAAAAAATCCGTTTTTTTTGAAAAATACGTGAAATATTCTAATAGAATATTACACTGACATATTATAAAAAATAATTTTAAAATGCAAAATAAATGGAAAAATCTAAAATTCTTTTTTTTATAAATATTATTGTCGGAACTTGAAATAATTAAAAAAAAATTTTAAAAAAATAAAAAAAAAACATTCATTTTTTTTGAAAAATACGTGAAATATTCTAATAGAATATTACACTGTACATATTCTAAAAAATAATTTTAAAATGCAAAATAAATGGAAAAATCCAAAAATTCTTTTTTTTTTTAAATATTATTTTCGGAAGTTGAATTAACGAAAAAAAAATAAAAAAAATAAAAAAATGCGTCTCACGGTCTCACAAAATTAGGCCGTCTCACATGAACCTAACTATATATATATATATATATATATATATATATATATATATATATATATATATATATATATATATATATATATATAGTGGCCGTTTATCTGTGCTAAGCGACGGGTGCAAATACTTTTTTTCAGAAATTAGTTCTAAGAAGCGATTAGTTCTTTTTAATAAATAATTACTACATTTAAACAATTATCAGTAAGATTCATCCAGCAAAAAATGAAATCAATAAGAATTAGAAATGAAAAGTTAGGATTTTTTATAAATATACATAAATGATTGATTGTGCATTTAATTAGGAGTTGAGACCTATAGAAATTATAAATTAATATTTATGATATTTTATATTTTCCTTGCTTTTGTCCTACCATATCATGTTAACAATTTGTGAGCCTTATAGAAATTTATTGTAATCCCTTGAAAGGGTTTTAGCATGATCATATTTGTTAAATTAAGTTTAAATGTTTAGAAATTTATTATTATTAAGGTGTTTTGTTGCTTTTATAAGTTTTAATAGCACCGACTATAACCCACCTGAAGGTTTATGTTTTTTATGAGCCATCGTTTAATTATTCGAGTTTCAATAACTCATTTTTTTTTAAATATCAAACTACTTAAATTTTAAACTACCCTTTTATGTGGTAAATTGTTTTTATAAACTACCTTTTACTTTTTATATTTTCATTTAAATCATCCTATAACTCAATATAAACTTGAGTTGCCTTATAACTTTTGGTATGTTTTAATATGAATGATTGATATTAAGATTATATTAAAGGAGGAAGAATCCTAACTTGACCTTATTTTAATCTAAGCAAGATATGTTACAAGATCAAACATTAAGATTAATATATTAGAATCACTTCATCTATTTATATCAAATGAGATTTGAAAAGAGTATTTTAATTGTAAAATACATTTTTCTAAAACAAAATCAAGATTTGCGTCAGCTTTTTTAATGTGAACCTTAAAAACATTTAAGAGAAAGAAATGAGAAATACAAGAGCAAATCAATCAAAGAAATGAGTTCAACTTCCATAAGATATCTATAAATTAAGGACAAATGAAACATAAACTCCAACATGTAGTCACACTTTTAACTAAAAAAATATTTACAATTTCACATTTTTTATGCACTTAAAACAGACTCAAACTCTATTGGTATTAGGCCATATATTCACCGTAAAATGTAAGAAAATAAGGAATTTATGTTAATTTTTTTCTCCCATATCTGCAAGCAGAGGGTATGTTGGCTGCCAGGAGCGCCACAACAAACATCCTTACTTCCAGTTTTAGAAGGGGAACGACAAATTGGACATCTCTACTTCATTTTGGTCAGCATAGCTTTGCTTCTTTCAGCTTCAGATTTGTTAGGGTCAGTATAGTGTTGCGTCTATTGGGCTCATTAGCTAGTCCATGTTTATCTCTGGTATGGGCCTATCCATCAGTGAGCTTTGTAGGGTTTAGTATAAATAGATGCTTGCATGCATTCTAGAACGAGGGAATTAGAAACGATCAAGAAAAGTATTGTTCAGCATATTCATCGTTCTTATTTTTGTAACCCTAGAATCCTCTACAGTGGAAGTTCTTAGTCGAGCTCTGCTGAGGATCGAGTAATCTAATCATTCGACACATTCTGATTCATACTTGTGTTTTGTTTTTACTATCTTTACGTTTATCACTTACCTGTTACGAAGATCTAATCGATCAAAGAGTTGTTTTATAACTCATCAATTGGTATCAGAGCAAGAGGCTGTGTAATTCATACACATCTTTTCTGTGAAAGAGTTTGCGATTAGGGTTATTCCGCATTAACTAATATTTATTGAGCCGTCATTCCATAATTGACGTAACTCAGCATTTATTTTTTTTTGCCCTAATATTACATATTACGAGTCTGATCTTTCAAACAGGTTAAACGATCAAGCATGGACGAGTCACAATCTAATCCCATCAATATCTCAAACAACATTCGATCAACGACGAAGATTCCTATTCTTTACTCCCAAGATTACGAAGTCTGGGCGCATCATTTTGAAGATTATGTCATCGGATCTGAAGACAATGGATACCTTATTTGGGAAGCAATCGTATCTGGACCATTTGCTCACTCAGGAACATCAAAAATCATTAAAACTCAGAAAGAGTATAATGATTTGTTAAAGAACGTAAAGGATGTTGCTTAAGATGAAAAGGAAAAGTTTCAGTGCAACATTAAAGCATTGAGACTGATTCGATTCGCTCTTTAATCAGATACATTCAGGCTGGTGAGTTCATGCAGCACGGCGAAAGAAATCTGGGATAGGCTGCGAGAGCTATATTCCACAGATGAAGATTTGGAGCATTCTATTCAGACCTTGCTTTTGTCTGAGTTTGGTGAATTTAAACAGAATTCTGATGAAACTGTTACTCAGACGTTTGATCGCTTCAATCATCTTCTTAGCAAGATGACCAAACACGATATAGAAAGGAAGTTGATTGAACAGAAGGTCACCTTTTTGAATGGCCTACGACCCGAGTGGAGAGCGGTTGTGTCCACTGTTAAAGCTCATGAGCAATTTAAATCTTATTCATTGTCAAAGCTGGTGGGGATTCTGAAATCCCAAGAAAAGATTGTCTTGCAAGAGAAAAATGTGGTCTCAAGTTTGGGGTCCTTGGCACTCCTGTCTAAAAGCAAAAGTATGGTAGAAGATGAAGATCTCAACTTAGAAGACTATGATCTTACTTCTGAAGACTATGCAATGATGGTGTCGAATCCAAAGAGGTTCATTAAGAAAAGGTTCCCTACCAATAAGAACCGAAATTGGCAGGGAAGCTATAGTTCTGAAAAGGTTAAGGAAGAGCCGAAGACAGAAGAACTAAAGAAAGAGGTGAAAGTTGAGGGAGATTCTGGTGTGAACTGCTATTACTATGGAGGAAAGAACCATTATGCCAAAGACTGTGTCCTAAAGAAAATGGAAGAGAAGGATGAGGAGAAAGATGAAGAAGCTGTGTTCATGAAAAAGCTGGAAGAGATCAAGAGAAAGAAAGCTGCTACTAACCCTTCGATGAATGCTTTAATTGTGCAGGGTTCGGTAGCAGATGATGAGTTCGGTGGCGTGCAGGTCTGGTCAACCGACTCAGAGGATGATGAAGTCAGGAAGCCATCTCATGGAAAGGCGTATGTTGCAAGAGGTGATGAAAGCAGTGGGAAGTGTTTGATGGTGACAGATGTATCTCAAATGAGGGGATACAATACAGACGGTTGGAAAGAGGACACCAAGGAGCGAGAGGACTTATGCTTCACAGCAAAACCTCTCAGTGTGCAGTTCAATGAGCTTGATAAATTGATCAAGAAGGTACAATCCGTTTTTGTTTCATTCAAAGTCCCACAAAATTCATATGAAAAAGAATTAAAAAGCTTAAATTCAAGAATCTCAAATCTAGATAGCAGTTTAACTCAAACACGGGTCACCAATTCTAACCTAACTGACCAAATAAGCAGGGTGTCGTCTAAGAGTGAGGAACGGAGGATGTGGATAGAGCTGAAGGAGTCAGAGCTAATTAAATCTAAGGACGAAAACATTTATTTACAAATAGACAATTTAAAACTTCTGTAACAGAGAAACGTTTTTTGTTTAATTGCTAAACGTCTTTATGCTAACATCACCCAACTTCATCTGAACTGTGAAATAGGGCAGAAAATTCATCGCATGATTTTACCCTTCCTTGAGTTTAAGGAGGATGAAATCGATGCTGAAGCATATAATTGTGAAAGTGTAGTTTTGTCTGATGATGTGAATCCGACTTATATGTATGGTCTGGACAAAATTGAATCTTTTGTAAAGTCCAAGGACCATAAGGACATGCTGAAAAACCTTTTGGATGAAAACGATAAACTGAAACTAAGGACCGAAACCATACAAAAATTTGACTCATTGAATGCCAACTTGAGCTCAGAAAATAAAATTGATCTTGAAAACGCGTCTGAGCTTAATGAGGATGATGATATGAGCATAATTTCTGTAGAGGATGAAGTTGACTGTTCTGAGTTTGTCAAGAGCGAACCCGAAAACCACAAAAATCTTATATCTGAAAATTCTGTGGAGTTTGCTCGATTGTCACAAAATAAGTCCCCGATTCTTGAAGAAAAGGCGGTTGTGTACCAAAAGGTGAGAACAACACCAAATCAGGTGTATAAGGTCACAGGAGTAACCGAACATCAGACAGCCGAACTCACCGCCATAGTAAACAAAGATAATGCAGATGGCTGTGATGAGTTTTTCTGGTCTGCTCCTATAGATAATACTGGCGAAACCGTTGGTCTGTCGGAGCGAACGTCCTGGAAAACCAAAGGCAGATATGTGCCAGATCCATTAAACAAGCCTGACAACTTCGATGTGTCAAGTACTAGTGGTACAAAAGAAGTTCATGTGGAAGAAGTCGCTCCTACAAGCGAAACTCATCTGTTAAAAGTGAACCGGCTGATAGGAAGCAAAAGCAAAAAGCCAACATCCATCGACAGCCGAAGCAAGTGAAGGATCAAAAGCAGCAAAGGAATCTAAGATACAAAAAGAATCTCTCAGAGCGAAAACAGTTTTGGCAATCTCAAAACGCTCATTTCTCTTATCATGACAAAAATTCAAAGTCAGACAAAAGTACTGTCAGGCCACAAGAAAGTAATCACAACCGAAAGGACATGTTCGGTTCTGAAAGGAATAACAACCGAAGGGAAAGGTTCGGTTCAGAGAACACCAACTACCGAAAGAATAGGTTCGGTTCCGAGAGCAAAAGCTATCGAGGTTCAAGGTTCGGTCCCACTATTGACCAAAACCTAAAGGGTCACTTAGAACCTCATGTCAAGAAAACATCTCTCTAAATTCTCTCATTCTAATTCTTCTCAACCCCATTCTAAATCCAATTCTGTTCAAACTCAAAATCCAAAATCTTCAACAGATTTGAAAGGAAAATCGAAGGTTTCCTCAGTCAAGAATGATCAAAAGCATTCCAAGGCCTAAACGCCTAAACCTGACTCCAAACCGACTGTAACAAAGCCTAATAAAATTAAAGTTTTCACCATTAAGAAGAAAGATGAAACAACTTTAATAAAAAGAACAGATCTTGTTGACATTTCTCTTACTATTCCTTTTCCTGTGAAAGGCTTACGTGGACCCAAGAAATTTTGGGTTCCAAAATCTGCTTGATTTTTGCAGGTTATCAGTGACGAGCAGCTCGACGAAGAATGGTATATTGACAGTGGCTACTCACATCACATGACAGGAAGGAAGGAAGAGCTGAGGGAATTTCGATCTCTTTCAAACGGCGGGAATGTCAAGTTCGGGAACAACTCATATGGCACGATAAAAGGTTATGGGATGATAACAAATGGAGACTGCACGATTAGAAAGGTTGCATATGTTGAAGGACTACAGCATAACCTCATAAGTGTATCTCAGGTTGTTGGAGGTACCGGTCTTAAAGTTTCATTTGACGATAAGGGTTCGAAAATAATTGAGAGGAAAACAAAAAGAGTGATTGTCAAATCAGAGCGTAAAGGCAAAATGTTTCCTCTCAATCTCAAACCTATCAAAGGAAATCTAGCTATCTGTCTGTTATCCAAAGCACATTCTGACAAAAGTTGGCTGTGGCACCGAAGGCTCTCCCATCTCAATTTCAAGGATATCAACAAACTTGTCACAGGAGGTCATGTTCGGGGTCTTCCATTGCTCAAGTTTGATCGAGAACATTTGTGTGCTGCGTGTGAAATGGGGAAGCAGAGTCGTAAAAGTCACCCATCCATTATAAACAATAAAGTCGTTGAACCACTTGAGTTAATTCACATTGATTTGTGTGGTCCATCATCAATCGAAAGCATTGGCGGTAGCAAGTATATTCTTGTTATTGTTGATGACTTTTCACATTTTACATGGGTGTTCTTTCTGAAGCACAAATCTGAGGCAACTCTCAAGCTAAAGATGTTTATTAAGCAGGTTGAAGTGCAATTGAGGAAAGTCGTTCGTAACATCAGAAGCGACAATGGGCTAGAGTTCAAAAATAAAGAATTTGAAGACTTTTTGGCAGAAAAAGGAACCAGTAACAACTTCTCAGCCCCCTACACCCCTCAACAAAACGGAATTGTCGAAAGACGAAACTGATCTTTGTGTGAGGTGGCTCGAACCATGCTAAGTTTCGCTTCTCTACCTCTATATTTCTGGGCTGATGCTATTGCTGCAACATGTTTTATGCAGAACAGGTCCTATCTCAACAAGCGTTTCACTCTTACTCCTTATGAGATCATCAACAACAGGAAGCCAAACGTTAAATTCTTCCATGTATTCGGCTCACGATGCTTTATCTTCAACTCTAAAGAACATCGTAACAAGTTCGACGTTAAAGCCGATGAAGGGATTTTTCTGGGATACTCTCTTACTTCCAAAGCATACAGGGTTTTAAACAAGCGTTCGAGGAATATTGAAGAAACATATTATTTGACTTTCGATGACAACTACGTCAAGAAGCTGAAGACCACTGAAGAAACAATTGGAGATTTTTTTTCTCAAACAGGCCAAGTCACGGCCTCGATTGCAAATTTGTTTGAGCAGTTTGTGGAGTTATTCGATGAACCGGAGAAGGCTACTCTCTCAGAAGCCAATGCAGCAAACAACAAAGTTGACCATCTGAAGCAAATTGTCGAAGACGCGGCCAAACAAATAGATGAATACCGCTCTTGATCACTCTGATTGGGTTCAAGCTATGCAAGATGAACTTAATAAGTTCGAAAGAAATAAGGTTTGGCGCCTCATTCCAACTCCTAAAGATGCATCGGTTGTTGGTCTCAAATGGGTCTTCAGAAATAAAATGGACAAGGAAGGCAATGTGATAAGAAACAAAGCTCGTCTAGTGGTGAAAGGATACTGCCAGGAGGAAGGAATCGATTATGAGGAAACTTTTGCTCCAGTAGCTAGGCTGGAATCTGTTAGAATATTTCTTGCCTATGTTGCACACAAGAACGCTCGGGTTTGGCTGTATCATTTGATCTTCGCTTATCACTCAAAGGTAGTTTCTTTGGTTGTAAATCTTTTGTATTATTTTTCCAAATTCATTTATCTTATTGTCAAAGTTCTTTTCTTTTTCAAACTTATTTTTTTTGGTAACCGAAATAGACCGAACGTTCGGGTTCGGTTCCACAAATTTTCTCACCCGAAATAGACCGAACGCTTGGGTTCGGTTCCAAAATTTTCTCAACCGAAATAAACCGAACGCTCGGGTTCGGTTCCGACATTTTTTTTGTATTCATTTTTTTTATGTCTTCTTTTTTTTTTTTTTTTTATCAAAAATTCCAAAAATATTTTATTATTATTATTTTTAATTTTTTTTAAAGTCAAAAACTCCAAAAATATATTTTTTTTTATTTTTTATTTTTATGTCTTATCTTTTTGTATGTCTCTTTGTGGGTAAATCATTTCACTAGCTAAGTGTCCCTAGAAGCATGCTGCTGTATGTGTCCAAAGCCTCACCTGATTCTGAATAAAAGCCTTACTGACTTGGTACAAACAAACCTTGTCTTCCCAATTAGGCTCTCATATTTATTCTAATCATGAGCTACCTAACTCTCTTGTCACATGAGATAAGAGTTTTCTGCTTAGGCCTTATTTTTTACAGCAGAGGTACTTTGGTCTCTTTACACCATCTACATTATTTTTTCTCCATCTCATTCATTTCACAAACGTAACCCTTGAGACTCTCAGACATTACCACTGAGGTTTATGGTTGCACAATTTTTGTGTTCATGATCTTAGCTTCGTGTCACTACGTGCTAAGTGAAACCCACAATTCAATACCTACTATGCATTGACGGTGAACAATTAACTTGCTCTAGATTTCACTAATGAATTGATGGACTTATCCATGGGGGTACAACATGAAATCTCTATTTTCTTTGAGTGATTCCTATGAAATTGTTAAATCCAATAACATTTCTTCCCTTGAGGATCAAGTTTTAATTTTTTTTTTTAGATTTCGCATACATTAGTTTACCTTGCCACTTAAATTATCTCCAACCTACTTGTTCAACAGACTACATTGGTCTCACAAGTACTTCGTTCGATTTCTATCTTATATCAAGATCAGGAATTCTGAATTGAAGCGAAAGCTACCCTCATAAGCCTAATTAAAAGAAGCCTTTCAACACTTCTTAATAAGTGACTGATCATTATTTAACGAGAAACCACACACACACTTTAAGGTCTCTCTTGACTTTGAAGGAAGAGATTCGTTCCCGGGATCAATTGTTTCATGTCTTTATTGACATCACCTAATCCCTCAAAAGTGTTGCTTTATTTCTTTTTCTTTTACACACTCAGCACAAAAATCTTTTTGATTTTCCAAAATTCTGGTTTAATTAATTTCAAGGCATTTTAATCGGATTGGTTGTTATAAAAAGGTTGTGGTTGATATTGATCCACGTGGGCGATTTTATTTTAAAGATGTCGTTAACTCTAAAGGGATAAGATTTCAAAAAGCTGACTCCGGCTGGAGTCCAATCGATTTGATTTCAAACGGCGCAAGAAGGCAAAGCGTGCGAATTGGAACCGTTTCATCTCCAGACGGTGCCTGATGGGAAGGCGTGTAATTAGGGACTGACACTCTCTCTCCTGCGTAATCATCGGCAACACCAACTGTCACGCGTCAATCGCCTCCGAAAAACTCTTCGTTTTTCAATCGTAGATTTGGGAAAGATTCTTCTCTCTCCTTTACCCACAGTATAAAAGGCAATGTAACCCACCATTTACCTCTTTACTGCACCTATATTCTCAGAGAGCAAGAAAATCCTCCAACCTCTACTGTTCATCATCTCTCCCATCTTCATCACAACAATGGCGGATTCTTCATCGGTTCACACAACTTCTCACATCTTGCCTATTCGTCCCCAGCAGAGTTTGATCATTGATCTTACTCCTCAGGCATACGACACATTCATGTTTCCCATCATCGAATGCCTGAAATACTCGCCAATCGCTCCTGCTCTTTCCAGGGCTGAAGCTGTTCCCATGGAGTTCCTATCACAGATTTTTGCCACAGCTCACTACGACAAGGTCGTCGACAGGATTTTCTTCAATGTCTTCGAGCACAAGGCGTCGATTTCCAAGCAGAGGTTTTGTACGCTGTTAGGGTTTGAACCTGATTCGTCATGGGTTAATCCTGAAACCATTCCGATGGGTCATCTGTTCAACATGTTCTACAACATGGGGTACACTGAGGTGCTCACAACGGTCACGAAATTCAAGAAATCGTGTCTGCCCCCTCAGTGGAATGGGATGTTTACTGTGCTTTTCAAGGGCTTGTCTGAAAGAAGTGCTAGATCAGATGGGGCAAGTCGTCTGTTCCTATCAATCATGTACGGGATCTACAATGGGATCAACATGGACTATTGGTCAGTCCTATCGCAACAACTCATTCAAAGTCTCTCTTCCACTTCTCGACATTCAGAGATTTCATATGCCAGGTTCTGGACTCTTTTCACGAAATGGGTGATCGACAAGTACCACGTCCCCATTGTCGCTGGTGCTCCAATGTCTTTGATTGGTACTTTCCGTACCACGAAGATCATTGTCTCTAACGCATCAAAATTTCCCTTCAACGGTTCTATCCCTGAAACACTATATGGTGATGTTCCTGCCGACAACCGGATCATTCAAACGTACAAGGAGTTCCGACGATCTGGTCCGAGAGACCTTACTCCGGAAATGCTGAAGTCGATTCATGATGCTGACAAGCCTGCCCCAGAGGAAAGAAGGCTGATAAGGGCAAACAGGTTGCAAAGGGAGCAAAAGGCCCATCTCCCAAGAAGAGGAAAACCACCAGAGCCACCCAATCCCCTCCAATGAAGAAGCAAAAAACCCAACCAAGGCGAAAGCTAATCATCGCTTCGTCCTCAAGCGAATATGAGGAAGCGGGTTCTGATTCTGACGGATCTCAACGTGGTAACACTCCACCACGTTCGCCTACACCAGAGATTCATATTTCCACTTCTCCAATTTCTTCTCCACCAGTTACAATTCCTTTTTCCATTCCCCCCATAACCTCTACCACTCAAATACCATCCACCTCCATCCCAGTACCACCATCTATATTTACCGAAGCAACAACGACCACCACTGTAGACGTTCGAACCAACGTATCTGATACGGGGGTTCATACTGACGCACCCAAATCCTCCTCAGCACCCGAATCCACACCAACAACCGAACACACCACCCAACCTGAACCTACTACTACGACTACCGAGCCTCAAGCTTCACCACCACCATCTTCTCCTGCTCATGCATCAGAGGATGAAGAACCACTCCTTGGCGGGGAGGACATGACCTTCGATTCGGTCTATTACAGTCCGTTTCAAGTTCAAAGTGATGATGATGACGATTCTCCATTCACAAAGAAACATCTCAAGGAGTTGCATGATAAAATCGATTCGCTCATCGCATCATCTTCCACATCACAGTCCTCAATCTCTGAAGCTGCCATTCAGAAAATTGTTGATGCTTTTTCCAAAGCTCATCAAGTTTCTCTTGATTCCGCCACTGCAGCCATTGACGCCTCAACCAAAGCTTGTGAGGCAGCGACCGAAAAAGTCTATAAACTATTTACTGATGCTTCTTCCTTGTTGAAATCTTTACAGGAAAGCGCTGAAGCCACCACGACAAAGCTGGAACCCATTGTCAACCAGTTAGCTAATTTAGTCGCATCAGAGCTGAAGTCGTTCAGTTCACTTCGTCAAACAATTTCTGACGACAACTCAGCTTTCAGAACAACCATTGAGGAGCGTCTCTCCAAGCTTCAAGAAGACTTAGCTGCTGAGAACTCTCTCATGGATGCTCTCGCAAGGAAGACTACCGCTCTGAAGGTCAAGAGTACTCAACTCTCCAACTCTCAACAGGAGATCGACTCTCTTCGATCTGAAAGAGAGGTGGTTAAATCATGTGTTTCGGATGTCCACTCAGCTATCTCAAACATCCTTGAAGCACATGACCCGATCCTCAATTATTCTGTGAGGCGTGACCTTGCAGAGAAGCTAGCTCCCACCCTCTCTCTCCTAAGCAAACTTGAAGGGCTCCTTGATTTTGTGTCCATTCCGAAACAAGGGGGAGAAAAAGTGAACATGTCTCAACCGCCTCCTACTTCAACAACAACACACTCAACCGAACCTCCTCCAGTAGGCCAAGCTTCATGTTCCGGTGTGAAAGACAAAGGCAAGAATATTGCTGAGGAGAGTGACGATGAAGATGATAAAGAGACTATTGCCGACCTTTTGAAGCGACAGGGTCGAGATAAAGAGGCTGACATCAGTGCTCATGTGGCTAGAGAGGCTGAAGAAGCCAAAAGAAGACAGAAAGAAGCCCACGACCTTCTTGAGAGCAGGAAAACTCTTTTTCCTCCTTTGACTCTTGAGAAGCTGATTAAAGAAGCCATCGAAACACCAAGTATCTTGTGGCTAGAACCTGTGATCTCTTTAGATTGTTCTAACACTGTCGACTCTCAGTTCGATATGCCACTGACCCAAAAGGCATTTGTTTTTCATGCCTTTGACAACATTGCTGAGTTGCCCCATCCTCATCCACAAGTTAATCAGGACTTGGTCGAATTTTATCTGAGGGCAGCTCAACCACAATACCAAACTTGGAGCGCTCAGAAAATCATCAATGTTCGGGTCCTAAAGCCGTACAGGGAAGGAAACTTCACCAACGTTCGGTTCAAGGTACTAAGGGGATTTTCCAAAGCCGAACATGCCATCTCACTTGCAGATCTTCCCAACCTTAATCCCCATGACTGGATTATCTTGCACAACATCCTTCTTACAAAAGAAGCTGAATATGGTCCGATCATCAACCACTTTAAGAGGATGCTTGTATGCTATGTCATGGAAGTTGCTCTGATGGATCAGGAGATAGCGAGCGTATTCAAGAAGAAGCCCACCATATCTCCTGTTGGCTCTGCCAGTGATCTCAACATGATGCAGATGGGGAAGATTGACCCAAAGAGAAACTCCGTCATGTTTACCAGAAACGAAGGACAGAAATGTCTTTTTGCCTTGGAAGACAAACATCTCTACACCACTGCCTATTTGGAACACGTTTTAGGGATCATCCATCGATGCAAGCAGAACACAGCGGATGATATCAAGTACTTTGATGACATGATTCAATGGTATATTGGCTTCAGAGAGACAATCCTTGCACTTATCACACGTCTGTTTGATACAGTAAAGAAGGCTCATGCTGCTGGCCCAAGCAAAAAGAAACGATAGTCTCGCTCCAAATTGATGCAAAGGGGGAGATTGTTAGGGTCAGTACAGTGTTGCGTCTATTGGGCTCGTTAGCTAGTCCATGTTTATCTCCGGTATGGGCCTGTCCATCCGTGAGTTTTGTAGGGTTTAGTATACTAGAACGAGGGGATTAGAAACGATCAAGAAAAGTATTGTTCAACATATTCATCATTCTTATTTTTGTAACCCTAGAATCCTCTATAGTGGAAGTTCTTAGTCGAGCTCTGCTGAGGATCGAGTAATCTAATCATTCGACACATTCTGATTCATACTTGTGTTTTATTTTTACTATCTTGACGTTCATCACTTACCTGTTACGAAGATCTAATTGATCAAAGAGTTGTTTTATAACTCATCAAGATTCATGACCAACTACGACTCCGATCCGACCCCAACTCTAACTATTACTTTGGGTCTGAATTAAAAAAAACAAAGTGATATCATTGTCACAATCCCACTGAATAATTTAAATTTATGTTATTTCATTTATCAAAAGAATATACCATTACACATGAACTAAAAAGAAACCAAAGGGATATCTTTTTCACCATATCACACTTAATGACAGATTTTCTTCAATAATTAAATGAGTGGTAATAACTGTATACAATCCTGGAATATTCCAACAATAATACACATAATTAGATTTGCTAACATGGTAATAACTGTATACAATCAATTCTTGATCTCATAAGTTACCTTGCCCTTTTAGCTATACTTAAAGTTTCAAATGATAATATAAAAGTGCAGCAAACACATAATAAAAAAGTTTCAAATAACTTCAGGAAGAAGCTTTAATTAGGACCATGTCTAAAATCATGAACATTACCCCATCTTTAACCCAAAAGTGCAACCTCCATAAAGAGCATTAGTCATTCACATCCATTTGCACACACACTTACTCAGTTACATACATATAGTCACGCAAACACAATCATATAAACACACAAATATAAAAAAAAAGATAATTGCAATATTGGACAAGGAAATCTAAAAAAGAAATTAGAAAATTCTGATATGGAGAATTACGTTGAAAAAATAA
This sequence comes from Lactuca serriola, assembly GCF_051521515.1. Lineage (NCBI taxonomy): Eukaryota > Viridiplantae > Streptophyta > Magnoliopsida > Asterales > Asteraceae > Lactuca > Lactuca serriola. The sequence continues at coordinate 207,570,839 of NC_136415.1, read as the reverse complement.
AATATGAATATCTGAATTCATCAAGTTTATACCTCCTAAGGTAATTTATTATCTCTAGATTTCAAGATTAATTCATCGAATTGTTCGTATGAAGAATTGCATATGAAAACCTTTCTTTAAAGATGAATCAGAATTACATAATCAGATTGAACAATACTTATAGATCATTATGTTTGATACCGAAATTGAATTGAAGAAAAATATGACTTAAGGTATGACACAAACATTTACATATAAAATTAGCCATGTGTGCTGCCATTAACCATTCAATTTACATAGCAATCAAACCATTCGGTCATTAGGTGTTGTTACATGTGTTAAGTGGTAACCTTTGGGCCTTTATGCAGAAAATGAAAGTAGAAACGCTAATCAAGTAAGGTTACGTCAAGTGGAATGAAAGAAAACAAGCTTATCTTTATTGTAGACAATAAAAACACACATTTGACAACCAATTATATAAGTCTCTACAGATAACTAATATATAATGAAAAATAAAGCATCCATACACTCAAATTCCATATTTTTATTAATCATCTTTCCCAAAAAAGATAAAATTTGTAAAAATGCTACCATTGTTGAATCTTTCAACCTTAAAAATGCTTAGGTCTATTCAATTTTCATTTTGGACAATCGTTTTGATTATCCTCCCAATGAAGTCATCACAATTAGATTGTAATGCTTCATAATTGATGGAGAAATTAAAAATTGAAAAAACAACACAATAAAAATAATCATACCCTAAACCCAAATTTTAAAAAATCCATACTTTTGATGTGAATGTACGGTTTACCAGAGAGAAAATTTGTCGATGGTGGTGAGGTGTTTAAGTAACCAGAAAATAGAGAGAAAGAGAGAGTTGATGCTCAATGTATGTATGTGGTAAGTAGGCGGTGACCTCATTAATGTAGATGCTTACTCGCCTTCCATTGCCACATAATATTTGCACAAAAAAAAGTCAATAATCAAAAATCAATAAATAAAACTACAAATACGAGGTTTACCACTTCCAAATTTACCTTCAATTTCACGGTAATGGTGGAGAGAATGTGTGTTTGTGTATTTATATATGTGGTAGTAGTAAACAAATTTAGCTTGAATTCTAGATTTACCTATTCATACACTCCCTACATTTGCATAACCATTGATCAAGTATCGTCTCCTTGGTGGCCTTGAGTCATAAAAACATCATCTCGTTCTCTTCCTCCACTGTCAAAATCAATAAACCATGAGATCATTCTTTTAAACTTTCAGTACTTCCACTCGTAAGCATTTGAGAAACACTTGCCAACATTGAAAAATTACGACCAATAATACATGTCAACAAAGAGAAAAGACAAACCATTGATTGAAAGCGACTGAGACACATTGCAGATGCCTTAGTGTTGAATATGAAATCACAAATCGGGGAGTACAAAAGAACCCAAAAAACTGAAATCAACATCAACAATCTAGTCAGTGTTACGAATTCTCGGTTAGTATGAGATGTTGGAACAACAGTAAAAAAAACAAAGAAATCACAATTGATAGGGTAGGATGATAAATACACATGAGACTCACCAAGATGGGTTCTTTGACTTTTAACCCTATATTGACACCATCTGCAAAATCGCAATAACTCTTCAAGCTTTAGCTAAAAGGATAACAATGGATCAAGAGAAAAATAAAAATAAATCGCACCTGAGAAAGATAGAGTGACACAAATAAGATTGTGGTGTGCTTTATCGTTGGAATAATGGTGTAAGGGCAGAGACTATGTGGAGAAGGTTAAGGTTGTGGAGACTATTAGGGTTTCTCGTCATAATAGAAGGTAAAAGACGGGTAAGAGAGGAGGTGGCAATGGAAGTAGCTAGATAAGGTTTCAAAAGCTAGATCTTTATTAGACATGTGTGCGATCGGGGTTTTCAGAAGAGAAACAGAGGTAAAGAAAAGTAGAGTTGCAGGGCGTCGATCATCCAGGTTAGAAGGAATCATCAAGAGGAAGATCATTTGAGTGAGCGAGAGTTGTGTCGACAAGGGCTAGGGTTTAGTGTTTCCAACATGTAGAGATAGAGGTACGCTTTCATTTGTAAGCTTAATAAGATTGTACTATATGTTGTAATAAGTATACCTCTTAAATTTCAAGAAACAACCAATATCCTTAAAGTTGTGTCTCCATTCCAAAAAATCGTATTTGGAAATTTACCTTATATTCACCAATTCAATTGTCAAAACTGCATATCGAAGTTTTCTATTTGTTATATTTTTCTACTAAATAAAAATCTCTATAACCCATGAAGTGATCTAATGATCAAGTTGTAACAACGACTAATTAGATGGTATAGACTATAAATGCAGTAATTTGTGTCCTTTTTTAGAACAACCAAGATTTTATACCAAGAAAACACACACAAGGAAGTAGCTCCTCCTCATGGGTTTAATTTTGACATGGATATTATTTTAGTATTTGTTTTATTTAATGATTTGAATAAAAGATATTAGGTCATGTGTTGAATGGGTCATGTGGACCGAGTATTTTGGGTTTTGGAATGATAAGTTTAGTGCTAGAAAAGAGGAAATGTGGGCTAGATATTGTACTACTTCATTTATGTTTTGTAGGCTATAAACGTCTTTGTGTTTTCTGAAAAGAATGAGACAACCGTATAGAGTCACCAAAACTTCTTCTTTCTCCCTCTATTTCTCTTTCGTGAAAATCACGCATCACGTGTTGTTTTATCATGTTTTTTGTTGTTGCAATAACGTGTGAACTTAAAGGTTTGATTTCTAACACTTGGTATCAGAGCAAAGGTTGAAGATGGCTGGTTCGAGAGTCAACTTTTTTAGGAGGGAGGAGCCTTTGGCTGCAAGCAGTGAGAGAAGCAAAAGTAGTAGGTCGGCAACAGAAATAAGGTTTGATTGGCAGAAATTGAAATAAAGAGATCAAGAAAGAAGCAAGAAACCCGAGTAACATGAAGTCACAGACAAATCAGCAACATAGTAAGCACATAGTACACAAGGAAGAAAGCAACAAAGAAAGCAAGCAAGCAAGAAAGAAAGCATGAAGGTTTCACAGCTAGAGAAGACCATTAGACCAAGACTGAAGAAGAAGCTTCAAAGACCCAACGACACCTTGACCGAAGAACAAAGATCCGCAAAATACCGGGCGACATAGAGACCGAGTAAGATTAGTCTGTGAATGAAAGAGAAGAACAAGACTCGCTGGTTGTCTAAGATTGAAACTAAGATCGAAGCTTCAGAGAAATTTAATGGAAAACATTTTAAAACTTTGAAAATGAAGAAAGAGAACATGGAAGAACTGATTTCGGGGTGATAAAGAAGCAAAGATCAAGATTGTCAAGATTAAGGGGGTGAAGGTTGGGTTTAATGGGCCATGTGGATCGAGTATTTTGGGTTTTAGAATGATAGGTTTAGTGATGGAAAATAGGAAACATGGACTAGATATTGTTTTAGTTGACTTAAGTTTTGTAGGCTATAAAGTCCTTTATGTTTTCTCAATAGAATGAGGCAGACGTATAGAGTCACCAAATCATATTCTTTCTTCCTCTATTTCTCTTTCCTGAAAATCACACGTCAAGCTTTGTTTTATCTTGTTTGTTGTTGTAGTAAAGTGTGAACTTTAGGTCCTGATTTATAACAACTCCGAGCTAGCCAAGCATTACAAATTACAAAGTGCAAACAGTAGAACGGGAATTACGCCTACCTATCCAATATAGATGGCTAATCTTATCTTGAATTTTAACCTGCCTATATAATTGAATTTTAACTTCTCAAGAACTTTCAAAGGGGTAGTCTTCGCCTTCCGAAAAACAACAGGTTTTTGGCTTTCAGATTAAGTATCAATTAGTAGCATACACCAAATCTGCTAAAAATCACCTCCAAATGTCTCTAAAAGACATGGTCGACACTACCCTCATCCAAAATGGAAAATGAACATGGGACCTTTTAGACGTAGATGTCAGTACCATACTAGAGCCTTGTTAAAACTCGCAGACCCTAACAATTAACACGTATGAGTGTGTGTTTGTGTGTGTGTGTGTGTGTGTATATATATATATATATATATATATATATATAGTAGGCGAATAACTTCAAGTTCGACACCTAGTCTTGAAATAGCTACACATAGTACTACATGGTTAAGTATACCGTCTAGTGTGTTTCAGTCGAATTAAGAATAAAACAACTTTATAAATATAAAATTTTATAAAAATGTATTATTAAGGGAGCTATTACTTTAGTATTGTATGTATTTATACCCCTTCAATCAATGAATTAAGTTGACATGGGAAAATATACGTTTAGCATGTTATTGGGCTTTTATCCTTGAACCCTAGTCGATATTGCCTCTGCACACTTCTCTTCTATTGATCTTCTTCATCTCTTCTCCTTTACTACTATTCTATTTTGTCTTCCATAATGAAAGGAGAATCATCCAACTAATCAACTACTCCTCACAAAGGATATGGTATTACCAATATTAAATCTTATGTCTCCTTAATTCTAGGTTTCAATACCCATAACTATGATCCATGGAGTGATCATTTCATTGCACATTGTATTGACTATGATTTTCTTGATCATATTGATGATACATATGATATACCATTGGCCCCTCCCAAGATTCATGAATGGGAGAAAATCGACAACGTGGTCAACTTATAGATTTTTAGCTCCATCTCTCAATCTCTCATCACCCGTGCTTACTCCATCAAAGCCAATGCTCCTAAAATTGGCTCAACCTTAATGTTGTTTTTTTATGAAAACAAGGAGTCCATCGCCATGCAACTTGAAATGGAACGTTGTAATATCGCGACCATAAGGGACCTCTCAGTTCATGAATATTGCACCAAGTTTTAAAGGCTCATAGATCTTCTTGAAAGTCTTAGTAAACAACTAAAAAAAAGTATGTTGTCTTTCGCACTCTTAATGGTTTTTCAAGGAAGTTTGAGATCATTAGCCAGATTCCTTGAAACATGAAACCCTTTCCTTCCTTTTTGGACTTGCGTTAAAACTTGCAATGTAGGAACAATGCCTCTGAAAGCCTCGAGTCCCTAGTCCATCTCAAGAACATCATGCCTCAACGCCCACTCTTCAAAAATTTAGAAACCCATATTAAAATTGAGGGTTCCTAGAAATTCATATCAACGCAAAGGCCGAAGGGGAAAACAATAGAAACAACCACCACCGTGTACCTTCCGTCAAAAATTAACAGTCGCTGCTATATGGGTGGGTTTACCACCTACCGCTGAACTTATATGTGTCGTCGCAATTGGCATCATCAGCGCCTTCCACTTGGGATGCAAGTCATGTCCCACAAACGCCTCCACCTTGGGCTTCAAATCACGTCCAGCACTGACATGCCCACTTCTTGACCATGCCTCCCAAAAACAGCAATAAGCTGCTGGGTAGCAGACCTCCTTTGGCCCAACAGCTCCAACATCTACATCCTATAGCCCGATAGTAATAGCAGCCTGCTCCTCTGGTCCATTTCAGTTTGCCATCCTTGATCAGCAACCATAGTCCTTTCTTGGTAGAGTCGATCAACCCACCTCTTTGCCAAACATTTTTACTACAATTTCTCTCAATGACCTGGGTAACGCTGGGTGCGTTTTGGAAACTAGGGAGACCGACCATGTGCATGAAAACGTAGGTATTCTTAAAACTCTTTTTAATAATTCCTAAACTCTTTGTTTTATTTGTGTTGGTAATGTTTCTGAAATAACTATGATGACGAAGGGACAAACCAATTTTCCTATAACAAACTTATACCATCCTTTACATTTAAAAAAGTCCTCATAACACCCAATATTATTATGAATCTCATATAAGTTCGAAAATTTACCACTCACAATAATTTTTTTGTTTACTTTGATCCTTATAGTTTTATTGTTCTTGATTATCAAACGCATGGTCCTCAAGTATATTGTGATAGTTAGGGCCCTTTTTATCCGATCACAAGTACCACAAGTCACAATTCATTTCAACCTCCACCAACGACTTGGTCATCCTGGAGATTAAGTCATGAAGCACTTATCTTCTTGTAGTTCTATTTCTTGTAGTTTGTCAAAAAAAGTGATTTTCAAGCTTGTTAACTTGGCAAACATACTTGACATCCTTTTTATCGTATTGATCCTAACTATTCTGCAACTTTTGAAATTATTCATTTTGACTTGTAGACATCTCATATCTCTAGCTCGGATGGTTTGAAAAACTTGATGGGTTTTATGTACTCTAATATTCCTATGGTGCACATACAAGCCTAATACTTTGGATCTAAGTTTTCTCTAATTATGCATGCAACATTCTTTCTCAAAAGTGTAAAGCCTAAACTAGCATGCAAGGTAACATTTGAATCATAAAAATAGTTAGAAGATTACCTTGTGTAGTAGCTTGCTTGTCTTTGACCTTTAGGAGCCTAGCACCTCAAGTGTGATGCCTCAAATGTCTTATAACAAACCAAGAACAAGAGAATGAACTTAAGTGAGAGGTTTGTGAGATCAAAATCAGCTAGCTACACTCTAGTGTGCATGGGAGCCCGTTTTAGGGTGTTAGGGACTTCTTTTATAGCTTAGGATTACAACCATGCAAACCCTATATTTCTTAGGCCTTTTTGGGCTAAACCTTCTTGGAATCTCACATAGGTTTTGTCCAACTCTAATCAACGTAAGTCATGAGTCCAACTAGAAGTATTACTGATTTACTTAATCAGTCCCTATAACTTTAATTACTTTCTTTTGATCACTAAATTAATACGAAATTAATTCTTGATCAATACTAATTAAATAATGTGATTTCTTAATTAATATATTATAATTAATACATTAATAAATCACAATAACGTCTTCCTCAAATATCCATCCTATCAAATTTTTCCAGAGTGTTACAACCCAAATGGACCATGTTATTATCGGGTCAAGTATATACCAATTACAGTTATGGGCTTAGACACTTAATCCAACAGTCTCCCACTTAGATAAGTTAAATAACTATAATTGCCAATGTAGTTTCAAAATTCGAGTAGCAATAGTAGCTCTCTAAAAGCCAATGTCGAATCCTGACGTGCCATTTAGATAAGGGATCCTATAATCCTCTGTTCTTCAAGATATCATGTGGACAAATACATGGAACATAGTCATACTTATTGTCCAGTAGTTTTGTCCCTATTTCTGATTTGTTTGACATAGAACTTAATTGAACACATCAATTTAGTCATGACCGGGCCTGGCACATAAGTTAAAACAAAATCATCGAGGGGCCTAAGATATCGCTTTTAATCCTCTTATGATAAAAGGAATTGATAAACTTTGACTTATGTGCTTGTACTAACTACTTGTTAAATCATACACAACAACACATTTTATAACATCAAGTTGCGGATGTTGTTTTGCAATGTCAATGTACAACCAACTCATAATCAACAACTCATATATCTCGGTTTGAAAATTATGTGATATTATCATCTCACAATCACTCGTGATAAATTCCATGAAGTGATTCATGTGAGTGTGGGTTTAGTCCAATGCTCAAATCTTATTTCAAGAGCACTCATGAATGCTTGTAGCAAACCTTTACAATGTCTAACACTTTCGACAATCTTACAAAACCCATTCATGACAGTCTACTTACATAACCTACTCCTAAAGTATGATCGACTGTGGATTGTTTGAATAATCTTATTATTCTGGAAGTCAAAACATGCAAAATGAAACAATAGTTAATAATTGTAACAAGATAGTAATTTTCCTTCTAAATAAGACTTCTTTTACTAAAAACATGCAAAATGAAACTTCTTCTATCGGTGTGCCTAGATCTACCATGATCCCTTGGTTCCTTGGCTGAGGAAATTGCACTTTCATTGTCATGGAAATATCCATAGGCTCCTTTACAGCTGGTACAACTCCAAGGTCTCCAATGAATTTCTTCAGCCATATTGCCTCCTTTCATGCTTTGCTTGTTGCTGTCTACTCTGATTCGCGCGTTGAATCAGCCACAGTTTCTTGTTTGGAACTTTCCATGTTATTGCTACTCCATTAAGGGTAAATGCCCAGCCGGATTGAGATCGTAAATTATCTCTGTCGGTCTGAAAACTTGCGTCACTATACCCTATCACTCTTAAGTCATCACTCACACCGAGGATAAGGACCCAATCCTTAGTCCTCCGCAAATACTTAAGAATGTTCTTTACCGCAATCCAGTGAGCTCTACAAGGATTCCCTTGATATCTGCTGACCATGCTCAAAGCAAAGGCCAGATCAGGGCGAGTACATGTCATAGCGTACATGATCGAGGCAACTGCAGAAGCATATGGTATTCGACTCATTTCTGCTATCTCAGCCTCTGTACTTGGAATCTGAGTCTTACTCAGTTTGGTATTGCTCTGGATTGGTTAGTGTCCTTTCTTGGAATTCTCCATGCTGAAACGTTTCAACACCTTATCCGAGTAGGTTCTTTGGCTAAGTCCTGTTAGTATTTTACTCTTGTTTCTCAATATCCTTATCCCTAGAATGTAAGCAGATTCTCCGAGATCCTTTATATTGAAACACTTCCCAAGACAGGACTTAAGCTCATACAAGGTTGGAATGTCGTTTCCTATGAGCAGAATGTCATCCACATACGACACGAGAAAGCTAAATATACTCCCATTAGATTTGACATATACACATGACTCATCCTCGCTTCTCGGAAACCAAACTCTTTGACTTTCTCATCGAAGCAAAGATTCCATCTGCGAGAGGCTTGTTTCAATCCATAAATGGATTTCTCAAGCTTACACACTCTATTAGGGTACTTTGCATTCACAAAACCCTCTGGATGATTCATGTAAACATCTTCAGCCAACTTCCCATTAAGCAAAGCGGTTTTGAAATCCATTTGCCATATTTTATAATCATGAAATGCAGCTATGGCTGGCATAGACCTTATAGATTTAATCTTCTCTACTGGTGAGAAGGTCTCGTCATATTCAACTCCAGGAGTATTAGTAAAGCCTTTCGCAACCAATCGTGCCTTATAAGTGTGTACTTTCCCATCCGTGTCTGTCTTCTTCTTGAAGATCCATTTGCACCCGACTGTCTTACGACCTGGTACATGGTCAACCAAGTTCCAAACTTGATTGTCATACATGGACGAAATCTCGTTGTCCATCGCCTCTTTCCATTTTGCAGACTCGGGGCCTGCCATGTCTTCCTTGTAGTTGTTAGGTTCATCCAAGTTTACCAATGTACCATCACTGATAAATGTATCACCTTCAGTGGTAATATGAAAACCATAAAAATCAGGTGCCTGTCTAAATCTACTGGAACGTCTCAGAGGTATGGACTAGTCAATTGGTTTAACAGGAGTTTCCTCCTCAAGTTGAGTGCTAGTATTTCAGGTTCCTTCATCTCTTAAATCTTTAAGCTCTTCAAGGTCACTTTGCCTCTCATTGTCCTCTAGGAATATGAGTTCTCTCTCATGAAAGACGCCTCTCCTTGCAACAAAGACAACATTGTCACCCTGTCTATAGAAGAGATATCCAAAGGATTTATGTGGGTAGCCAATGAAAATACAACTTTCACTAAGAGGATTGAGCTTGTCGTGAGTTTCTTTTCTCACAAAAGCCTCGCAACCGGAAACCTTGATGTGTGCTAACGAGGGAACATTCCCTGTCCACATCTCGTGAGGTGTTTTGGAAACCTTTTTACTTAGGACTAGATTAAGGATATGGGCGGCAATCTCTAAGGCATACCCCCAGAATGAGATAGGTAACGAAGCTCGACTCATCATAAAACGAACCATGTCTAGCAAGGTTTGATTGCGCCTCTCAGCCACACCATTAATTTGTGGTGTCATAGGTGGCGTCAATTGTGAAACAATTCCACATTCCTTAAGATAGTCGTGGAACTCGATACTAAGATACTCTCCTCCTAGATCGGATCGGAACATCTTTATCTTCCTACCTAACTGATTCTACACTTCTTGTTTAAAATCTTTGAACTTTTGAAAGGTTTCTAACTTATGCTTGATTAAGTAGACGTACCAGTATCTACTATAATAATCAGTAAAAGTTCCATAGAAGCGTTTAGCATCCCTTGTGGCGGATCTGAAGGGTCCACACACATCGGTGTGTATGAGATCCAACAAACCTTTACCCCTTTCACAAGTACCAGCGAAGGGTGACTTGGTCATCTTTCCAAGCAAACCAGATTCACAAGTGTCATCCGAATTTAAGTCAAATGAATCCAATACTCCATCCTTTTGGAGTTGGGCTATGCGCTTCTTGTTAAAATGTCCAAGACGACAATTCCATAAGCATGCTTTATCAAAAACATTGGATGAATCAATATGCAACACATTATTTCCTAAGTTATCTACAACCATCACAGTTTCATATATACCATTACAAGGTAATGCTTCAAAATAAAATGTACCATTATAATAAGCATTAATACTAACAATTTCATCATTAAAAGAAAAGGTAAAACCTTGTTTATACAAACTATGAAAGGAATTAATATTTCTTGCCATACCAGATGAGTAGCAACAATTATTCAGTTCTAAATTTAACCCATTACTAAGCAATAAAGTATAAACTCCAATCTTGGTGACATGTGACTTTTTCCTATTCCGCTTGATCAAGTTCACCTTTCTGTGCTTCACATCCCTACTTCTTTTTAGTCCCTGCAAATCAGAGAAAATGTGAAAACCACATCCTGTATCCACGACCCATGAATTAGAATGTCATGAATTATTTGATAGAATAGTATAAATACCTGCGAAGGAAGGTTTGATCTTCCCATCCTTTACGTCCTGCAAGTATTTGGAGAAGCTTTGCTTCCAGTGCCCTTTTTCATGACAATAGAAACACTATGCTTCCTTTGGGTTTAAGGAGAGTGTAGCAGGACCACCTTTGGACCCACTAGAAGAGGAAGCTTTCCTCTTCTTTCCCTTCCCGTGTCCAATTGCCAAGACAGGGGCAGCAACAGTAGGAGTAGAAACAAATGATTTTCCTTTAAGACTACTTTCAACAGTCCTTAAAAGGCCTTGAAGCTTGTTTAGAGTGACCTCCTCCTTGTTCATATGATATGTCATACAAAACTGATCATAACAAGGAGGCAAAGAGTGTAGAATAATATCTATGGCCAACTCTTCATCGAAGTTGACATTCAACTTCAGCAAATGGTCCACAAATCTTTGCATCTTCTACAAGTGGGCTATGATGGACTCTCCATCCTTCATTTTGGTTGTAACCATGGAGGCTATGGTTTCATAACTTTCCTTCCTAGCACTTTGATGGTACATTTCCATCATGTATTGGTGCATTTCATAAGGCCAAAAGCCCTCATAGGACTTCTAAAGCTCAGCAGTCATGGTAGCAATCATAATACACAACACTTTGGTCGTGTCCCTCTGATGGGCTTTGTGTTCATCAATTTGTTCAGGAGTAGCGGTAGATTCATCAATATCCTTAAGCTCTTTATCTAGGACATATTCTTTTTCCTCGTAGAGAATGGCCATCTGGATGTTTCGAATCTGATCATTGAAGTTTGATCCATCAAATACGACCCTCCCACAAAAGTTCATGATGGAGAAAGAGAATGAAGGGTTTGGGTTTAAAGCAGTGTTGGAAGACATCTGAAAAGAAAGACAAAGCTAAGATTAGATAATGATTCTTAATATAGCACCCAAATGAAATATTAAGGCTAAGACCCAAAACAATATTTTACAATTTGGAAGAGCGATACCATAATCCGATTGCAAAATATTTGAAGGTAGCTAAATGACGATTTACCGATTTCCACCATGAAAAACGAAATTGATTATTAAGTTTTAAATGAATTGAAATTCCTAGATTCTTTTGAGATTCATTGAACTTTTCAATGAATGTTTAAAATCTCGATTATGCCCTTCACATTTGTGTCTGCGATGCCGAGGATCATAAAAAAGGTGTGAATAACCATGCAAATTAGCTTGGTACGCTTAATGTTACAAATCACCTAATCAATGTGGCGGTTAACCACACACGCTCCATTGATCCATGATTAACATCAAGCTACCCTTTTCCACACATTGTCAGTCCCAAATTAGGGTGTCTGTTAACCACATACTCTCTACTAACGACTTAACAAGCTGTAAGGTGCAATTTCATGGAATAACACCATTATCACATTTTTCCTAAAGTAACTAAGATTGAGAATTTATAAAAGTTTAGTTACTTTAATAATTATCATTATACTTAATAATGAGAATTAATGTCCTTTCCTACCTGTTCCGCTAACGACCCTCTACCAGTCAAGGAAGCGGTGGGTTAGAGTGGACACCCATTAAACAACCATTTTATAGGCAGTATCCTTATACCCCCTTATGGACCAACTTCATGAATGAGTCCTACTAATGATAAGACTGGCTTGTCTTATATATATATATATATATATATATATATATATATATATATATATATATATAAGTATTAAACTTTAATATTATAATAGTATAAGGGTTGAATTTTAAACTTTTAAAGTTCTAGGATTTGGATTTAAAGTTTCATAAATGAGACTCTTCAAGTTCCAAACCTTGAGTGGAAGTTTTGTAACTTGTCAAAACTTTTGATTTCCATAACTTATGGATTTTGAAGTTCCATGAATGAGACCTTTCAAATTCCAAACTTGAGGACAAGTTATGAAACCTTTCATGATCTCTTGAATTCTATAACTTACAAGAGTTAACAGTTTCATGAATAAGGACATATCATATTCCATAACTTGAGGAAAAGTTATAGAACTTGTCAAGAAGCAAATAGATCAAATTTAACTAATTCAATTATCATATAATTAATCATTTACCAATTTGACCTAGTTCATATTCAAGATAGTTTCAAAATTTACCAATAATTAGTTTTTTCACAAAATCAAGTAATTATCTTAAAATTTGTCAAACTTCATGTTTTTGGATGGGGATAAACATTACCATATTAGTAAAATCAAATTTTATGAACCAAAACAGTTTATGGTAATAATCCTAATCCAAAACAGGCCAAAAACTCAAAATTCTACCATCTGATGAACCAACTCGTCGACCCAGGCTTTAGACTTATCGAGATCAAGGCGAAACACATCCAAATCGTTGAGTCCATCTATGGACTCATCGAGTTCTTCAGGTAGTGGCCAGAAAAGTTATTTTCTAACTTTGAATATCAAACATTTGCATCAATATAATAGAAAACACCCATGGCTCTGATACCACTGATGGTTTTTATGTACTCTAACATTCCTATAGTGCACATACAACCCTAATGCTTTGGTTCCAATTTTTCTATAATTATACATGCAATAGTATTTTTCCAAACCATAAAGCCTAAACTAGGATGCAAGGTAACATTTGAATCATGAAAACAGTTAGAAGATTCCCTGGTGTAGTAGCTTTCTTGTCTTTGACCTTTAGAAGCCTAGCACCTCAAGTGTGATGCCTCAAATGTCTTATAACAAACCAAGAACCAGAGAATGAACTTAAGTGAGAGGTTTGGGTGATCAAAATCAGCTAGCTATAACTCTAGTATGCATGGGGGGCTGATTTTAGGGGGTTAGGGACTTCTTTTGTAACCTAGGATTACAACCATGCAAACCCTAATGACTCTTTATATTTCTTAGGCCTTTTTTGGCTAAACCTTCTTGGACTCTCACATAGGTTTAGTCCAAATCTAATCAACATGAGTCCTGAGTCAAACTAGAAGTATTACTAATTTACCTAATCGGTCCCTGTAACTTTAATCAGATTCTATTGATCACTAAATTAATACCAAATTAATTCTTGATCAATACTAATTAAATAATGTGATTTCTCAATTAATATATTATACTTATAATACATTAATAAATCACAATAACGTGTTCCTCAAATATCCATCCTATCAAATTGTTCCAAAGTGTTACAACCCAAATGGACCATGCTATTATCGGGTCAAGTACATACCAATTATAGTTATAGGCTTAGACACCTAATCCAAGAATACTATATTTTAATTCTTGATCTTTATACTAATTATCTTTGGATTTAAGTACTCATACACTAACGTGTGTAACATCTCAAAAATCACAACCAATTTAAACATTTCAAAACAAGCAATTTACCAATAAGAGTGTTTACAACACTGTTGTTTCCAAAACATTAATTAAAATCAGATTCTCCCGAGATCAACAACATAAAAATCAGGATGTGTACGTTTACACCATCGCCTTGCCGCGGTCCTCTAAAGTACCTGAAACCATAAACTAAAACTGTAAGCACAAAGCTTAGTGAGTTCCTCCAAATTACCACCATATGAACATAACAAATAACAACATGTGTTGGGTCCATAACTAAGAGACTAGGTTACCCCTGAGACTACAATATAAGTCAGGTTTGCCTATCAGGTCCAAAGCTTATATATGGCTTGCTCCTAAGCCCACATCGTAAGTCTGGCTTGCCCTCGGGGCTTACAACTTATGCCTGGCTTACTCCCAGCCGAATCAGTCATCGGCCGGGAATGCCAATATACAATAGGTCCACTCAATCATCATACTAGAGTACCCTGAAACCCTCAGTATGAGTCTGCCATACCAACCAACCCTCAGATTGTATCCAGAATGCTCCTGAGCCCTCAATATGAGTCTGACATATCGATAGGCCCTCAACTAATATCTGGAATGCTCCTGGGTTTTTTTTCGCTACAACACAAAGCAGTAACTTCAACCTAATTCGGTATATCGACAGATAACATATTACAAACATATTTAATAGACAAATAATCATGCAGACGGAAATCATAGGTAGTCTTACAGATCTACCAGTCTACACATATCAGCAACTAGCATATATTCATACAGATCTATCCCATACTCAGCAAATCAATGTATAGCAGGATATCTATCTAATGGGTCGGCCTTGTTGCCTTCGACCAGTAAGTATAGTGGGGAAAAAACACCTCTTAGTCTGAATGATAGCTAATTAGGTCATGACTCTAAATTTCAAATCAAACCGTTACCTATCCATCCAAATGACCAATTCTCAAACATAATCCGAAACACTCAAAATACGTCTAGGTCAAACTTAGTCAACTTTGATCAAAGTCAAACTCAATGGTCAAGGAACCAAAAGTCAATATCCCTTCCTAGTAGAGTATACCTTACATACCAAGAGAGTAAGCCCAACATACTATTATATTTACCAAAAAGAGGGGTGCTGACCGCATATGCACAACGTACCTCTAGGTACACCCAACGTATGTAGACTAGTCCTAAAACTCCATTAAGATCTTATCCTATTAAGCTCTTCCAAAACTCATATACAAGCCCAAAATGATGTCGTAGGTCATGAAGTTTCCAACTTTATGACTTTGAATGGCTATAAATTTCTTGATGTCCAAAACCCTATGTTCTTAACCTAATAAGACATCATAATTCTTGCATGGAAGGGATAGAAGGGCCAAGATTACATGTTTATGTTCACAATAGCTCCTAATAAGACATCACAGTTCTAGTATTTAAGTCTCAAATGGACCCAAAAGTGCATCTTTTCAACTTAATCTATGAAGTCCAAGTCTCCAACATTCAGATTTGAATCAAAATGATGTTTAGATGGATAAAGTTTTCAACTTTATCAATAACAAGGTCACAAACTTTCAAGATCTAAAATTTATGCACATAAAGTCATCAATGGCTCTTAACAGCCAAAACTAGGTAGATTTAACAATTCCATCATCCAGATTCAAACTGTATACCTCTAGAAGAAAGATCAAGGTGAAGAAAATCTGGATCTACAAGATCAAATGCAACCAACACTTCTTCAATGAGTTCCTTCTTCTCCAAAGTGCACTAAGAGCACTCCAAAGCACTTAAAAACACCTTCTTTTTGTTCACAAAGCTTAATCTAGGGTTAGGGTTTCAAGAGAGGGTGTTAGAGATGTGGAGGCTATGAATGGAATGGGTTTGGGGAAGTTAAGGAGCTTAAATAAAGCTTAAACCACGAAAATAGGGTTTGGGAACTGATCACGAATGCCCAACTTACTAGGGATGTCATGGTAGCCCATCTTAAACATTTGAGTACACCCAGTGTACACAGCTCAACCCAAAACGATGCTAACTTCAAATTGTCATAACTTCTTCGTTCGAACTTCGTTTTCGACGTTCTTTATATTCATGGAAAGGTGTTGAAGACCTATACAATATTTTATATATTTCATGGACTAAAATCTTCTCGAATAAAACATATTTCATTAAAGAACTTGGCCTATGACTTTTCCCTTCTACCCTTCGGCCCAAAACAAAAATTAAATGGTAAAATCCCTTAACTGTCAATACGTCCTTCGACAAGACCTAAACCTCGCAGCATTAAGGCCCAAAACCTTACCCAATCGACTTTCGGTTCATGGCTATGAAATGGCAGAAAATAGGATGTGACAATACTCCCCACATAAATTAGATTTCTTCCTCGAAATCAGCTCTCGCTTCTGCTTCACCATGGAAACCCTAGCCTGAAAACCCGCAGATTTGATCGGTGCTAAACCTCCTCAGCTGATCTTCGTCATATTAATTGTAACAACCCGAAATTTCCGTATAAATTATTGTAACTCTTTTGTAGTCCAACTCGCGAAACCAATAGTCGTTCCAAATTTGATTTACAATCTTCCGTATAATTAAGTCATTTATTAGTACACATTTAAAATGACTTAATGGGTGTCTTAATACATTTAGAAATCATTTTAACACCCAACTTTAGTGATCGGAATATTTCTAGAAATTTCCATATCGGGTTACGGTAACTCAATCGGGTACGACCAAAAACCTCATTTAAAGTCGGTATCGGGTAGAATTCTATCGTGTCCAATTCCCAAACATTATATAAACATGTTTAAGACTCCATTTGAAGCCTTTGGCCAAATTCTCACTAAACTCTTACAACCTCTCTCCTCCAAGTTAGAATTAAGGTCCAAATCTCAAGTTTAAGGCTTCAAATCTTTAAGGTAACCTCTCTAACATGTTATTCAACATCTTTAGCCTTCAAATTGATGAATTAATTGAGTTTTGGGGACAAGAACATGAGTTTACGGCCAAGGAGCAAGCTTGGGCCGTAAACTCCATTTTATGGGATTTTAAGCTCTTAAACTCCTTCCAAAACTCAATTGGACTTTAGATATGGCTAAGGGACTTTAAGATATGGACTCTAAACAATTAAAACATGAACTTTGTGAAGTTTGAAGGAGTTTACGGCCAAGGATCATTCTTGGGCCGTAAACTCATTGATCTAGGGTTTTTATGCCTTTAAACCCTTCCAAATCACTTCTATGGCTTAGATATGAATTATAGGACCTTGGATATAGCATTTGGACACTTGAATCATAACTTTTGAGGGACTTATGTGAGTTTACGGCCAAGGGGAGTGCTTGGGCCGTAAACTCCCTAAAACAAGGCATAAAATCAATTTTAAAGTGTTAGAAAGCCATCCAACACCACCAAAAGCCTTGGAATAAATCAAGGGACCAACCAAAAATAGTTTAAGGGACTTAAACACATCATTTGTGGGTTTTCTAAGAGTTTATGGCCAAGGCTTGTTCTTGGGCCGTAAACTCCAAAATTTTTGGTGTTAGAATGCAAACTAAACACCCCTATAGCCTTTAGATAAATTTTAGAAGCCCTTCTATGCAAGTTTTAGACCTTGAAACACATTATATCACCCTATATTAGAGTTTACGGCCATGAAGAGGGTCTCATGGGCCGTAAACTCCATAGCAACCCTCAAATGTCCCATAAAACTCATGACAGGTCTTGGAAAAATCCTATTAATCACATGTGATTTGTTTTAACAACATTTAACATCATTTTCATAAGGATTAAGGAGTTAACGGCCAGGAGCCTATGCTAGGCCGTAAACTCCCATAAATTAATCATTTTGGTGATTTTAATCCATTCCAAGCATTTAGAACAAATCCTAGAAACATTTCCCATGTCCATGTAAGCCATTTAAGCCATTTAAACACCCAAAACCACACCCACATGAGTTTACGGCCGTAAACTCATGTATGTGTGTGTTTTGTGGGTGTAAACTCATTTAAATGTTTACTTATGGAGAGTAAACTCAAGTCCCAAGTCCCTAGTGCCTTTACATGTCCTTAAACGCCACCCGGGTCACTCCAAACGCTCATTTTAAGGTGTTTAACCTCATTGGAGTGTAATGTTCCACATGATTAGTGAATGTATCCCTAATTGTATATATATGGACATTATTTCATTTTACATAGGGTCATCGCGAGTAATCAAACCCCGAACCAACGTCTAGCATTCAAAACCGACACGTTTCCGAGTCCGGTGAGTTCATACCCCTACCCTTTTTCACTGTTTTCACTATTTTTAGGGGGGGGGGGGAACACAAGCAAAGTAAAAGGAATTCTTGTACTTAAAACATGTTTTCAAATGTGTGTTTCATATTTCATATGCTTTTATTACTGATTACCATAACTGATCACGTAACCTATATTTGTGAAATAGGTCTTTAAACTATTATGTTTTACATATATTTCACAAATGGTTTTCCACATTTATCGGTTAAAAGCATGACATAAGACATTAGAATATAATACTTGTACACTGTTATGTCTTCGGTAACACTCCACACACATACACGAGTGGAAGACTATCATATTATTACTAGTAAATTTGTTAATCCTGTATAATTGGAGACACGTCCTTGGAGAACACTCCACCAAGGTACGCGAGTGGAGGACTACACCCATAACCAGAATCTATGGTATTTAGAGAGCGTGACTTAAGTGTATAGATCTATACGGGGCTGACTACCCCACACCCGGCTGCTAGCTATAGCCGAACCGAAATGGTTCAAGGGTGACGAAAGTCATAAGTATGTGGACGACTTATTGCCACATGTGGACTACTTATTGCCACAGGTTTTAGTCTATTGTATGGTTATGGAACTCGCAATTAGGATAACAGAGATTTACTTATAGTAATAATGAATCACTTTATACATCTTTTACATCTTTCACATCTTTCACAACACTGTAGCTAACATTCAGGAAAGTACGGGACTTTCCTGGGGAAAAACATGGAAACAAACCACAGTTACATCTTTTACATCTTTGTATCGTTTACATTTGAAACCAAAATGCAGGAAAGCATGGGACTTTTCTAGGTAACAAATACCTAACTAGGAATAGTAACAAACTGGATAACATTACATCTCTTACAATTTGTAATTACACAATAAGGAAAGTATGGGACTTTCCTGGTAACACATGATAAGCAAACAGAACAGTTTATTCAGTCAGACAACAAACTATACATTTTCACATGAATAAACGTGTTTTTCAGTGTACAACTTATCATATCTTTCATTTGTGAATCAATAACTAACTATTAAAAAAATATGGGATTTTCTTGGTTCATATAACATTTCAGAAACGGAAAGGAAGCTCGAATCATGTTCACAAATAAAAACCGCTTATGAACTCACTAGCTTTATGCTGATTTTCAAACCGCTTGTGTTCTCAGGTCAGCGTTAGAACAGGTACCCGGAGATTTCTTTTGATCAGAAGACGGAGTACATGAAGATCCGTTTCATTTTGTCTATATATACTGATGGGTTTTAGCCATAAGAACTTTCCTATGTGCGCATGCAAAACCCTAATGCTCGGATCTAGGCTTTCTAATAAACATGCTTTGAATCCAAGACTTCTAATTACTAATTAGGTTAAACAACAACATTGAAACAGATCTAGAATCATACCTTTGAGTTCCTTGTTGATCTTGAGGTCTTGGAGCTTCTAGAGTCACAAATGTCACTCCTCTAATGGCTTACAAACACCAAAGCAAGGAGGATGATTTGGGAGAGAGGAGAGGGGAGGAATTTCGACCAGAGTTCTCTTACTTAATCAGAGGTGTCGAATTCCCTATGCCATGGGGTCTATTTATACTTGTAGACTCCTTAAGGGTTACAACCTAAACCCTAATTGGATAATCTTCTCTTAAGGCTATCCAAATCCATTCCTAGATAAGCATATGGACGATTTTAGCTTTCCTAAAGCTCTTAGAATCCGTCCAAACCATATCCTAATGGATTTACAGTCTAAAGCTTAACTATCAAACAATTGACAGTTTATACCCCTTTATTTAATTAATTTCTTTAAGTCACCAAATTAATTCTAATTAATTCTATGACTTATATTAATCAAATAACAAATATATTATTCATTATATTATTCTCATAATATATTAATAATATTTATTCTCTCTTAATAAATCATCCTATCAAGTTGCTATGGTGAAGGCAACCCAAAAGGAGCATGCACAACCGGATATAGTTACAGCCTTAGACACTATTCCAACAGTCTCCCACTTGGATAAGTCTAGTAACTATACAAGTACAATTCGGTTTGCTATCGTAGCTCTCAAAGACGCTGTCAACTCTGATCTAATCAATCTTGTCCTTTAGATAAGGGAACGTACAGTCCTCTGTTAGATATCATGCTGACAATCCTATGGAATGGTTAGTCAAGCATTTAGGTTTCTCGATCTCTGATTTATTTGACATAGAACTTAATCGAACACATCAATTTAGTTCTGACCGGGCCCGACACATAAGTCAAATCAAATCATCGAGCGGCAGAGATATCGCTTTTACCTTCTTAGATAAAAGTTATAGATAAAGTTCGACTTATATGCATTTACTTATTCATTTACCAACTATACACAACAATACGTTTTATAACATCAAGTTACTGATGCGTTTTCGTATTATCAATGTACAATCAATTAACAAATAATAAACCATATATCTAGGTTTTAAGACTATATGATATTATCGTCTTGCGATCACCCTTTTATATCTTATTCCATAAGGTGATTCCAGCAAGCGCGGGTTTATTCCAATACTCAAAACTAGTTCATAAGCACTCATGAACGTTGCAGCAATCCTTTGCTATGTCTAACACCATTTAGACATTCTACACACTAATTCATGACAATCTTCTTTCATATCTACTTCCAACATATGAACGATTGTGGACCATTTGAATAATTCGATTATTCCTAATAACCTCAATTATTCTGGAAGTCAAAACATGCAAAGTGAAACAATAGCTAAACAATTAACATAAGATAGTAACATTACTCATAAATAAAACTCCTTTATTTAATCATCAAAATGTCAATTATATTTACCTATTACACGTTTCTAATACTATCTAATCTATGCTAATATCATCCTTCAGCCCAATACTCCTAGCATGCTGCAAGTGCTTAACCCTACTCAGTCCCTTCGTAAGCGGATCTGCTGGGTTATCTTCTGATGATATCCTATTAACTACGAGTTGTCCTTCTTCTACACGATGTCTAATAAAGTGATACTTTCTGTCGATATGTCTTGATCTACCATGATCCCTCGGTTCCTTGGTTAAGGCAACCGCACCTTCGTTATCACAGAAAATCTCCATTGGCTCCTTTATGGCAGGTACGACTCCAAGATCAACGATGAAGTTCTTTAGCCATATTGCCTCCTTCGACGCTTCGCTCGCTGCAATGTACTCTGATTCGCACGTTGAATCAGCTACGGTTTCCTGCTTGGAACTTTTCCATGTCACTGCTCCTCCATTTAGGGTAAAGACCCAGCCCGACTGCGAACGGTAGTTGTCCCTATCGGTTTGAAAACTGGCGTCACTATACCCTCGCACCTTCAAGTCATCACTTCCTCCAAGGACTAAGAACCATTCCTTCGTCCTCCGAAGGTACTTAAGGATATTCTTCACCGCGATCCAATGGGCTTTGCCAGGATTCCCTTGATATCTGCTAACCATGCTCAAAGCGAAGGCTACATCAGGGCGAGTACAAGTCATAGCGTACATGATTGAGCCAACTGCGGAAGCGTATGGTACTCGACTCATTTCTACTATCTCAGCTTCGGTACTCGGACTTTGAGTCTTACTCAACTTGGCATTACTTTGTATCGGTAGTTCTCCCTTCTTTGAGTTTTCCATACTAAAACGTTTTAGTACTTTCTCTAAGTAAGTATTCTGACTAAGTCCAATTAGTCTCTTACTTCTTTCTCTTACTATCCTTATTCCCAAAATGTAAGAAGCCTCTCCGAGGTCCTTCATAGCGAAACACTTCCCGAGCCAGGACTTTACCTCCTGCAGAGTCGGGATGTCGTTTCCTATGAGTAATATGTCATCGACATATAGAACGAGGAAGCTTACTATACTCCCACTGGCTTTGACATATACACAAGATTCGTCTTCGCTTCGTACAAATCCAAACTCTTTGACTTTCTCATCGAAACAAAGATTCCATCTGCGAGATGCTTGTTTAAGTCCATAAATGGACTTCTCAAGCTTACACACTCTATCCGGATGCTTCGGATCCACAAACCCCTCTGGCTGAGCCATGTAAACATCCTCAGCCAACTTTCCGTTAAGGAAAGCGGTCTTGACATCCATTTGCCAAATCTCATAATCATGAAATGCGGCAATTGCTAACATCACTCTAATAGATTTAATCTTCGCAACTGGTGAGAAGGTCTCATCATAGCCAACTCCGGGAGTTTGAGTAAAGCCCTTCGCGACCAATCGCGCTTTATATGTGTGTACGTTCCCATCCACGTCGGTCTTCTTCTTGAAGATCCATTTGCACCCAGCGGTCTTACGTCCGGGCACGTAATCAACCAAATTCCAAACTTGGTTATCATACATGGATTGGATCTCGCTATCCATTGCCTCTTTCCACTTTACAGACTCCGGGCCTGCCATGGCTTCCTTGTAGCTATTAGGTTCATCAATATTTACTAGTGTACCATCACTAATATACGTGTCCCCTTCGGTAGTAATATGAAAGCCATAAAACTGGGGAAGAACTCTAACTCTATCGGAACGTCTAAGAGGTAAGGATTCGTCAATTGGTTCAACCGGAGTTTCCTCCTTGGGTTGAGTGCCAGCGGTAGAGGTTCCTTCATCCATCGACTCTTGAATCTCTTCAAGTTCGATTTGCCTCCCACTGTCTCCTTGGCTTATGAGTTCTCGCTCTCGGAAAACTCCTCTCCTCGCAACGAAGACAACATTTTCCTTCGGTCTATAGAAGAGATATCCAAAGGATGTCTGCGGGTAGCCGATGAAAATACATCGCTCACTTCGAGGTTCAAGCTTGTCGTGAGTATCTCGTCTTACGAAAGCCTCGCAACCCCAAACCTTGATATGTGCCAACGAGGGAGCTTTCCCTGTCCACATCTCGTGAGGTGTTTTGGCAACCTTCTTAGTAGGGACTCGGTTAAGGATATGGGCGGCAGTCTCTAAGGCATACCCCCAAAAAGAGATTGGTAGTGAAGCACGACTCATCATAGAGCGAACCATATCCAATAAGGTTCGATTACGCCTTTCTGCCACACCATTCAACTGTGGTGTCCTAGGAGGCGTCAATTGCGAAACTATTCCACACTCCTTGAGATAATCGTGGAATTCAAGACTTAGGTACTCTCCTCCTCGATCGGATCGAAGCATCTTGATTTTCCTGCCCAATTGATTCTCCACTTCATGTTGAACTCTTTAAACTTTTCAAAGGTGTCTGACTTTTGCTTGATTAAGTAGATATACCCATATCTACTATAGTCATCGGTAAAAGTCACATAGAAGCGGTTCCCATCCTTCGTGGTTGATCTAAACGGTCCACATACATCGGTATGTATTAGGTCCAATAGACCCTCGCCCCTTTCACAAGTACTCGTGAAGGGTAACTTAGTCATCTTTCCAAGCAAACAAGACTCGCATGTGTCATTTTCCCTAAGGTCGAATGACTCCAACACTCCATCCTTTTGGAGTTGGGCTATGCGTTTCTTGTTGACATGTCCAAGACGACAATGCCACAAGGATGCTTTATCCATACTAGTGGAAGAATCAATATTCAAAACATCATTTCCAAAGTCATCAACAATCATAACAGTTTCATATATTCCATTACATGGTATAGCTTCAAAGTAAAAGACACCATTTAGATAAGCCAAAATAGAACCATTCTAATTATTAAAAGAAAATCTAAATCCTTGTCTATATAAACCATGAAATGAAATGATGTTTCTTGCCATTTCTGGCGAATAGCAACAATTGTTCAAATCTAAAACTAAACTATTCCTAAGCACTAAGGAATACACTCCAATCTTGGTCACAGGCGACGATTTTCTGTTCCCCATGATTAGATTGATCCTTCCTTGCTCCACATCCCTACTTCTTCTTAGTCCCTGCACATTAGAACAAATGTGATAACCACAACCGGTATCAAGAACCCAAGAAATAGCATGATTAGAATCGTTAGATTTGATTGTATATATACCTGCGAAAGATGGCTTGATCTTTCCTTCTTTGATTGCTTGCAGGTAATCCGGGGCAGCTTCTCTTCCAATGTCCTATCTTGTGGCAGTGGTGGCACTCTGCCTCCTTCGGGTTAGAGCAGGGCTTGGCGGGATCAACTTTGGTCCCACTAGAAGAGGCACCATCTCGGGCTTTCACCTTGCGATAGTTCTTCGATGAAGCTTTCCTCTTCTTTCCCTTCCGTTGTCCAATAGCCAAGACAGGAGCAGCGGGCGGATTGGGAGTGGGTGCAACAGACTTGTCCTTGAAGTTGCTCTCAGCAACCCTCAAGAGACCTTGGAGCTTGCTTAGGGTGACCTCTTCTTTGTTCATGTGGTAGGTCATCCTAAATTGGTTGTACATCGGAGGTAAAGAGTGAAGCACCATGTCGATCGCCAAGTCCTCACCGAAGTCAACATTTAACTTGCGAAGGCGGTCGACATACCTTTGCATCTTTTGCAAGTGCACGGTAAGAGATTCTCCATGACCCATCTTCGCGGAAATCATGTTAGTGAAAATCTCGTACCTCTCTTGTCTCGCGTTTTGGTGGTACCTCTCCAATAGGTCTTGGTGCATCTCGTACGGGTACATGTCCTCGTAGGACTTTTGGAATTCGGAGTTCATGGTGGCGATCATGATGCAATGTACCTTCGTTGCATCTCGCTCATGAGTTTCAAAGGCGGTGATTTCGGCTGGAGTAGCGATTTCGGTGTTGATTTTCTCGAGCTTCTCATCAAGGACATACTCTTTGTCCTCATAGCGAGCAATGGTGCGAATGTATCTTATCCATTCGCTAAAGTTCGTTCCATCGAAGGTGACCTTTTGGCAAAGGCTCATCAATGTGAAAGAACTAGCAGCAGCGTTGTTTGCGTTCGACATCTACAATTAGAAAAGGACAAAGATAGATTAGAATAAGAATCCCTAATTATCACCCAATAAGAAAATTAGGGCTAGGATCCAACAATAACATTTACATACTAGAAAAGGGATGCCGTAATCTAACATGCAAATAAATTGAAGGTAAGTGAATGACGATTCACTAATTCTCCATTACGAAACTTAAACTATTAGTCCTAAGTGTTTTTTTTTGAGAATTCCTAGGTTCGGATGAGATTCATTGAAACTATTCAATGGCATGTTTAAATCTCGATATGCCCCTCTTGTTTGTGACTGGGATGCCGAGGATCACAAAGCGGGTGTGAATTACCATGCAAATTCACATGGCGCCTTCATTGTAACAATCACCTATTCGATGTGCCGGTAAACCACACACGCTCCATCGAACTATGATAAACAATGAATCACCCTTTGCCACCTTCGCTTAGAAGCAATTAGTGTGCCGGTAAACCACACACGCTCCACTAACATCTTAGCAAGGTGCAAAGTGTAATTTCATGGGATTGCATCAATTCACTTTTCCTAAAGTAACTAGGATTGGGAAATTTTAAAATATGTGTAGTTACTTTGTATTTCTTATTATACTTTTAATGAGAGGATGAGGTTGCCATATCCTACCCGTTCGGCTAACGACCCTCCACCAATCAAGCAAGCGGTGGGTGTGAGTGTACACCCATTAAGCGCCATTTTATAGGCCGCAACCTTATACCCACCTTATAGATCGGCTTCGTGAATGAGGCCTACTAACGGTAAGACTAGCATTTAGTTATACATATATAATTCTAGTAATGTCATATTAGTATAGGGTTGTATTTTAAAACTTTTAAAATCTAGGGTTTGAAATTTAAGTTGTCTAAATTAAAACTTTCAATCACAAAAGTAAATTTCAAAACAAGAGGGTCGATTTTAAACATTTAAAACATGGAGGATCAAATAACAAATAATTCCAATTAACAATTAATATCCTAATTATCTATATTTGATTTATTCAAGATTTCTTT
The DNA here is from genome assembly GCF_051521515.1 of Lactuca serriola. Lineage (NCBI taxonomy): Eukaryota > Viridiplantae > Streptophyta > Magnoliopsida > Asterales > Asteraceae > Lactuca > Lactuca serriola. The sequence goes on along the minus strand of NC_136415.1, from coordinate 207,544,592 downwards.
TTAAGATAATTACCAAAATAATCAAAATAATTAATTAATTATCATATAAGGAAATTAAATATTTAATTAGATGATAATTACCTTTAACTAGATCAAGATAATACTTATATTTATCAGAAAAACGAATTAATATTGATCTAATTAGTTTATGGTAAGTTAAGATAAGATAAACACAAAGAAATCCCGAATCTGGCCATTCCTGACGCCTGGACTCGCCGAGTGCACAAAGGGACTCGCCGAGTCAGGCCTACTCGCCGAGTCCACTTTGAGACTCGCCGAGTCCATGACTCAGAAACCAAAAAATCGAATTTTGCAAGTTTGTTTCAGTTAATCAAGCAACAATTTACAGAAAACCAAGCTAGGCTCTGATACCACTGATGGGTTTTAGCCATAAGAACTTTCCTATGTGCGCATGCAAAACCCTAATGCTCGGATCTAGGCTTTCTAATAAACATGCTTTGAATCCAAGACTTCTAATTACTAATTAGGTTAAACAACAACATTGAAACAGATCTAGAATCATACCTTTGAGTTCCTTGTTGATCTTGAGGTCTTGGAGCTTCTAGAGTCACAAATGTCACTCCTCTAATGGCTTACAAACACCAAAGCAAGGAGGATGATTTGGGAGAGAGGAGAGGGGAGGAATTTCGACCAGAGTTCTCTTACTTAATCAGAGGTGTCGAATTCCCTATGCCATGGGGTCTATTTATACTTGTAGACTCCTTAAGGGTTACAACCTAAACCCTAATTGGATAATCTTCTCTTAAGGCTATCCAAATCCATTCCTAGATAAGCATATGGACGATTTTAGCTTTCCTAAAGCTCTTAGAATCCGTCAAAACCATATCCTAATGGATTTACAGTCTAAAGCTTAACTATCAAACAATTGACAATTTATACCCCTTTATTTAATTAATTTCTTTAAGTCACCAAATTAATTCTAATTAATTCTATGACTTATATTAATCAAATAACAAATATATTATTCATTATATTATTCTCATAATATATTAATAATATTTATTCTCTCTTAATAAATCATCCTATCAAGTTGCTATGGTGAAGGCAACCCAAAAGGACCATGCACAACCGGATATAGTTACAGCCTTAGACACTATTCCAACATATACTATGTATCACAACTGTACAAACTTTGCTTTTGAAACAACTGTAAAACTTTATATTGTAATGTAATGGTTGTTTTACTTTACTTACTATGTGCATTGGATTTGATACTCAACGTGGAGTCAACCCCGGAAATGTTTCCGCCTTCGGTTTTCGGGGTGTGACAGATTGGTATTAGAGCCCTTGTTTATAGTGAATGAAGTATACCAAACCTTACATGGTATAAAACTATAAACACTTAAGGGCCTAAGTGCTCTGAATTAAAAGTATCTTCAAACTACAAGTATTTTCAAAAAGTATACAAGTATACCGAATCGTCGCTATCCGTAACTACAAGTAGAACAGAACATAAATAATTGGGTGTTGTGTACTATGGTTAAACCTGAGCAGTTATGTAGTCGTGTCTAGGGTCAATATAGCCTGGCCAACTATATTCATTCGAGACACGGCCAACATGTGCTTGGGAGTGACTGTAATATGCGGCATGCCTAAAACTTACCCAATATTCCAAACAACAAATCGTCGCTGCAGCAAACCATGAAATACTATGGGAGTATTTCTTGAGCCATTCCTTAGTAGAAATTCTTGTATACGCATTAATCCTTGCTTATTATTCTAGCGATAAAATGTTCTATATAGATAACTCCTTTCTGCTTATTCGCTTAGTATGATGCTATAACTGCCTTGATGAGATATCTCCTGTCCCATATCTCTTGATTCAATTTAGAGGACTTATGATCCTCTCTTTCCTGATCTTTTTAGATCAAGATGCCTCCAAGAAAAAGACCCAGCTCAAAGAACAACGATAATCCCTCTTCGCCACCACCCCCTCCCCAGTTTGACCTAGCATCACTCCAGACGATGATGACAGCTGCAATGGTAGCAGCTATGTCGCAAATGAACTCTAATGGTTCAGGAGGTGGTTCTCAATCTCAAAACCCTGAAGGTAGTCAGGGGCACCAAAGAGGAAATTCTTATAAGGATTTCATGAACGCGAAACCAACATCCTTTAATGGCACTGGAGGTGTCATTTCCTTATCCCGATGGTTCGAGAAAATCGAGTCCATCTTCAAAATCTGTGCTTGTGTAGAGTCTAATAAAGTTAAATTTGCGGCTTGTTCCTTCAAGGATAAAGCCTTGACTTGGTGGAATGGCCGAGTCAAATCTCTGACCTTACCTGTAGCCAATGCCATGGGCTGGGAGGCCATGAAAGAACTTCTCATTGCTGAGTACTGCCCCTGTGGCGAAATGCCAAAATTAGAGCACGAGCTTTGGAACTTGAAGATGAAAGGTTCTGACATTGCTGTGTATACTTCCCGATTTGATGATCTCGCACTTCTTTGCCCGGGATTAGTCACTCCTGAAAACAAAAGAATCGAAAGGTTCGTTTGGGGGTTATCTCAGCCGACAAAGAGTCATGTTTTGGCTGCTCGTCCGAATACTTATGATAGTGCCAAAACTTTAGCACAAATTCTGATTGATCACAGCGATGACGTTAAGAAAATCACTACCACTTCTGAACCGACTCAAAGGAGTGGTGAAAAGAGGAAATTCTTGAAAAAGAAGAAGAGTCAACCTTCTCAAGGATCTTCCAAGAAACAACAAACGGTAGCAGTCCATGCTGCTACTGTTACTCCTGTTACTGCAGTTTCTGCCATGGGATCCACAGCCTCAATTCCTACCAGTAAATATGCTGGTAACCTCCCCCTGTGTGACAAGTGAAAATACCATCATCATCCTGGTCCCTGCCGAGAATTGTCTTGCACCAACTGTGGTAAGAAAGGACACACAGTTCGATTCTGCAGAACTCCTACTCAATCAGCCAACCAATCATCGGGAGCAGGTGTTAGTCAAGCCTGCTACAACTGTGGAGAAGTTGGGCATTTCAAAAGGAACTGTCCCAAGAAGTCAACTGCTGATAACACTAGAAGGATTTTAACCATGGGACGAGAGGAAGCGGTTGCTGATCCCACTGTTGTTTCGGGTACGTTCCTTCTCAACAGCTCATATGCTAGTATTCTTTTCGATTCGGGTGCTGAAAGGAGTTTTGTTAGTCATGCATTCAAACATAATCTAAAACTAAATCCTCAACCACTAACTGAAATGTTTACCGTCGAGATGGCTAACGGTGAGAAGGAACGCGCTAACGATATATTCATAGGTTGTACGCTTACCTTAAACGATCACTCATTTCCTATAGATCTCATGCCCGTTTCCATTAAGAGCTTTGATGTTATCATTGGCATGGATTGGTTGAGTCCCAACCATGCTGATATTCTTTGTTATGAAAAAGCTATCCGTCTCGATTTTCCTTCGGATCAAAGTCTGGTAATCTATGGCGGTAAACCCAGTTCCAATCTTCATATCATCTCTTGCATCAAAGCTCGAAAGCTCCTTCGAAAGGAGTGCGTTGCATTCTTAGCTCATGTAATCAACAAGAATCAAGAAGTTAAAAACCTCGCAAGCATCCCCGAGGTCTGCAATTTTCCCGATGTGTTCCCCGAAGAGCTTCCAGGAATTCCTCCCGAACGTCAGGTCGAGTTCCGCATTGACCTAATTCCTGGAGCTACTCCCGTAGCAAAATCTCCGTATCGCTTAGCTCCGGCAGAAATGCAGGAGTTATCCAGTCAACTCAATGAGTTGCTCAGTAAAGGATTCATTAGGCCGAGTTCCTCACCCTGGGGAGCTCCGGTTCTGTTTGTCAAGAAGAAAGATGGATCCTTTCGAATGTGTATCGACTATCGTGAACTGAACAAGTTGACCGTTAAGAACCGATATCCTCTTCCACGTATAGATGACCTCTTCGATCAACTTCAGGGAGCCAGCTACTTTTCTAAGATAGACCTTCGGTCGGGGTACCATCAGTTGCGAGTTCATGAAAGTGATGTGCCCAAAACAGCTTTTAGGACTCGGTATGGACACTACGAGTTCGTGGTGATGCCCTTCGGTCTAACCAATGCACCGGTTGTGTTCATGGACCTCATGAACCGGGTGTGCCGTCCCTTCTTAGACAAATTCGTCATAGTGTTCATTGATGACATCCTCGTTTACTCCCGAAGCGAAGAAGACCACAAACAACACTTGAGGCTAGTGTTGGAGACCCTTAGATCCGAAAAACTATATGCGAAATTTTCCAAATGTGAATTCTGGATACGGAAGGTAACTTTCCTCGGTCACGTGGTAAGCGGAGAGGGTATTCATGTAGATCCTTCCAAAATTAAAGCAATAGAGAATTGGTCGGCACCGAAAACACCCATAGAAATTCGTCAATTCTTGGGTCTCGCCGGCTACTATCGACGATTCATTCAAAACTTTTCCTAAATCGCCAAACCTTTAACCACTCTAACGCAGAAAGGTGTACCCTTTTGTTGGAGTGATAAACAAGAAACTGCATTCCAAACATTGAAGAAAGCCTTATGTAGCGTGCCTGTTCTGTCTCTGCCCGAAGGAACAGAGGATTTCGTCGTCTACTGCGATGCGTCTAATCAAGGTTTAGGCTGTGTGCTTATGCAAAGAGGAAAGGTGATTGCTTACGCCTCAAGACAGTTGAAAGCACACGAGGTCAACTATACTACACACGACTTGGAACTAGGAGCTGTAGTCTTTGCATTAAAGATTTGGAGACATTATCTCTACGGAACCAAGTGCACAATCTTCACTGATCACAAGAGCCTACAACACATCTTTAATCAAAAAGACTTAAACATGAGGCAACGGCGATGGGTAGAATTACTCAGTGATTATGAGTGTGAAATCCGTTACCACCCCGTCAAGGCCAACGTAGTAGCAGATGCCCTTAGTCGAAAGGATAGTGCAGGCCACAAAGTGAAGAACCAGACGATGACCATCCATTCCAACCTACCCGTGCAAATCCGAGAAGCTCAATTGGAAGCCCTGAAACCTGAGAACATGACAACTGAAGCTTTGAGAGGGATGGAAAAGAAACTTGAGATCAGAGGTGACGGAGTTCACTGTTTCATGAATCGAATCTGGATTCCCAAATCCGGAGGATTCAGAGAAATAGTCATGGAAGAAGCGCACAAAACTAAATACTCTGTTCACCCAGGTTCTGACAAGATGTACTTGGACCTCAAGAAACAATATTGGTGGCCAAACATGAAAGCCGAGATAGCTACATTCGTGGGCAAGTGCTTGACTTGCGCCAAAGTCAAAGTCGAACATCAGAAACCTTCAGGTCTGCTTCAACAACCCGAGATCCCCGAGTGGAAATGGGAGATGATTACCATGGACTTCATCACGAAACTACCCAAGTGTTCTAGTGGGTACGATACCATTTGGGTAATTGTCGATTGTTTGACAAAATCCGCTCACTTCATTCCAATTAAAGAATCATACAAGATGGAAAGACTTGCGCGAATCTACATCCAGGAGGTAGTACGCCTACACGGTGTACCCGCATCCATTATCTCTGATCGAGATAGCAGGTTTACTTCTAGATTCTGGCAATCCCTTCAGAAAGCCCTTGGAACCAAACTAGATATGAGCACGACATATCATCCTCAGACCGATGGACAAAGTGAAAGAACAATCCAAACCCTGGAAGACATGCTTAGGGCATGTGTCATCGACTTTGGAAAATCGTGGGATACACACCTATCCTTGATCGAATTCTCATACAACAACAGTTACCACACCAGCATTAGGGCTGCTCCATTCGAAGCCCTATACGGTCGTAAGTGCAGATCCCCTCTGTGCTGGACCGAGGTGGGGGATACGCAGTTAGCCAGGAATCGAGTTCCAGACAGTGCTCTCACAGGTCCTGAAATCATCCGCGAATCCACCGAAAAGATCATTCAAATCCGTAACCGACTGAAAGCCTCACATGATCGTCAAAAGAGTTACGCCGATAATCGTCGGAAACCTCTAGAATTCCAGGTTGGAGACCGTGTACTGTTGAAGGTCTCGCCTTGGAAAGGCACTGTACGTTTCGGTAAACGTGGGAAACTTAATCCAAGGTACAATGGACCCTTTGAGATCCTCTCCAGGATCGGTCCAGTTGCCTATAAACTTCATTTACCTCACGAACTCAGTAACATTCATCCTGTCTTCCATGTTTCAAATCTCAAAAAGTACTTGTCCGATGAAACCCTAACAATTCCCTTAGACGAGATCGAGATCAATGAAAACCTTAACTTTGTGGAGGAACCGATCGAAATCATGGATCGAGAAGTCAAACGTACGAAACAGAGTCGCATCCCGTTGGTGAAGGTTCGCTGGAATGCCAAGCGAGGACCAGAATTCACTTGGGAGCGAGAAGACTCGATTAAACAAAAATATCCACAACTCTTTTCTAATCCATGATTTGTATCTTGTCTTGTGTTTTAAACTTTGAATTTCGGGACGAAATTCCCTCTAACGGGGGGATAATGTAACAACCCGAAATTTCCGTATAAATTATTGTAACTCTTTTGTAGTCCAACTCGCGAAACCAATAGTCGTTCCAAATTTGATTTACAATCTTCCGTATAATTAAGTCATTTATTAGTACACATTTAAAATGACTTAATGGGTGTCTTAATACATTTAGAAATCATTTTAACACCCAACTTTAGTGATCGGAATATTTCTAGAAATTTCCATATCGGGTTACGGTAACTCAATCGGGTACGACCAAAAACCTCATTTAAAGTCGGTATCGGGTAGAATTCTATCGTCTCCAATTCCCAAACATTATATAAACATGTTTAAGACTCCATTTGAAGCCTTTGGCCAAATTCTCACTAAACTCTTACAACCTCTCTCCTCCAAGTTAGAATTAAGGTCCAAATCTCAAGTTTAAGGCTTCATATCTTTAAGGTAACCTCTCTAACATGTTATTCAACATCTTTAGCCTTCAAATTGATGAATTAATTGAGTTTTGGGGACAAGAACATGAGTTTACGGCCAAGGAGCAAGCTTGGGCAGTAAACTCCATTTTATGGGATTTTAAGCTCTTAAACTCCTTCCAAAACTCAATTGGACTTTAGATATGGCTAAGGGACTTTAAGATATGGACTCTAAACAATTAAAACATGAACTTTGTGAAGTTTGAAGGAGTTTACGGCCAAGGATCATTCTTGGGCCGTAAACTCATTGATCTAGGGTTTTTATGCCTTTAAACCCTTCCAAATCACTTCTATGGCTTAGATATGAATTATAGGACCTTGGATATAGCATTTGGACACTTGAATCATAATTTTTGAGGGACTTATGTGAGTTTACGGCCAAGGGGAGTGCTTGGGCCGTAAACTCCCTAAAACAAGGCATAAAATCAATTTTAAAGTGTTAGAAAGCCATCCAACACCACCAAAAGCCTTGGAATAAATCAAGGGACCAACCAAAAATAGTTTAAGGGACTTAAACACATCATTTGTGGGTTTTCTAAGAGTTTACGGCCAAGGCTTGTTCTTGGGCCGTAAACTCCAAAATTTTTGGTGTTAGAATGCAAACTAAACACCCCTATAGCCTTTAGATAAATTTTAGAAGCCCTTCTATGCAAGTTTTAGACCTTGAAACACATTATATCACCCTATATTAGAGTTTACGGCCATGAAGAGGGTCTCATGGGCCGTAAACTCCATAGCAACCCTCAAATGTCCCATAAAACTCATGATAGGTCTTGGAAAAATCCTATTAATCACATGTGATTTGTTTTAACAACATTTAACATCATTTTCATAAGGATTAAGGAGTTTACGGCCAGGAGCCTATGCTAGGCCGTAAACTCCCATAAATTAATCATTTTGGTGATTTTAATCCATTCCAAGCATTTAGAACAAATCCTAGAAACATTTCCCATGTCCATGTAAGCCATTTAAGCCATTTAAACACCCAAAACCACACCCACATGAGTTTACGGCCGTAAACTCATGTATGTGTGTGTTTTGTGGGTGTAAACTCATTTAAATGTTTACTTATGGAGAGTAAACTCAAGTCCCAAGTCCCTAGTGCCTTTACATGTCCTTAAACGCCACCCGGGTCACTCCAAACGCTCATTTTAAGGTGTTTAACCTCATTGGAGTGTAATGTTCCACATGATTAGTGAATGTATCCCTAATTGTATATATATGGACATTATTTCATTTTACATAGGGTCATCGCGAGTAATCAAACCCCGAACCAACGTCTAGCATTCAAAACCGACACGTTTCCGAGTCCGGTGAGTTCATACCCCTACCCTTTTTCACTGTTTTCACTGTTTTTAGGGGGGGGACACAATCAAAGTAAAAGGAATTCTTGTACTTAAAACATGTTTTCAAATGTGTGTTTCATATTTCATATGCTTTTATTACTGATTACCATAACTGATAACCATTTGAGCATGCAGATCGCGTAACCTATATTTGTGAAATAGGTCTTTAAACTATTATGTTTTACATATATTTCACAAATGGTTTTCCACATTTATCGGTTAAAAGCATGACATAAGACATTAGAATATAATACTTGTACACTGTTATGTCTTCGGTAACACTCCACACACATACACGAGTGGAAGACTATCATATTATTACTAGTAAATTTGTTAATCCTGTATAATTGGAGACACGTCCTTGGAGAACACTCCACCAAGGTACGCGAGTGGAGGACTACACCCATAACCAGAATCTCTAGTATTTAGAGAGCGTGACTTGAGTGTATAGATCTATACGGGGCTGACTACCCCACACCCGGCTGCTAGCTACAGCCGAACCGAAATGGTTCAAGGGTGACGAAAGTCATAAGTATGTGGACGACTTATTGCCACATGTGGACTACTTATTGCCACAGGTTTTGGTCTATTGTATGGTTATGGAACTCGTAATTAGGATAACAGAGATTTACTTATAGTAATAATGAATCACTTTATACATCTTTTACATCTTTCACATCTTTCACAACACTGTAGCTAACATTCAGGAAAGTACGGGACTTTCCTGGGGAAAAACATGGAAACAAACCACAGTTACATCTTTTACATCTTTGTATCGTTTACATTTGAAACCAAAATGCAGGAAAGCATGGGACTTTTCTAGGTAACAAATACCTAACTAGGAATAGTAACAAACTGGATAACATTACATCTTTTACAATTTGTAATTACACAATAAGGAAAGTATGGGACTTTCCTGGTAACACATGATAAGCAAACATAACAGTTTATTCAGTCAGACAACAAACTATACATTTTCACATGAATAAACGTGTTTTTCAGTGTACAACTTATCATACCTTTCATTTGTGAATCAATAACTAACTATTAAAAAAATATGGGATTTTCTTGGTTCATATAACATTTCAGAACGGAAAGGAAGCTCGAATCATGTTCACAAATAAAAACCGCTTATGAACTCACCAGCTTTATGTTGATTTTCAAACCGCTTGTGTTCTCAGGTCAGCGTTAGAACAGGTACCCGGAGATTTCTTTTGATAAGAAGACGGAGTACATGAAGATCCGTTTCATTTTGTCTATATATACTATGTATCACAACTGTACAAACTTTGCTTTTGAAACAACTGTAAAACTTTATATTGTAATGTAATGGTTGTTTTACTTTACTTACTATGTGCATTGGATTTGATACTCAACGTGGAGTCAACCCCGGAAATGTTTCCGCCTTCGGTTTTCGGGGTGTGACATTAATCCATCACGTAAGTGCACAATTGTGATGAGAACTAACTGGAAAATAGAACCCTTGACTATTTATTATTTTTGAAACCTCCATTCAAAAACAAGGCGACTCCCAACATGAGTCTCATCTATATAACCACTACAGAGAAGCACATACAACACCAACATATTCCACAATGTTCAAGCTATATGACCAAACTTCTAGTGAGAAGCATAGAGTCGCGGACTCTCAAAAACAACAATCACCGAATCAAGTCTATCAATATGCTCCCCGAGACCGGGAAACCATCATATTTAACTTTAGAACCTATATTCCAGGACAGATATTCATCCATTCATTGAACCAACCCCTTGTCTTTGACTAAGAACGCCACAAAACATGCAGAATGAAGTACTCAAAACACATCGATGGTGAATTTCAACTAATTCCAAATCCATAAGATGTACCAAAACCTTAAATAAACCCTTTAATCCTTGACATACCATTAACAATCCAATGATCTTACTAGCAAAGATGATCAATCCAAAAAAATTTAACGTTGTATCCAACCTTTATCAGCTCAGGTGTACCCCCACCTGAAGTACCACTCGATATATTCAAAATGAACTTCATGACTCGAGACTCCATAACTGGTACCCAACCTTGGTAACCAAACCCCAAATAATAGCTCGCGAACAAACAGGATTTATAATGCAAACACTCCGCAAGAGACTTTCTGATGCACAACTGATACTCCTTACAACCCTTAACTACTCACTTTATTCGAACCAGCTGGTTCGTGAGTTGCTCGACTTTCCACAATGCATAAACACCAAAAGTACTACAATCATAAGAAATAAACAATCATGATCAATAGGCCTACAACCTAGGTCTGGAATACCCTTACAAGGTCCTCAGCATAGGTCTGGATTGCCTCCGAGCCCACAGCATGAGTATGGAATACCCTTCTCGGTCTCAGTCCACGTCTGGAATGCTCTTGATATTACACCGATCTTTTTGACATTCCATCATTCTCCTAGAAAGTCATGACAAGCGCCACGGGGCCAATCAACGTCCATCTCAACGCTAACTGAGTGCATCAATGTCGTACTCTTTACCACACACAATTCCTTTCATACTACAAGCTGCTACCAAGTCAAAATGCAACGAAAACATTGTCGTACACGACCCAAGAATAGAATAAACGGTCGTACTCTTGTTCTATTTCAAATTCTATATCCTAAATAAGAACTATGTATATAATTTGACCCAAGTTCCCCATTGCTATCTTTTCCAGGCCATATACACCCCTCTCGACATATCTAATGAACTTACCACAATACACACGCATAGGGAACCCATAACCTTACCCAAAAGGGGAGAAGTACTAGAGTTCAAACAAAATGAATAACCTAAATCCTTAACATAAGACATCCTGATGAATGATCAGAACAAGCTCCAATACCATTATTACGATTGAATAGACCCCATCAATACGTAACTATCTCCATAAAAGTTCGAAGGTTATCTAGAAATGATGCTAAAACCCTAGTTGGATCCACCCAAATACCAACCCTGCCAGCCCAACATGCAAAAAATTATATACCATGCAGATCTAATGTCCCTACTAGAAAACTGAGCAACATTGTCCCGAATTCTAGGCTCCCAAAAACCAAGTACATATTGCAAACATGAGCCGAACTTGATGATAAATCGATGAATCCTTCCAAATCCAACTGATACAACCCAAAACTTTCGAAGAATCTCCACTTTGATGTTGTATGAAATGACTACTGATCGAGAACACAATGACACCTAATCCGGTGAACCAAGAACCCCGCGGAGCTGAACATACCCAACTTTGAAATTAATTTCCTGATCAAAATCTTCCAAGCTAGACTATAAATAGCAATACATCCAACGAGATGACAATTCCCTAAGCAACCGATACTCGACCTGAGTGATCCTAGAGGCTCCTCTTCTATTCATTGGCATCCCCAAAAGGAATGATTGATTGCAACGAGCTCCTTAACCAACTACTTTCTATTGAGAGACAACTCATGTAAGTCCTAAATACATGGATCCGATAGACACTTACTCTACACCCCTTACTTGACCAGATCATGAACCGAGATTCCACATACCCGCACCGCAAATCCCTGTGAGCCATTCTTCAAACATCCTGAACTCAAAGAGATCGATGATCCTACAAGCAGAATACCCAGTTCACCCCCACTTAGGTTTCAAACTACCACCTGCTGGTGTTGCAACTCAACCATATCTTAAACTGGCACAACTTCATATAACCATAGTTGGCCCTGGAATGTATACCACACACATAATGATCTTCCAAATAAGGACCAAGAAAACCCTAAGAGATTCTGATTTTTACATGAGGATCTCATAAAATTTTACAATCATAACTACCTTTAACATTAAGGATCTCATGAAAATGCATAAGCTACCACCAACTTACTATCAGAAACATATTTTCCTCGCCTGAAATCCCGAGCATCAATCCGCAACATGACCCGCCTTTATTCAAAGAAAACATACCCTTGATCGCATCTCTAAGCATTTATAACACATCAATCCTCCAGCGCAGTCCCACGCACTCGTGCTGCCACTAACATCGCAACCAACTGGCCATATGCTGAGTTTACATCCTAACTATGAAAATCGCAAGCCTGCTCACTCCTCCTCCAGACTCGGAAAACTGAAAGGAGAATCCGTGTCATAGATAGCGACATTCCAATACATTAGTCTACCACTCAGCCTGTAGCTGCAATCCTCAAGAAGATCATGAAAATTGTTTCCTTCTTGAGTCCCGCGACTCAAATACACGACCTTGAGCAAAGCCCTTGAGACCTCAAAACAAACAAACTCAACTAGGTCTGTACCATTCAACCCAAACTGACATCGCCACTGAGGCCCAAAACAATTACCAAACCCATCCTCATGCCTGAAAAACCGTAACCAAAAGATCGATATATACAGAACCACTGCCACGAATCAGGGTACCAAACCTTGCTATCTTCCCTGATCAGCCCTTAGAAGCCCCAAAATTCTCCTCGAGTCGAGTATGGTTCATGGGCTTCCAGTAGTATGGGCCCAATACTACCTTCCACACGTACTCATACTTTCCTCAAGAATCATCTCGGGTCCTCTGAAACACCTACTCATATTAGTATTCCTAATACATGCACAATAGTGTTGCAACCATACTTAAATATTGTTAGATTAGGTGTCTAAGCTCATAACTATAACTAGTATATACATGACCCGATAGTAGCATGGTCCATTTTGGGTTGCATTCATTAGAACAATTTGATAGGATGGATATTTGAGAAAGAGGTTATTTGTGATTTATTAATATATTATAAGTATAATATATTAATTGAGAAATCATATTATTTAATTAGTATTGATCAAGAACTAATTTAGTGATCTAAAGAGACTAATTAAAATAACAGGGACTCATTATGTAAATCTGTGATACATATGGTTTGGGATAATGATCCATGATTAATTTGTGATGGACTAAGTTGATGAAAGATTCCATGAAGTGTTATTACAAATGAGTTAATGGACTATAAGCCTAAGTGTATGAATTAGGGTTTACAAGTTACCCTGGGAATTCTACACTATATATATGTAACCCAAAGCCCTAAAAATCGGATACAAGGATTCTAAGAAGTCTATAGCCGAGTTTAGGTGCCTCCAAGGTTTGTCTCATTATCCAACATTTTGTTCATGGTGTTTTGTGAAACATTTGAGGCATCACACTTGAGGTGCTAAGCTCTTGAAAGGCCAAATTCAACAAGCTAACACAAGAGGTAATCTTCTAACTACTTTTTTATGATTCAAATATCAAGTTGCATGCTAGTTAGGATTCATGCTTTGGATAATTCTTTATTACATGTATAACTAGAGAAAACTTAGATCCAAAGCATTAGGGTTGTATGTCCACCATAGGAATGTTATAGTGCCCTAAACCCATCAATGGTATAAGAGCCTAGGGTGTTTTCTGTTATATTGATGCACTGGTAATTGTTCAAAGCAAGGAAATCGTTTTTTCAAAATCTGAATGATGACCACACCGTGGTCTTAGTTACCACGACGTGGTGGCTGTTCCGTGGGCAGATTTTTAGTTTTTTTGGCCAAGTTTCGGATTAGGATCATTACCACAAATGACATTGTATCATAAAATTCGTTTTTTTTTGTTATGGTAATGATTATCCTCGTCCAATTAAAAGATAATTGTCAAATATTAAGATAATTACTAGTTTATATGATAAAGCTAATTATTTGTAATTTGTGATTTGAAATTATCTTGCTATAAGAGAGTCGCATTAGGTCAAATTGGTGAAAAGATAAAAAAAATATGATTATTTTATTAGTTTAGAATTTGATCTAAATGTTTTTGAGAAGTTACAAAACTTGTCTTCAAGTTTTGGAATTGAAAATGTGTTTTTATGAGTTACAAAACTTGTCATCAAGTTTTGGAATTCAAAAGGTTTGAAGAGTTACAAAACTTGCCCTCAAGTTTGGAATTTGAAATGTATCTTTTATTAAACATTGAAGTCTAAAACGTCTAGTAATTTCAAAGGTTTCAAAAGGTGCAACTCTTGGTTTCATAACTTAAAAAATTAATTAAATAGTTTTAATTTTGAATTTTTATATTTAGAACCTTGATGTTTTCGAATAGTTCAAATTAGACCCTTATGAAGTTTATTAAATTAATTAGGTGTTTAATTAAAAGAGAATTAATAAATCCATAATGACATGGTTTAAATATAATTATGTTAAAAGTCTAATTTATTAATAGTTTAAACCATCTAGAATTTTAAATGTTTAAAATACACCCTTATACTATATAAAATTAAAAGTTTAATATATTATATATGTTTAAGTAAAATGCCAGTCTTACCGTTAATAGGGATCATTCACGAAGCTGACCTATAAATGGTGTTTAAGGAAGTGGCCTGTAAAATGACTACCATTGGGTATCCGCTCTTACCCACCGCATCTTTGACCAGTGGATGGTCGTTAGCCGAACGGGTAGGATAGGACATAACTTTCATTAAAAGTATAATGAAAATACCAAGTAAGTAAATGCTTTACAAATTCCCAATCTTAGTTACTTAGGAAAAATGTGAATTTGGTGCTAATCCATGAAATTGCACTTTGGACCTTGCTAAGTCGTTAGTGGAGCGTGTGTGGCTAACCAACACACTAACTTGGACTAGTAAGGGTGGCAATGGATAGCTCAATGTTTGTTATAGATCAATGGAGCGTGTATGGTTAACCGGCACATTGATTAGCTGATAAATGACTTCGAGAGTACCAGGCTAATTTGTATGGTTATTCACACCTTGTTTGCGATCCTTGGTATCCCAGTCACAAACTTGAAGGGCATAATCGAGATTAAACATGCCATTGAAAAGTTCAATGAATCTCAAAAGATTTAGGAGTTTCGTTTCAAACTTAATTCGTTTAAAAATTCCGTTTTCACGGTGGAATTGGTAAATCGTCATTTTCCTAACGACAAATAATTTGCAATTGGATTATGACATCCCTCTTTCGAATTATAAATTATTGTGTTGAGTCCTAGCCTTAATATTTCATTTCGGAGTTATATTAAAGACTTAAATAAACTAAACTTGAATTTATCCCTTGTAGATGTCTAGCTCTGACAACTATGGTCTTCCTGAATCTTATGGAAAAATATTTCCTCATGAAGATGATGACAAACGATTGGATCGTGGAAATGGTAATCATACTTCACTTCCTCCACCTCCTATAATAATTCTCCCAGACCCACATTGTAACATACACGTTTTGAAATCGTTTTTTGTAATGAATAATATTAAGAAATATTATGTGAATTCGAATGTTGAGTTCTAACAGATGGTTTTTACTAGAAATGAAATAAAACTATGTTTAGAATCACTCTGAAAATATTGGAAGTATTATGAGATTCCAATCAAATTTCAAATGGTAAAATTTAACGAAAATATAAATTTTGGAATAAGTAAAATTTTAGATAATCTCGTTAAAAACTTGTAGGCGAAAACGTCGTCGAAATCCGAGTTATAACGAAGAAGTTATGACCAATCGAAGATCCGCGACAAAACCAGCACAACACCGAATGACGTAAAAAGTGAGTTTTTGATAAACTACTTTTTACCCTTAGTAATCTAAATAAAATTCGTAGTATTCGTTAAACCGAGAAGTTCGATAAAAAGAACGCCAAAATCTGACTTCGTATGAGGAAGTTATGATTTTTCTAAGTTTCGGATTAGCAGTAGACAGCTAAAAACTTGAATTTTGGAATGATTGATTTTTAGCCGACACAACCTAAACGAGAATTGACGATCTCGTCAATAGTAGTACAACGATAAAAAGTCTGACGAAAACGGATGTCTGATGAAGAAGTTATGAATTTTTAACGGATTTACTAATCCCGGTCTGTTAAAAATAATAATATTAAAAATGAATTCAAAATTAGCTGACGAAGTCTAACGAAAGTTATAGAATATATTCCTGCCTACGCGTGCATCTAATGAACATCAAAAACGGAGCTCGTATGCAAACGTTATGCATTTTAGAAGTTCGGGGCTCAGTTTCCGAGGATTCTCGCAAGGATAAGGTCCGGAATTGGCCACGTCACCGGATTCTCGCATGAATGCCCCGTGTCCGACCCGCGTGTCACGTTCTTCTTGATTCTGGGTTCAGTCCATTCAGCAGATGACGCGTGTAGCCTCGTGTCGCTACCCCCTCGCACCGAAGGTTGGGCCAATCCGAGATCGCGCATCTGCCCTTCCCATGTTGACCTGCGAAGCAAGCCACCTAGAGGCACGCATGCGAGCCACGTGCCTACTTCTGATTGCTCCGAATGCGAGCCATTGAAGCTCTACGTTCGCAGAGTCCGGTTTTCAAGAAAGCTCTCGGGTTTCAACATAGAAAGCCGTATTTAAAGCCGAAGTGTTGCCTAAATTACTATTTTAACCGTTGGTTATATCAAATTGAGTTCAATATATAGGAACAATTGTATGTAATGTGTTATATGTGTTATGTGCTTTTCAGTGTTATTATTCCGAGTTATTTTCCCGTCTTATTTTATTTGCTATATTTATAGCAAAAATAATACCTTTGACCATGTGATTAGTGAAAGGACTTAGATTCACATTGGTACTGGTACGTAGCCTCTGGCCATGTAGAGCATGTCTCCGTCAGAGAATAACTTCTATTCTATGCTATTGGCAAATGGTTAGACAGGGCTATAAGCCTGAAATCTACCAAGATGTTAATTGAATGATATGGAAAGCTTAACACATGATTCACATATGCCTTTATTTTTCCTTGTTTCTCTTTCCTTTTGCCATATTGTAGTATATATATGGCATAACGTTATATTGTACCTATTATTGAACTCACGAAGTGTCACCGCTTACCCTATTAATGTTGAACAATTGCAAGAGATAAGTAACCAATATGATCGTATACTGTTGAAAGATTTAGAATAGTTTATAATAGTACTTTTGTACTTCAGTTTTTGTTTGTATAAATTACAATATCCTGGGTAGTTATGTAATATATAACACTTTGTAATAGTTGGCTTGTATCCAATAGTTTGTAACCTCTTTATCAATGTAAAATATTGCTTTTATGAATATGCAAGTAGCATGTTTTGGAGTAATAGTATTGTGAAGTATGAAAGCTTGGGTCTTTCACAAATATGAAAGTTGGGGTCTTTCAATCGTGGTACCAGAGCACTAGTTTAAGCAAACTAAATGCCATGGATTGGTATTTAAACTTAAGCTATTGGAAGTTCAATATATGAACTGAATCATTATAAGTATATGGATACAAACCATAGGAAAGACTTAAGTGAAGTATTAGGTTACAATAAATCCTAATATTCTAAAATACTATATTACTCCTAAATTTCAGAACGATGGTTGAGCAAGTAAGTAGCCATACCCCTGAGGTTGGTTGAGGTCCTCAACCCAAGGAAGTGAATACTCCAGTATCTCCTCGTGAGGAGCGACTCTTGTGTAAACTTACTGGTGTTATTCGACAGACTCTCGAAGAACAAAAACGAATGGTTATAAAGGAAAAGAGAAAGCCATTGGAGAATCTTCAAACGGAAAAGTGAAGCGTCCCTCATTCAGAGATTTGAAGAGTAATGGTGCTACGGAGTTTTCTGGTGTCCTTAATCTCATAGTTGTTCTAACTTGGATTCAGAAGACTGAGAAAGTATTTTGTGTCTCTGATATGGATAATGAAGACAATGCTATCTATGCTTCTGCAATGCTCATCGGAGAAGCCTTAGACTGGTGGGAAGCAACATATGAAGCTCTCAACGGGTTTGACTAGAAGAATTTAGCCTAGGAAATGTTCAAAACTCATTTACTAGAGACATATTGTCCTCTAGACATGAGGAGGAGATTGCAGAAGGATTTACTTGAGCTTAAACAGGGAGGAATGACTGTGAATGAGTATGAAACTCAATTCAATTAGAAAGCACGGTTTTCTACAAAGTATATTCCAACTGAAGTTGAGAAAATTCAGTTATTCTTAGAAGGACTACGACATGAAATCCATGATTTTGTAGCCAATCGGGATGCTCTGTCATTTGATAAAGCTGTTGAGTATGCTCGAAGGCGTGAGCATGACTTAGAGATACGTGGTGCCACTCTTACTGTTCCAAAGCATCCACGTACTGAAAGAACTACTCATGTTTTCACTATTCCACTAGCTCAATATGTTCAAACTGATCCTAGCAAGCAAGCACAGTCTCAGAGTGCTTTTCGTGGCCGCGGCAGGTCACAATCTTTTTCTATTCAATCGCCTTCATGTCGCGTTTGTGGAAGGAATCATCCGGGTCAATGCAAAATAGACAAGGAATCCATTGTCTGTTATGAGTGTGGAGAAACTGGTCATATAAAGCCAGCTTGCCCACGGAAGGAGGTGACTTGCTATTCATGTGGTATTACTGGCCACAAGAAGGGTTTATGCCCTACTCTTACCAGCCAAGTGACGGGAAGTCAAGCTTCCGTCCAACAACCAAAGAATACTCCAACTAAAAAGGAGGAGGTGCCAAACGCTAAGGGTCATGCATTCCAGATTACCACAGAGGAAGCACGCGAGGACCCGAATATTGTGACGGGTACATTTCTTGTCAACCGTAGACCTGCTCACATCTTATTTGATTCTGGTGCCTCAGATTCTTTTGTATCTAATGAATTTGTGCATTCTTTTCAAACTACATGCTATGCACTCGTGGAACCATTTCACGTGGATACTGCGGGAAGTATATCATTACTTGCTGATAAAATCTATAGGGATTGTGTCATAGAAATTGAAGGCTATATTTTTCTCGCTAACCTAATCCCTATCTCCTTGCCCAACATCGATATTATTCTCGGCATGGATTGGTTGTCAAAGAACCATGTGGAACTCTTGTGTTACGAAAAGATGGTACGCATTCCTATTGAAGGAGAAGATCATATTCATGTTTACGGTGAGCAATGAATCTTAAAAATAATCTCTTTCCTCAAAGCTCAAAAATTTATATCGATGGGTTGCCCTATCTATCTGGCCTATACAGTTGACATGTCAAGAAAGGAGAATAAAATTGTAAATGATGTTCCCATTGTTAACGAGTATCCTGATGTTTTCCACGATGATCTGCCTAGACTTCCTCCGGACAGGCAAGTAGAATTATGTATTGACCTTGTGCCTGGTGCTGCTCCGATTGCATCGTCTTGCGCCAGCCGAGATAATAGAGATGATGATAAAACTACACGATTTGTTCGATCAACTTCAGGGTGTTAGCTATTTCTCATAGATTGATTTAAGATATGGCTATCATCAGTTGAATGTACAAGAGCAGGATGTACCGAAGACTGCTTTCCGTACTCGATATGGGCATTTTAAATTCCTTGTCATGCCATTCAGCTTCACTAATGCTCCTGCTGTATTCATGGATATGATGAACCGAGTATGCCGCCCAATGCTCGATAAGTCTGTCATCGTATTCATTGACGATATTCTAATCTATTCCAATTCTGAAGGTGACCATTCCGTTCATATTCGTGAAACCTTAGAGCTTCTTCGAAAGGAGAAATTTTATGCTAAATTCTCGAAATGTGAATTTTGGCTTCGCCAAGTTCAATTTCTCGGCCATGTGATTTCTGGTGATGGTGTATCCGTAGATCGTACCAAAATCGAAGCCATTCAAAATTGGGAAGCGCCTTGCAATGCTTCCGAAATTCGTAATTTCATGGGTCTTGCGGGTTGTTACTGGAGATTCATTAAAGACTTTTCTTGTATAGTTGTACCTCTCACTAATCTTACTCGAAAGGAAGCAAAGTTCGAATGGGGTGAAGCCCAAGAAAAAGCTTTCTCGACATTAAAATATCTTTTGAATCATGTTCCCATCTTATCACTTTCAGAAGGTGATGATGATTTCTTCGTGTATAGTGATGCTTCAAGATTAGGATTCAGTTGCGTGTTGATGCAACGTGGTAAAGTGATAGCCTATGCCTCAAGACAACTCAAAGATTATGAAAATAATTATCCTACCCATGATCTCGAACTCGCTGTAGTGGTATTCGCCCAAAAACTTTGGAGACATTATCTTTTTGGTACGAAATGCCAATTATTTACCATCCACAAAAGTCTCAAGTATATATTAAGTTAGCAAACTTTGAATATCAGACAACAGCGAGCCATGGAGCTGATCAAAGACTATGATTGTGAAATCATGTACCATCCTGGAAAGGCTAATGTGGTTGCAGATGCACTTAGCAGGAAGGTTTATCATAATAGCATGTGTTATGCTATTCCTCACACTACGGTGAAGTTCACTATTCTTGATGAACTATAGAAGTGGCAAGTTGAGGCCTTAAAGCCAGAAAATGTGAAGAAGGAATGGTACATTATGCTGATCTTTTACTTGATGGTCCACGAGGATTGAAGGTATTTAAGAATCGGCTATGGATTCCAATGATTGGTTGATTAAGAAAAAAGATTTTAGATGAAGCTCATAAGTCTAAACTGTCAATACATCCTAGTACAAGTAAAATGTACTATGATGTAAGAACTGATTATTGGTGGCCTGGATTAAAGGGAGACATTGGAAGATATGTACAGGAATGCTTTTTAGGCTTACAAGTCAAAACAGAGCACCAAAAGCCTTACGGAACTCCAGAAAGTCATAGTGTTCCTGTATGGAAATGGGAAGAGCTGTCCATGGATTTTATTACCAAATTGCCAAAGACTGCTCGATAGCATGATAACATTTGGGTAATCATCGACCGCCTGACTAAGAGTGCACACTTTCTCGCCATGCGTGAAACGGCTCCAATAGAGAAATACGCACAAGTATACTTGGATGAAATTGTTGCAAGACATGGTGCGCCACTAAAGATCATTTCCGATCGCGATACTCGCTTTACTTCTCACTTTTGGGCAAGTATGCAACGTGAATTGCAATCTCGAGTTACCCTCAGCACAACTTATCATCCCCAGACAGACGGTCAGACAGAGAGAACAATCCAAACAGTAAAAGATATGCTTCGTGCATGTGTCTTGGAGTTCGGTGGTAACTAGGACAAATACTTGCCTCTTGTCGAATTTTCATATAATAGCAGTTACCACGCTTCAATCAAAATGCCACCGTATGAAGCATTATATGGTCACAAATGTCGTACACCATTATGTTGGCGTGTTGTAGGACAGAAGATCCTTGGAGGCCTTGAAATGATTGAAGACGCTACCGACAAGATTCAAATCGTACGAGAAAGAATGAAAGTGGCTCAGGATCGACAGACGTCCTATACAGAAAAGAGGAGGTGACCCATAGAATTTCAAGTGGGTGATTTTGTAATGCTGAAGGTATCCCCATGGAAAGGCATTATGAGATTTGGGAAGAAAGGAAAGTTGAGTCCTAGATTTGTTAGACCTTTGAAAATCATCCAGAGAATTGGAAAGCAAGCATACCGCTTAGAATTTCATGAAGATTTGGCAGGTATTCATGATGTGTTTCATGTGAGTTATCTGCGCAATTGCTTGAGCACATATGATGAAACGAATCTGTTATCCCAGGTGAAATTGGATAATAAATTAAGATACGTAGAAGAGACTGAAGAGATCGTAAATGAAAGAACGTCTGAGCTATGTAATAAAGAAGTAGAATTGGTGGTTGTCAAGTGGAAACTCCATCGAGGCCCAAATTATACTTGGGAGAATAAGAGTGAGATCAGAGCGAAATATCCCCATTTATTTGAATTGATGTAATTTCGGGGACGAAATCCTCAAAAGGAGGAGGTATTTGTAACACACACGTATTGAAATTGTGTTTTGTAATGAATAATATTACGAAATATTATGTGAATTTGAATGTTGAGTTCTAACAGATGGTTTTTACTAGAAATGAAGAAAAACTATGTTTAGAATTACTCTGAAAATATTGGAAGTCTTATGAGATTCCAATAAAATGTCAAATGGTAAAATTTAACGAAAATATAAATTTTGGAATAAGTAAAATTTCATTACTAAAATTTTTACATAATCTCATTAAATACTTGTAGGCGAAAACGTCGTCGAAATCCGAGTGACGAAGAAGGTATGACCAATCGAAGATCTGCGACAAAACCGGCATGACACCGAATGCCGTAAAAAGTGAGTTTTTGATAAACTACTTTTTAGCCTTAGTAATCTAAATAAAAGCCGTACTATTCGTTAAACCGAGAAGTTCGATAAAAAGAACGCCAAAATCTGACTTCGTATGAGGAAGTTATGATTTTTCTAAGTTTCGGATTAGCAGTAGACAACTAAAAACTTGAATTTTGGAATGAGTGATTTTTAGCCGACACAACCTAAACGAGAATTGACGATCTCGTCAATAGTAGTACAACGGTAAAAAGTCTAACGAAAACGGATGTCGGATTAATAATTTATGAATTTTTAACGGATTTACTAGTCCCGGTCAGTTAAAAATAATAAGATTAAAAATAAATTCAAAATTAGCCGACGAAGTCTAACGAAAGTTATAGAATATATTCCTACCTACGCGTGCATATAATGAATGTCAAAAACGGAGCTCGTATGAAAACGTTATGGATTTTAGATGTTCGGGGCTCAGTTTCCGAGGATTCTCGCAAGGATAAGGTCCGAAATTGGCCACGTCACCGGATTCTCGGATGCATGCCCCGTGTCCGACCCACGTGTCACGTTCTTCTTGAGTATGAGGTTCGATCCATTCAGCAGATGACGCATGTAGCCTCATGTCGCAACCCCCTCGCACCGAAGGTTGGGCCATTCCGAGATCGCGCATCTACCCTTCCCGTGTTGACCTGCGAAGCGAGCCACCTGGAGGCACGCATGCGAGCCATGTGCGTGGTTCTGATTGCTCCGAATCCGAGCCCTATCGCCCTATAAATAGGAGGGTTTGAACCTGTAGATGTAAAATTGTAAAATTCGAATATAGTGTTTTGTATAGTTTCGCATTTTATGTTATTTTACTAAGTCATCTTTATGCGAAGTTAAATGTCTAGACTTAGTATATTTTTTGTACACTCATGTTCCCTATAAATAGGGACTGAGGTTAGAAGTAGAGAGAGACTTTTCGTAACAAATATATCTTTTCTGCTTATGTTGTAATCAGTCTTTATCAATATGAGATATGATTAATATTTACTCTTCGTGTTCTAAATCTTCAATTACTCAAATCAAACTTTGCTTTCTCAAATCTCGGTAACAATTCCCATCAATTGGTATCAGAGCAGGATTCAAACTGCTTCGATTTGATTTTCGTGTTAGAATCATTTGCTTTTTGAGTTGCAACTTTAATCAAAATTTTCCGTGCATTTTGGTTTTGAAAATCACATTTTCTCTTCAGATTTGAATTGATTCTGTCTTTGAATTGTTAAGTCGAGTAATCGATTAGTGATTTGTGATCAATTCAATTGATCAAATTCTCTATTTCATCAAGTTTTTCAAGCTTTCTGAAAATTTCTGTGTTCATCAATGGCGAACTTCAACATGAATACAAGGACTTCCTTCTCTCACTTGCTTGGTTCTTCAACCAAAATTTCGATGTTAATTCCAGAATACTATGATCAGTGGGTTGATAGAATGGAAGATTACTTAAATGGAATTGATGAAGAACTTTGGAATTGTATCGATGGAACAGTGCAAGCTCCTGTTAATGTTCAACCAATTGGTCCATCTACTACTTCTACTGAAGTTGCTGATAAAGAAAAACGGTTGAAGAATAATGAAAAGAGGTGCATGAGGGAACTAAGAGGTGCTCTACCTCCTGTGGTTTACAATTACATCCGTAGTTATAAAACAGCCAAGGAGATCTGGAACACTCTAAAACAGAAGTATCAAGGTAGCGAAAAGACGAAGATCAACTCTGTGAAGCAATGTCTAGTTGAACTGAAGGAATTCAGACAAAAGGATGCAGAAACTCTTGAAAATTACTATGATCGTCTGAATGAGCTTATGTTTCGCTGCAATAGGTATGGAATCACTAGGTCTCTCATGGAGTTCAATTTAAATTTCATTATGGGTCTTCACAAGGAATGGCGAAGTGTGAGCATGATGATTAAGAATCAACAGAGTTTTGATACAACTAAATTGAATGATCTCTACAATCAATTGAAAACACATGAATGTGAAGTTTCAGAAATGTATGAAGAATCAAAACAAAGTATTGGAGGTCCTTTGGCTGTTGTTTCAAAGGTATCAGAAACTGATGTTAATGAAAAAGATGGTTCAGATGATGAAGGATTTTTTTATGAACTCTGATGATGAAGCTATGGCATTCTATTCAAACAACAGAGTTAAGAAGTTTTTCAAAAAGCCTTTTAATCCAAAAGGAAAGGCTAGTGATGTGAAAAATGCAATCACAAGAACTGGAAGGGAGGAGAGGAAGAAATTGGAGAAAGCTGATGAGAAACAAAAAGATGCGAAAGAAGAGAAGAAGCTGAAAGGTGATTCAGGAATTTACTGTCACTACTACAATGGTGCGAATCATTTTGCAGCTGATTGCATGTTGCGAAAGAAAGAAGAGAAGAAGGAAAAAATTAAAGATGAAGCATACTACTCTGAAAAGATTGAAGAGATACGTGCTAAGACCAAAGGAGTGTCTTTGGTTGCGAAAGGTGAAACTAACAATGAAGAAAGTGGTACGTATCAGATCTGGTCTTCAGGATCTGATGACGAGGAAATGAGGCATCCCACACATGGAGAAATGTTCGCAAGTTTTGAAGATTGCGAAGAGGAAATTTCAGGAAGGTGCTTCGTATCCAAATCCACAGACAAATCACCCATGACAACCAAGGTACGTGCAATACTTGAATCTTTTAATATTCCTTTATCTGCTTATGATGCTGAAATTGTTTCATTTGATGAAATTGTGGCTTATTTTGATGATGTTATTGTGTCTGCTAGTATTGAAGCTCAAAAATTAAGTATGCAACTAGGTGAGACACGGAGAGAATTAGAAATAAAGAGGAGCAGAGTAGAAAAACTTGAAATGCAAATCAAAAATATAGATTGTGATAGGAATAATCTTACAAATGATGTTAGGTTGTTGCTAGTACAAAGGAACATATATTGTAATTCTGCCAAACGGCTATATGCAAAATTAACTGCTTTACATCATTCTTCTGACATTAGCAAAGAACAAAATAGAAAAATGTTACCTTTTCTTGAATATGAACGTGAAAAAGTTGATGTTGTTTCTTATGATTGTGAAAGTACAATTGCTCAATTTGACAAAATACCTAATAATAGATATACATATGGTATTGTCAAAATTGATGAATTTCTGAATGCTGATGAGTTAGTTAACATTGTCAATG
Organism: Lactuca serriola; assembly: GCF_051521515.1. Classification (NCBI taxonomy): domain Eukaryota; kingdom Viridiplantae; phylum Streptophyta; class Magnoliopsida; order Asterales; family Asteraceae; genus Lactuca; species Lactuca serriola. Next base: position 207,518,992 of record NC_136415.1, on the reverse strand, counting down.
AAAGTTTGACAAAGAGTGAACAAGTGAAAATCTTAAAGAAAACAGAAAATTCAACTCTTGCCTCTCAATTCAATTATGCTGATATTGATGAAAATTCAGATAATATGAGTGAAATCAGTGAGATAGAAGAGGAAGAAGAGGTAGATTGTTCTCAATTGTCAATAGTTAATATGACATCTAAGATTAAAGGTAAAGAAATTATTGTTGATTCGATAGTAGAGGATGAAATTGATAAACCTTTAACTTCACAACATTGTAAGTTTGATAATGTAGAAGTTGAAAGCTGGAAATCTGATGATAATGAAGAAAACAGAGAAGAAAAGAAAGATTCAAATGAAACACCTCAACGAGTTGTGGTTGATCAAGTGTTTGAAAATACAAAAGAATTTGACAAGATTTTAAATGTCAAAGGCGCACATTATTTGGAAACCAACACAGTGGTATATCCAAATTTTGTATGTACTGATAAAACCATTTTTCCAAATCAAGTTTTTGTCACTACTGGAAATGCTGAGAAAGTTCATCCTGAATTCAACAAAATGATTGAAAAAGATAATCTAAAGTCAACCACAGAAGGTTTTTTCGCAAATCAAAACACAGAAGAAAACAATTTAACTCAAAATTCTTATGTGTTTCAAAAACAAAAATCATTACAAAAATGGGTGGTTAAAGGTGAAAAACCAAACAAATTTTTTGAAAAAGTTGAAAAATCAAAGGCTGAAGTGAAATTAAATTCTCATGAATTCAAATTGATGGTTGGAAATTATTCAACAGAAAATAATGTTCCAAAAAGAAAAGCAGTTTTCTGGCAAGTTGTGTCAAATGAAAAACCAAGAGATGAAAAAGAACAAATTTCAAAAACAAAATCATCTAAATTTCAGAGCAATAATAAACAAACAAATTTTGTTGATAAAAGTCCATATGTTCGCAAATATGACAACAATCGAAAATTTGAGAATTCGCAAAAATTTGCAAATAATCAAAAGTTTCAAAATGTTGGCAAATTCACGAAAATTCATCAAGTTTGACAGATTCAACTCAAGCAAAAATAAAATTTTCACCAAAACAACCAAATTTTCCAAATCCTTCAGTTTCAAAACAGACCAAAGTTTCATATACAAAAGGAAAATCTGATGTAAGTACAATCAATCGATGGTTTGAAGGGAAAGGAAGAAAATATCAAAGTGGGAAGTTTTCAGAGCAACAAATCAAGAATGCATTTGACATGTTCGCAGATAACTCTTCCACTGCTAGTTCATCATCTCATCATTCGCAAGTTCCAGTTGAAAAATGGAAACTAGTTATCAAAAATGTGAATGTTGTGAAGGATAAGATTACAATCAATGGAAATCCAAAACTATTGAATGAATATATCTCAATATCTAGATCTGATGATGTTGATATAATGGATTCTGTCACAAACAAAGTGATAACATGGTTTTTAAATTCCAAGAATTTGTTTCATTCTACTAATGATGGACCCAACAAGTCTTGGGTTCCTAAATTCTTTCAATAAATGCAGGTGATGTGTGATGAGAAATATGATTCAAAATGGTATATTGATAGTGGTTGCTCTCGTCATATGACTGGAAGAAAGGAAAACTTGCGAGATGATAGAAGCTTGGAAAATGCAAGAGTAGTTAAATTTGGGAATAATCACAAGTGTCAAGTGAAAGGCTATGGAAAAGTCACAAATGGAAAATTCACTGTGAACAGAGTTGCTTATGTTGAAGGACTTCAACATAATTTGATAAGCGTGTCACAACTTGTTGTTGGTACTGGAAATCAAGTTGTATTTAATGAAGAAGGAAGTATCATTTCAAATGCGAAGTCAAATGAAATAGTTCTCAAATCCAAAAGATATGGTGATATGCTTACACTGGACATCAAACCAATTGTGGGAAAACCTGTTGTGTGTTTACGATCAAAAGCATCTAATGATCTCAGCTGGCTTTGGCATAGAAGATTGTCACACTTGAACTTTCGAAATATTAATAAACTTGTCACTGAAGATTTAGTTCGAGGGTTACCAGTACTAAAATTTGACAATGATTCTTTGTGTGCAGCTTGCGAACAAGGAAAACAACATGGAAAAGGTCATCCGATTGTGATAGATTCAAAAATCGTAGAACCATTGGAACTTCTTCACATTGACTTATGTGGACCGTCGATTGTTGCAACAATCAATAAAAAGCGGTATATTTTAGTTGTTGTAGATGATTTCTCTCGATTCACATGGGTGTTTTTTCTCAGGTTGAAATCTGAAGTTGCTCAGACGATGATTGATTTTATCAAAAAGATTGAACTTAGTCTGAAGAAGAATGTACGAAAAATTAAAAGTGATAATGGTTCTGAGTTTAAAAATCAAACTCTTGATATTTTTCTCACAAGCAAGGACATTTCGCATAATTTCTCATCACCATATACTCCACAACAAAATGGTGTTGTTGAAAGAAGAAATCGATCTTTATGCGAAGCGGCCAGGACCATGTTAACATATGCGAATCTACCTCAATATCTTTGGGCAAAAGCAGTGTCCACTGCATGTTTTACTCAGAATCGATCATTCATTCATCGAAGATTCAATGTTACTCCATATCAAATAATCAATAATCGGAAACCTACTATAAAATTCTTTCATGTTTTTGGTTGTAGGTGCTTTATCATGAATCTCAAAGATAATTTGTCCAAGTTCCAAGCTAAAGCTGATGAAGGCATATTCTTAGGATATTCACATAATTCAGTTGCATACAGAGTGATTAATAAAAGAACAAGAAAAGTTGAAGAAACTTTCAATTTAACGTTTAATGATTACTATCTTAAACAAATGGATAGTCAATTTGAAAATAAATCAGTACTTGTGGATTCAAATACTCAAATTGATAATTCTGAAATCAATGATTTTGATTATGACTTAATTTTCGGAATTCCTGACAGGGGAATTGATGCAGAAAATAAGGCTCCTGATAATCAAACATCAGAATCCTCAAAACATACTGATGATTCGACAACAACTACAACATCAATAAATTGTGAAAGTACGACTGTTATTCGTATGGAGGAGGAACATACGAGTATTCATGAAGATAGTCAGCCAACTTTCGAAGGGGAGAATGAAATTATAAATCATCAAGTTGAGGGGGAGCATTCGCAGAATCAACAGGAACATCAAGTTGAGGGGGAGCATTCACAGAATCAACAGGAGCATCAAGTTCAGGGGGAGCATTCGCAAAATCAATAGGAACATCATTTTGAGAGGGAGCATCAAGATGAAGATCATGTTGAGGGGGAGCATGATGAAACAGAGACAATTAATCTTGATGAAAATGATGAATTTCATGAACTAAATAATAACTTTTCTATTACAGGATCTAAAAATGAAGATATGTATGAAGATGCACCATTAGAATTTGATCCTAATTTTCCACCACTTGAGAAATGGACAAGAAATCATCCAAAAGAATAGGTAATTGGTAATCCACAAGATGGTGTGTTGACTAGAGCTCAAATTCGTGCGAAAAATGAGGTACTGAATGCGAACCAAGAACTATGTATGTTTAATGTTTTTATTTCGAAAATAGAGCCAAAAACAGTAAAGGATGCTATGGAACACTCAGATTGGGTTGTTGCTATGCAATCTGAAATGGCTGAATTTGAACGAAACAAGGTTTGGAGATTAGTATCTAAACCTTCTGATGTTTCAATTGTTGGATTAAAATGGATTTTTAAAAACAAAACCGACAAAGATGGCAATATTATTCGAAATAAAGCTAGACGAGTGGTTAAAGGTTATTCGCAACCAGAAGGGATAGACTATGAAGAAACATTTGCACCTGTTGCAAGACTAGAAGCAGTTCGCATATTTTTAGCCTATGCAGCTCACAAAGACTTTGATGTTTATCAAATGGATGTTAAATGTGCATTCTTAAATTGAGAACTAGAAGAAACAGTGTATGTTGAACAACCACCAGGATTTATAAGCAGTGAACATCCTAATCATGTTTACATCCTATATAAGGTTGTATACGGATTAAAACAAGCACCAACAGCCTGATACGCAACACTTACAAATTTCTTGAAACAATCTAAATTTAAAGAAAGATCAGTTGACCCCACATTATTTCGCAAGAAAGTTGGGTGTCATCTAATGCTTGTTCAAATTTATGTTGATGATATTATCTTTGGCTCAACTGATCCAGCATTGTCAATTAAATTTGAAAATCTAATGAAAAGTCAGTTTGAAATGAGCATGATGGGAAAGATTAATAATTTTCTTGGCTTAAACATAAGACAGAACAGGGATGGAATCTTAATCAATCAAGAAAAATATACGAAGAATTTGCTTGAAAAGTTTGGAATGTCTAATAGCACAAAACTCAGAGTACCAATGGCAGTAGGAACAAGACTAACTCCTTCGTTAGATGCTCCTGCTGTTGATTTAACACTTTATCGAAGCATGATAGGGTCTTTATTGTACTTAACTGCAAGTAGACCTGATATTATGTTTTCAGTTTGCAATTGTGCTAGATATCAAGCTAATCCAAGAGAACCTCATTTGACTGCAGTGAAAAATATTTTTCGCTATCTTAAGGGAACAATTTCTGTAGGACTTTGGTATCCTACAAAAACTGGGTTTTTCATTCAAGCTTTTTCAGATTCTGATCTAGGAGGATGTACTTTGGATAGGAAAAGTACGAGTGGTGGATGTCAACTATTGGATGGGAATTGGTGAGTTGGCAATCAAAGAAACTAACTTGTGTGGCTATATCAACCGCTGAGGCAGAATACATTGCTGCTGCTGCTTGCACTTCGCAAATTATTTGGATTCAGAGTCAACTTCGTGACAATGCAATAAACATGAAAAATATTCCTTTGTATTGTGATTCGCAAAGTGCAATTCGCATTTGTCATAATCCAGTACAACATTCAAAGACAAAACACATTGCTCTTCGATATCATTTTATCAAAAATCATGTGGAAGATGGGAATATTGAAATTCATTTTGTTAAAACAACTGAACGACTTGCTGATATTTTTACAAAACCTCTTGATGAAAAATCATTTGTTAGAATTTTAGCAGGTTTGGGGATGATTAATGCGAATTCAATTTCAAAAACTCATGCCTAAAAGTTTGGTTCAGCAGTTATGAGTCAAATTTGTTCAGAGGTTACTGTTCATTCAGAAGCTTCGCATGGCTTCGCATCCACATCTTTTCGCATATGAGATCATATCAACTAAGGTAAGGTTTACGACTAATTTTGAATTTTTTTTTAACTTTTGAAAAATCAAAAATCCAAAAAGATTTTATTTTGTTATGTTCTTAATTTTGAAAAATTAAAAATCCAAAAAGATTTTATTTTGTTATGTTTTTAATTAAGAAAAATTCAAAAATCACAAAAATATTTCTGTTTTCTTTGTTCTTTAAACTTTGTGTGCTGAGAATTTAATACAGGGCTAAAATGCGAAGAAGTCATACTTATGTGTTTCTACGGGAAGGTATTAATTTTCTTTTAAAAACTAGTTAGGATATCCCTAGAAGCATGCTACTGTATGTAGACCAAAAGCCTCAACAAGACTCTATGTGTGAAAATAAAGCCTTAATGAAATTATCACATGAAAATTTCTTCCCAAAAAGGCTTATATTCACATAAGTCAACAGAGCTACCTTACTCTTCTAAAATGAGTTAAGATTTTTCTGTTTTGTCCATTATAACAGAGGTATACTTCGATTCTTATCCAATCTTTTTATACCAAACAATTTTTACACTCCAAATTTTTGAAGAGATTTGTCCTTGAGGTCTTTGATCAAACCAATCAAAACCTAGACAAATCACAAGTCTGTGTTTGTGATCTAACATCATGAGTCCGTGATGGAAGTGAAACCCAAAAATCATAAACCTTAAGGAATTGACGGGGAACTTTGTTCCAGATTTTTACGAAACCTTTGTTTCAGTATCAAAAATTTCAAAACTTCAAATCATATTCAATTCGCATGTGTGGTCTTGATCAAATATTTACAACCAACAATGTTTGTTACCCAACAAGATCCAGAACAAATTTTTTTTGAATATGATTTCTATGTAAGTTTCATTCGCAAATCCTAGTCATGATAAATATTTTCACAAGCCAACTTGTCACTGACTACACTGGTCAAACAATTAATTTCATTTACAATTTCTCACCTTATGTTAAGGCTGATATGTAATGAAATTTAAAACCAATCCAAAATGTCTTTTAAAAGAAGCCCTTCGATACTTCTCTACAAGTATTTGATTGTAATTCACGGGAAACTACACAAGCTGTTGATTATCTCTCTTGATGATTAACGAAGCAACCTTTGCCTGGGGTTTCACTGCATTCATGTCAAATTAAATTTTTGACATCACAAAATTCCAAATTTTTTGTTTCTCATCTTATTCTGTTGACACAATGCACACACGAAATCCTTGAGGTTCTGAGTAAAACCAACTCAGACTGATGATTTCGCAAATCTGGCATATGACTTCACTTCATATCCCAAAAGTGAAAGAGCCTTGACTCCATGCGAAGGGTTTTAACGGTTCAGATTCTATAACGGGAAACTTGACAGGCTGTGTACTCAAGATGGTTGGTATTCTATCCGGTTTTCAAGGAGATGTGACAGTTACTTTTTGAAGCATGGTTATCTTTTGCAGTCATGATCCGATTTTCAAGGTGCCACATCGGATAACATTAAATGCATCCCGCTTTAACTTCAAATCAATTTGAGTAAACTATAAAAAGTGGGATCAAGAACACTATGTACGGTTACGCAAACAGAACTTTCACAAACATCCAAAGTTTCAACCTTGATCAAACTTCATCTTTTTCAAACCCTAAAAATGGCAGCCACTCAATCCAACACTGATGAAGTTCTTTCTCAATCCCTGATGAAAATCCAAAGCACAAACTATCAAGTTGATCCAAATGTATATTCTTATCCTGAAGGCTTGAAGATGCTTATCGTTGCCCTGAAACGATCACCTCTGTCAACTGCCATGTTTAGTTCCTTCTCTGTTCCGATGACATGGTTATCCTTGGCAGCTTCAACGACATCATACAATCATATAGCGGATGTGATAACATTCAACTTAATCAACAACAAACGGGTCAAACTGTCCAAGAAGATGTTTGTTGAATTCTTGCTGATTCCAAACAACCCTCCATTTGTCGAACCTGTTAACTCTCAAATCATTCACATGTTCAACGAGATGGGTCATCAACCAGAGTTTGAGAAGATCAGTGACTTTCGAAAGTCTGGGTTGCCGTGCATATGGAATTTCTTATTTGGAATTTTTCTCAGATGTCTTACAGGAAGATCAGTTGGACTGGATTGAGGACGAATGGAAGTATATGCCATGGTTATGGGCATATACTATGATATAAACGTTGATTATGGAACCCAATTATGGAAGGAATTTGTTAAGAGTCTTGAAAACACAAATTCAGAAAAGGGGATTTCGTGTGCAAGATAATGGAGCTTGATTCTGGAGAAGGTCTATGAAAAAGAAGCAATTCCAGTAATGGAGGATGTTGAAGTTGATGAATTTTCTTTGTATCAGTTTCCAAAGGCAATAGAAGATGATGAAGCAATCTTTACTCATGTGGCTCGCATTCCAGATGCGATGCTTCGCAAGGTATCTCAAACTCACAAAGTATTGGTGAGATATTTGCGAACAGTTGATCAATCAGAGCAGAATGGAGTACTATTGGATGTTGCTGCTCCGTCAAAGAAGAAGAAGCTCATAAAGAAGGATGCGAAAGGTTCATCTACCCAACAAGTTCAAGATGAAGATATTCAGATTGAAGAAACTTCATCTAAGTCAAAGAAAGAAATAATACCTTCTAAGTCTGGGGTATTGAAGAAAATTCGCAAGGCTGAGGTGAGCAGTAAAGGCGTTACTATTCGTAGTATTGCAGCTCCGGTTTCTCCAAGAAAGAAGAGGCAAAGAGCTGAAGATGTTGCCAAGAACATGCAATGTACTATCATCAAAAGAAGGAAGATGGTGATTCGCAATGAATCATCTGATGAAGAAATAGTACCAGAAACTCCACCAGTAACATCTACGGTAAATGTTTCATTACCTATCATCCATACTTCGCAAATCTCTACCACCTTACCACTCACCAAACCACTCGAAATAGTCACTACCAAATCAGTTTCTGAGGAGGTACCTATTTCTGATATGGTTGTCAATGTATCTGATACGGGGGCACCTATCCTGAGTGTTGCAACCACAATCCCAATCTCCTTACCTATTTCTTTACCAATTGTTTCAATTCAAGTTACAACTTTAGCCACCACTTCATCAATTTTTGATCATGCTCTTCAAAACCCATTTACAACACTTTTTCCATCTCAATCACCCGAAAATCCTCAACTTTCGTAACCTTTATCTGATAATGAAGCTGAAGGAGATGCCTTTGGAGGGATAATTGAAGACATTCATTTTGATTCAGAGGAGGAGGATATTCCTGATCATATGCTTATGACAGGAAAACAATTTAAAATCCTGAATTAGAAGTTGAATGCTATTATTCAGTCGCAAGCTGATTCCGGCAGGATGTCTTCTATATCAGCAATGGAGATTGATGTAATGATCAAAGGTGCTGAGAAGCGTATTATGGAGAAGGTTGATCAATCTGACAAGAATAATGAGCTTCGCATTCAAGCACAAGGGAGCAATTTTTCTTTAGTGGTCAAGGATTTGAATGCTGTTGCAAAAGAACGTCATGTTCTTTTTGTACAGGATGTGAAAAAAGTTCGGGAGGATGTCAACTATAAGCTTCAAGAGTTGAAATCTAAACTTGCGAAGGAGCTTCAGGATATTCATACTCAAAATGCTGAAGTTCAAAAGTAGATTGCGGAGGTTTCTTCAAGAGTACAAAAGTTTGTTGATGTTCCTATTCTTGAAGCCCATAACAAAGAAACAAAGGAGAAGCTTGATCAGCTAACCAACTTGGTGTCTGAGCTTAAAATGGTTGTTTCGCAATCTTCAACTACACAAATTCTCACTCCTGAGTTCTTGTCTCTAAAGATTAATACTTTAGAACAAGCAATTCAGGAAGCTCTTGCTCCACTCGCCAATTTTACTTCTTTACTACCAAAGGGTGCCCCACCTGCTTTCACAGGGGTGCAAGGGGGAGAGAAAAGTTTAAGTAAAGAAAAGGATGCAAAGATAGTTGGAAAAGTTATATCTACTCAGCTTATAACTACTCTTCCCATACTTACGAAGCCAATTTCCTCAACCACAGTAACCACAAAAACGATTGCCAAAGGAATCGTTATTAGAGAAAAAGAAGGAGGTTCAAGTTCAAAACCTCAAACAGATATGGTGGGAAAAGGAAAAGGGATTTTATATGAAAAATCAAAGGAGGAGAAGAAAGCTGAGGCTGAAGCAGAGTTGGAAAGGATGAGGCAAGTACAAAGCATCATGAGGCAGAGGGCAAGTGATCCTCCCACGATGAACTAAGGAGATCCTGCGAAGCTTTACTCTTACGAAACTATAGAGTCAAAAGTGGTGGGAGGGAAATTTACGAATTCGAGAAGAAGCCAAAGAGAAGTTATGATATTGCGAATTCAGACAATTGTCAGCTGGATTTTCCAATAAATGAAATGCTATTCATCACTGCTCAGTACAAGATTAGTGAGAAGTTTGATAATCCTGATGATTATATACACATGAAAATCAGATTTCATGCTGTTTTGGGGAAGAATCCAGATGAAGTTTGGTCTTTAATGAAGATCAAAAAGGTGCTGACAATCAAGAAAGACATATTGTTTGAAGACATGCTTCAAAATTTTTGTTATTTTGTTATCCGAGCAGACAACAAGCAGTATGACTTCACTGTAGCAGATTTTCCTCTGATGAACTGCAATGATTTAATTCAAGTGGATCTGATTTTGAAGCATATGGAAGAAAATAATCTCAAAGGCTCTGATACTGAAGTGTTCAACATAGGTTTCGCACATGTTAAGACATACATCGATAATTACTTCGATTGTTTGGCCCTTACAGATGAAGAACTGGCTAATGTGTTGGGAAGAGAAGTAAACGTTCCTTGGGATGAAACTTTATCTCAATCAGCATTATCGAAATATGTTGTTGGAGAAATATGTCTGAAACCGTTCGGCATGGTATTTTCTGGAAGAGATACAAAAGGGAAACCTAAGAAGTTCTTGTTTAAAGTGTCAGAGGTGGAAAGATATAATTCTTCGCAATATACGCACTTTATTGTTCGTATGAACAATTGCAAGAAGAACAATGAAGGAGACAAGAAAGATCTCAAGAAGGTGATCTCCTGGTATGGAGAAGTGCGAAAGACAATCCACTAAGCTGTTAAAAAGCTTATCGGATGAATAGCTTCGACTGTTTACAAAGGGGGAGAATGTAGATGTAAAATTGTAAAAGTCGAATATAGTGTTTTGTATAGTTTCGCATTTTATGTTATTTTACTAAGTCATCTTTATGCGAAGTTAAATGTCTAGACTTAGTATATTTTTTGTACACTCATGTTCCCTATAAATAGGGACTGAGGTTAGAAGTAGAGAGAGACTTTTCGTAAAATATCTCTTTTCTGCTTATGTTGTAATCAGTCTTTATCAATATGAGATCTGATTAATATTTACTCTTCGTGTTCTAAATCTTCAATTACTCAAATCAAACTTTTCTTTCTCAAATCTTGGTAACAATTCTCATCAGAACCCTCCCGAGTAAAATGTGAAATTTGCCAATTTTGACCCCTTTTTCCCATATTTTTAGTATTTTGACATCCCCGAAGCCTCGGGATTATTTCCAACACCCGAAACATGCCCCAAAGTGTCCAAACGCCCAAAAATAATTATCTTTTCGGTTATGAAGCTCTACCTTCGCAGAGCCCAGTTTTCAAGAAAGCTCCCAGTTTTCAACATAGAAAGTCGTATTTAAAGCCGAAGTGTTGCCCAAATTACTATTTTAACCGTCGGTTATATCAAAGTGAGTTCAATATATAGGAACAATTGTATGTAGTGTGTTATATGTGCTATGTGCTTTCCAGTGTTATTATTCCGGGTTATTTTCCCATCTTATTTTATTGGCTATTTTTATAGCAAAAATAATACCTTTGACCATGTGATCAGTGAAAGGACTTAGATTCACATTGGTACTGGTACGTAGCCTCTGGCCATGTAGAGCATGTCTCCGTAAGAGAACAACTTCTATTCTATGGCATTGGCAAATGGTTAGACAGGGCTATAAGCTTGAAATTTACCAAGATGTTAATCAGAAATCTTATGTCTTCTGTGCCATTTGGGCCGAAGCTTTATTGATTTATATCAAGTATGGAAATTGTTATGTCTCATTGATTGGTATTTAAACTTAAATCGTGGTACCAGAGCAGTAGTTTAAGCAAGCTAAATGCCATGGATTGGAATTTAAACTTAAGCTATTGGAAGTTCAATATATGAACTGAATCATTATAAGTATATGGATACAAACCATAGGAAAGACTTAAGTGAAGTATTAGGTTATAATAAATCCTAATATTCTAAAATACTATATTACTCCTAAATTTTAGAACGATGGTTGAACAAGTAAGTAGCCATACCCCTGAGGTTGGTTGAGGTCCTCAACCCAAGGAAGTGAATACTCCAGTATCTCCTCGTGAGGAGCGACTCTTGTATAAACTTATTGGTGTTATTCGACAGACTCTTGAAGAACACAAAAGAATGGTTATAAAGGAAAAGAGAAAGCCATTGGAGAATCTTCAAACGGAAAAGTGAAGCGTCCCTCATTCAAAGATTTCAAGAGTAATGGTGCTAAGGAGTTTTCTAGTGTCCTTAATATCATAGTTTTTCTAACTTGGATTCACAAGACTGAGAAAGTATTTTGTGTCTCTTATGTGGATAATGAAGACAATGCTATCTATGCTTCTGCAATGCTCATCGGAGAAGCCTTAGACTGGTGGGAAGCAACATATGAAGCTCTCAAAGGGTTTGACCAGGAGAATTTAGCCTGGGAAATGTTCAAAACTCGTTTACTAGAGAAGTATTGTCCTCTAGACATGAGGAGGAGATTCAAGAAGGAATTCCTCGAGCTTAAACAGGGAGGAATGACTGTGAATGAGTATGAAACTCAGTTCAATCAAAAAGCACGATTTGCTACAAAGTATATTCCAACTGAAGTTGAGAAAATTCAGTTATTCTTAGAAGGACTACGACATGAAATCCATGATTTTGTAGCTAATCAGGATGCTCTGTCATTTGATAAACTTGTTGAGTATGCTCGAAGGCGTGAGCATGACTTAGAGATACTTGGTGCCACTCTTACTGTTCCAAAGCATCTACATACTGAAAGAACTACTCCTGTTTTCACTATTCCACCAGCTCAATATGTTCAAACTGATCCTAGCAAGCAAGCACAGTCTCAGAGTGCTTTCCGTGGCCGCGACAGGTCATAATCTTTTTCTATTTAATCGCCTTCATGTTGCGTTTGTGGAAGGAATCATCCGGGTCAATGCAAAATAGACAAGGAATCCATTGTCTGTTATGAGTGTGGAGAAACTGGTCATATAAAGCCATCTTGCCCACGGAAGGATGTGACTTGCTATTCTTGTGGTATTACTGGCCACAAGAAGCTTTTCTGCCCTACTCTTACCAGCCAAGTGACGGGAAGTCAAGCTTCCGTCCAACAACCAAAGAATACTCCAGCTAAAAAGGAGGAGGTGCCAAAAGCTAAGGGTCATGCATTCCTGATTACCACAGAGGAAGCACGCGAGGATCCGAATGTTGTGACGGGTACATTTCTTGTCAACTGTAGACTTGCTCACATCTTATTTGATTCTGGTGCCTTAGATTCTTTTGTATCTTATGAATTTGTGCATTCTTTTCAAACTGCTTGCTATGCACTCGCGCAACCATTTCACGTAGATACTGCGGGAAGTATATCATTACTTGCTAAAAACTCGAATCTTACAATGAGTGATTTTTAGCCGACACAACCTAAACGAGAATTGACGATCTCGTCAATAGTAGTACAACGGTAAAAAGTCTGACGAAAACGGATGTCGGATGAAGAAGTTATGATTTTTTAACGGATTTACTAGTCCCAGTCTGTTAAAAATAATAATATTAAAAATAAATTCAAAATTAGCGGACAAAGTCTAACGAAAGTTAGAGAATATATTCCTGCCTACGCGTGCATATAATCAACGTCAAAAACGGAGCTCGTATGCAAAAGTTATGGATTTTAGAAGTTTGGGGCTCAGTTTCCGAGGATTCTCGCAAGGATAAGGTCCAAAATTGGCCACGTCACCGGATTCTCGCATGCATGCCCCGTGCCCGACCCGCGTGTCATATTCTTCTTGAGTCCTAGGTTCGGTCCATTCAGCAGATGACGCGTGTAGCCTCGTGTTGCAACCCCCTCGCACCGAAGGCTGGGCCAATCCAAGATCGCCATCTGCCCTTCTCGTGTTGACCTGCGAAGCGAACCACCTGGAGGCTCGCATGCACGCCATGTACTTGCTTCTGATTGCTCCGGATCCGAGCCCTCCCACCCTATGAATAGGAGGGTTACGAACCTTCCCGAGTAAAATGTCAAATTTGCCAACTTTGACCCCTTTCTCCGTATTTTAAGTATTTTGACATCCCCCGAAGCCCGAGATTATTTCCAACACTCGAAACACGCCCCGAAGTGCCCGGAAGCCCAAAAAAAAGTTTTATTTTTGGTTTTGAAGCTCTACCTTTGTAGAGCCCGGTTTTCAAGAAAGCTCCTGGTTTTCAACATAGAAAGTCGTATTTAAAGCCGAAGTGCTGCCCAAATTACTATTTTAACCCCTGGATATATCAAAGTGAGTTCAATATAGAGGAACAATTGTATGTTATGTGTCATATGTGCTATCTGATTTTCAGTGTTATTATTGCGGGTTATTTTCCCATGTTATTTTATTCGCTATTTTTATAGCAAAAGTAATACATTTGACCATGTGATCAGTGAAAGGACTTAGATTCACGTTGGTACTGGTACGTAGCCTCTAGCCATGTAGAGCATGTCTCCGTAAGTGAATGACTTCTATTCTATTGCATTGGCAAATGGTTAGACAGGGCTATAAACCTAAAATCTACCAAGATGTTAATCAGAAATCTTATGTCTTCTGTGCCATTTGGGCCGAAGCTTTATTGATTTATATCAAGTATGGAAATTGTTATGTCTCATTGATTGTATATCTTTGAATCAAGTCATTGAATGATATGGAAAGCTTAACACATGATTCACATATGCCTTTGTTGTTCCTTGTTTCTCTTTGGTTCTGCCATATTGAAGTATATATATGGCATAACGTTATATTGTTTCTATTATTGAACTCACGAAGCGTCACCGCTTACCCTATTAATGTTGAACAATTGCAGGAGATAAGTAACTAGTATGATCGTATATTGTTGAAAGATTTATAATTGTTTATAATAGTATTTTTGTACTTCAGTTTATGTTTGTCTAAATTACAATATCCTGGGTAGTTATGTAATATATAACACTTTGTAATAGTTGGTTTGGATCCAATAGTTTGTAACCTCTTTATCAATGTAAAATATTGCTTTTATGAATATGCAAGTATCATGTTTTGGAGTATCAATATTGTCAAGTATGAAATTTTGGGTCTTTCAGAAATACGAAAGTTGGGGTCTTTCACACATGTTCATCGACTTGAAAAGTTCAAGGTCACTCAAACCCTATTGGCAAGCAAACACCAAGATGAAAGGTCTATGTGTGCACATGTCTTTGAGACGAAGTCACACATTGACAGGTTGGGAATGTTAGGAGTTATTGTGTCGAGGAAGTTGGATGTTGATTTGGTTCTTCAATCACTTCCTAATTCATTAAGTGAGTTCATTAAAGATTACTATATCACACACCGCAACGTGGCCCTTATTGATCTTACCTATTTGCTAATTGTTGCTGAATCAGAAATGATTTCGTGTAGTGGTAATGCAAATTTGATTGGAATATCTAATTCCCAAAACATCCAAGGACATTAACAATGGAAACATTGGAAGTCCGGAAAAGTCTTCTCTTCCCAATAGAAAGGGATCGGCCATGGTCGAACCGTTTGACCAAATGGAAAAGAGAAAGGCTAAGTCTGAGATTGTCCCGTGTGCCATTGCAAAAGAATCTGTTTGCTTCTATTGCCAAGAGAAGGGGAATTGAATGTGAAGCTGTCGTTTCTACCTGAAGGATCACAAGGATGGAAAGGTCAAAATGTATGACTCTGCTTCAGGTATGTCCACTATCTAACTCTATTAAGTTCCTATTTCTAGACTCTTAATACATGATGTGATAATATTGCATTTTGTTGTTTTGTAGGATCGAAGAAGAGAAAGGAAGCTTAAAGAAAGAGCAAGATGAGTTTGATCACGAAGAGATGGATTTCGATCACATGATTCGATGATCAGAACTTTCAACTTCTACTTAGGAGTTATGATAGATTGCTTAGAAATATTTAGTAACATAGTTTTCATTTGTCATTTCATTGTAAGGACAAGTTTTCCTCATTTTATAAATAAAGAAAAATATTGATTTTATCTTATATTTCCTTGCAATGGCATTTATGAAAATTGATGTTTGTATGTATCTATTTTTAGCAATATCGATTTGATTCTTTCGTTTGTGGTAGTGTCTAAATTTACCAAATAAGGAAAGATTCTCATCACCAAAGTTTCAGCTGGACAGAGACATGGAATCATGCAACTTGTATTGTATGATGAATGAGAACTTTTGTCTTTGGGAAATTAAGACTAATTCCTTGTTCACATGTATGTGTGAGTCAAGTGAAGGACTGAAGGATCTAGTACACATTGTTGTGCACTAGTCAGGTCCACCACAAAGAAGGGTAAGACTATTCATCATGATTTACAAAGACTTTAGTAAATATGGTAATGCCTACATGATTAAGTTAAATTCTGAATCATTGAAAAAGTTTCAATGTATAGCAGAACGAATAAGAAGAATCAATTAGGCAGAATGATAAAAGTTTCTCCAATATGAAAGGAATGGAGAGTACTTAAGTATCTTGTTTTATGATCATCTTAATGATTATGAAAAGATATCATGATTGATCCTCTAAGGACACCTTGGTGCACTTGTATGGCTAAGAAGAGGAATCGGGAATTGTTGAAATGGTTAAATCAATTAAGGTAAATCATACTTGTTCCAAAATCAAGTATTAGAGTCATACTCCAAGATTGTTCCATGAGTGGCATATCTTAAGTAGGTTTAGAACACATCATGAAATGTGGAGTAAGAAATTGTTATTGATCATGCACATTTAAAATTGGTAGTTGTGATGTTTTGGAAAAAACAAAGACCAATACCAATTATATGAAGTGTTATTCTTGATAAGAATCCCCACTAACTCTTGAATATTTGTTTGTCAAGGAATGTATCTTGACAAGAGAATCTTATATGTCAAGAGGTCAGAGAGAGTCTTAATGATCTTGATAACTTTCAAGAACTAATCAAGAATAAACCTATTGTCCATCGCTAGCACGCGACTTGAGGTTTGCAACCTATTGTGTTGACATATTCTTATTTTTGTGCTCATTCCAGTTAAAGATGACTATGCATGTGATTTCTATCAGCTCTCATTTGTTTGCATATGGAAATGCACCTGGATCAATGAAAGTACATTGATCTGTAAATGTGAGCAGCTCAACAACTTGGAAGACATGTTAGGCCCTTGTGCTGCTAAGTGGCAAGAAATTAATATTAAACAGGTTCGGTCCGCTTGAGTTTGAATTTGTCATATATCTTATCCTATGATAATGGTTGGAAATGACAAATTCACATGGATAGGAACACATACACCATAAAATCTAAGTGACAAAGGTTTCTCTCTAATTCATGAAAATAATTGTGAGGAAACACTTCCACTAAGAATATTTTGAGGAGATAGCAGTTGTGTTAATTGCATTCTTAAATTCGATTATGATTATGACATCCCTCTTCATAGTTCGAATTGTGAGAAATGGCAAATAGTTTGAACATTCGGGACTAACTGAGGTAATTTCTGAAATAGTCTAGACACACATATGAGCTTTCTTATAAAAGGTGTATGAGCTTAGATAAAGACTTATCAAAGCATCTCGTATTAGAAATCTAAACTTTGGTAAGAAAGTCAATAAGTATTGATTTTTAGAAGTCCAGCTGATTTTTGGGTAAATGTCAAAGCTATTAGGGGCTTAAGTGTAATGCTGGAAAGAACATAATCATCATGATAGTGGGAGCATGATTATTATGTGAAGTGTTGCAAGTTGGCAATACTGCTTATCGGAAACAAAGTTTTAAATTGCAAAGTTGCAGATTTTGAAACAGTTGTTTCGCTATGATAAGGGAAAGGATACTTATACTTTATTTCAAATCTGAAAGCTTAGATTGAAATATTAATTATAATTAGTCATGAACATATATGATTACCATATTGGAATGTTTCAACATGGGAATTCTATATGTGGAAATGTTATAGCAAAAGACTGGTAAAGTATCATGTCTTTATGTAAGACATTATGAATCGTATCCCATATTCTTCGGGTATAGGATCAATTACATATGCTATAATATTCACGTGTTCTAATTTTCCAAATGCCTAGGGCATTAAGAGGACTAGAAAAAGATATAACTAAAGTTATTAAACAACTATCAAGGACAATCTGTGGTTCGCTAAGGATTGATCGCTTGTAGTTGGAAGTATAGTAATGGATGGACCATATTGAAATTATTATGAATAGAAAGGATTCTGTTAATAATGAGTTGTCATATGGCACATATGGAAATATTTCCATAATGGGAGATGGATACTTAGAATCTATTTGTGCAGGAAGGATGTTCAAATGAATGTACTTTGAATTTGAGACTGCGCTTCCTTGGATTATCAATTTCCAGTGGTAAGTTTTGTAATATCATTGGCAAAGTCTCTGTGAGTTTGGTATCGTGACATTACAAAAGGAACGATTGTATGATAGTTTAGAATCTAACACAAGAATTTGGCATTCTTACACTTGTGATAAAGATTTGGAATTTTGGAATGAGTTACATTGAAAAATGGGTACAATTGACCTATTTCACAAAGAAAGGACCATAGGCAAACATAGTGTGCATGCTTGGAGCATGGGATAACTATTGTTTTAATTCTACTATTAAGTTGGTTAATTGAAACATTATACAATGAATAATGTATAATCAATATGGAGATTAAATAATAAGTGTTTTATTTATTCTTGTGTTTCACTTCGCATGTTTTAACTTCCTGAATAATAAGATTATTCAAACATCCACAATCAATCATACTTTGGAAGTAGTTAATGAGTTAAGACTATCATGAATCCGTGTATAGATTGTCTAAGTCTTAGACATAGCAAAAGTTTGCTACAGTATTCATGAGTACTCCTATAATAAGGTTTAAGTATAGGATTAAACTCATTCTCACATGAATCACTTCATGGATTTTATCACGATTGATTGTGAGACGATAATTTCTTATATTATTGAAACAGAGACATATGAGTCACAGTTTACAACTCTGTTACACATTGATGACATGTAAATGCACCAGTAACTTGGTGTTATAAAACATATTGTTGTGTGTGATTTTATGAGTAAATAGAGCAAGCATATGTGTCGAATTTTATTTGTTCCTTTTACCCTAAGAAGGATAAAAGCGATATTTGTGGGCCCTCGATGATTTAGTGCTGGCAACCCTAATTGTTTGGCCAAGCCTAGACTGATTTGATTTGTTCAATTAGTCGGTCGTAATAAATTGGAAATCGGGAAAAAACAAAGGGACAAGAAGAATGATTATAATCCATGTCTCATGTTCATACGACATCTAGAATGGAGGAATATATGATCCCTTTTCTAAAGGACGTATTATTGATCAGAGTCGACAACGACTTATGAGAGCTACGATTGCTAATGGGATTCTAGAGTTGTACTGGAAATAATAGTTATTAGACTTATCCAAGTGGGAGACTGTTAGATTAGGTGTATAAACCCATAACTATAATTGGTATGTACTTGACCCGATAGTAACACGGTCCATTTTCGGTTGCTTTCACGGGAACAATTTGATAGGATGGATATTTAAGAAACAGGTTATTTGTGATTTATTAATATATTATAAGTATAATATATTAATTGAGAAACCATATTATTTAATTAGTATTGATCAAGAATTAATTTTGAATTAATTTAGTGATCAAAAGAGTCTAATTAAATTATCAAGGACTGATTATGTAAATCAGTGATACATTTGGTTTGGGTTAATAATCCATGATTAATTTGTGATGGACTAAGTTTATGTGAGAGTCCATGAAGTGTTAGTCCAAATGAGTTAATGGATCATAAGCCTAAGTGTATGAATTAGGGTTTACAATTGACCCTTGGAATTCTACACTATATATATATATATAACCCCAAGCCCTAAAAATTGGATACAAGGATTCTAAGAAGTGTATACCCGAGTTTAGGTTCCC
This sequence comes from Lactuca serriola, assembly GCF_051521515.1. Lineage (NCBI taxonomy): Eukaryota > Viridiplantae > Streptophyta > Magnoliopsida > Asterales > Asteraceae > Lactuca > Lactuca serriola. Next base: position 207,499,473 of record NC_136415.1, on the reverse strand, counting down.
CAAGATTTCTCTCATTATCCTCCATTTGTTCATGGTGTTTTGTGAAACATTTGAGACATCACACATGAGGTGCTAAGCTCTTGAAAGGCCAAATTCAACAAGCTATAACAAGAGGTAATCTTCTAACTAGTTTTTTATGATTCAAATACCAAGTTGCATGCTAGTTATACTTCATGCTTTGGATAATTCTTAGTTGCATGTATAACTAGAGAAAAGTTAAATCCAAAGCATTAGGGTTGTATGTGCACCATAGGGATGTTATAGTGATCAAAACCCATCAAATACTTATTAGACTCCCCTAGGATTCCCTCACCTCCCCTGCCATCAGTTGTTGAACAATCCCTACTAATGTCAGCTAACCACTTCGTGAATACAATTACATGCAAGAAAGCTTAAATAATCTTTTGACTAAAGGACTCAACCCTAAAACAGTTAGAGATAAACAAGAGCTACGCAATAGGACCAAATCCTTCACTATAAGATTATTTAACCTTCATAGCATGTAATTTAATGTATTCATTTGATAGTTAACTCACAAAAATATGAGTTCCATAAAGCACAAATCAAGCAGCATTCAAGCAGTGGAATCAACTGGAACTAAGACAAACTACAATCAGGTAGATCCTCATATGAAATCCCTGACATCTAGGCCCAAGCATCTTGGATACACGTTCATCCTGTCCTCGCCTTCTCAAGAGTGGCTAATCATTACTCCTCAAACCAGTTCCTCATACACAAACTTGTCCATAAAACTTCCAACAAGAGCATGTAACAAGCACTACATACTCCCTAGGCTACCCTAGGATCCACATCTCACCCTACCGTTAACCGCCAAACGACCCACATTGGTTCCAGTCAACCACTGCATGAATACAATCACATGCAACATAACTTAAAAAATCATAGATTAAAAGATTCAACCCTACCATGTTAGACTCAGACAAGAGTTGTACAGTAGCACCAAATCCTTTACCCTAAAATTATTTAACCCATACAACATGTGACTTAACATATTCAATTAGTTTTTAGTTCACACCCGAAAGAGTCATACAACTATCAACAACAAATGTCTATAGGAAGTAAGGCATCATGTATTAGGTATTTCAATCATGCAATTCCTAAAGATCCCTGTCGTACAACTAGAATGCTATTCTAGTGTAACATAACATCAAATAACAATGTGTAACTTGGGGTATACATACTAGCTCTGGCTGATCGTACAAATCACATCATTCCTTAGTTATTTTTTTAAATCAATTTTGAAAATCATTTGAAAACCTTTGTAATTCCTTAGTTTAGTGCTCAATTCATACGAATGTTCCTCCAATTCGCTCAAACCATGGCTCTGATACCAGCTTGTAACATCTCAAAAATCACAACCAATTTAAAGTTTTCAAAGCAACCCATTTACTAATAAAAGTGTTTACAAAACCACTGTTTCCAAAACATTATTTAAAATCAGAGTCTCCCAATATCAACAACATAAAAATCATGATGTGTACAGTCACGCCTACTCCTTGCCACGGTCCTCTGAAGTACCTGAAACCATAAAATCAAATTGTAAGCGCAAAGATTAATGTGATCCCCCAAAGTACCACCACGTAAACATAACAAATAACAACATATGTTGGATCCACAACAGAAAGATTAGATTACCCTTGAGGCCACAGTACAAGTTTGGCTTGCCTATCGGGCCCACATCTCATATTTTGCTTGCTCCTAAGCATATAACATAAGTCAGGCTTGCCCTTAGGGCCCACAATTTATGTCGGGCTTAATTTTGGCCCAATTAATCATCGGACTTGAATGCCAACATACAACAGGTGCACTGAGTCACCAGACTGGAATACCCTCAGGCCCTTAGTACGAGTCTGGCATGCCGACCGGCCCTCAGCTCGTATCAGGAATGATCCTCGGTTTCTTGCCTACAACACAAAGTAGTACAACCTCAACCCAACCCAATATGTCGACATAGAACATATAACAAATGCATTCAACAAAGAAATAATCATGCACACAGAAGTCATATGTAGTCTTACAGGTCTACCGATCTAAGCATTCCAACAACTAACATATATTCATACAAATCTATCCCATACTCAGCATATCAATGTATTGTAGGATATCAATCCAATGGGCCAACCTTGGTGCTTTCGACCCGTAAGTACAGTGAGGAAAACTCACCTCTTACTCCGAACGACAGTTAATATGGTCCCGACTATGAATCTTAGCTCTAACCATCACCTATCCATCCAAATGACCATTTCTGAAACACAATCCAAAATACCCAAAATACCTTTAGGTCAAACTTGGTTAGCCCTGGTCAGATTCAAAGTTAACGGTCAAGGTCCCAAAAGTCAATATCCATTTCCAATAGAGTAAGTATTGTGTACCAAGAGAGTATGCCTAACGTACTCTGATGTTGACCAAAAACCGGGGCGCTGACTGCGTCCACACAACACACCTCTAGGAACACCCAACATATACAACCCAATCCTAAAACTCAGTTAAGAGCTTATTACATTAAGCCTTTACATCCAAAACTCAGATCCAATCCCAAAATGATGTCCTAAGTCATCAAGTTTCCAACTTTATGACTTTGCATGGCTATAAAGTGCTTAATATCCAAAATCCAAAGTTCTTAACCCGATAAGACATTACAACTCTTGCATGAAAGGGACATAAGGGCTAAGATCACATTTTTATGGTTCATAATAGCTCCATAATGGATAAAGTTTCAAACTTTATCCATTAGAATGGTCCCAACAAATAAAATCTAGTCTTTAAGTCTCAAAATGACCCAAAAGTGCATATTTTCAACTTAATACATTGAGTCCACTTCTCCAACCTTCATATCTAAATCAAAATGATGTTTACATGGATAATGTTTCCAACTTTATCCATAACAAGGTCACAAACTTTCAAGATTTAAACTTTATGCATATAAAGTGACCAAAGGCTCATAACACTTAAAACTAGTTGGATCTAATAAATTCATCATCAAGTTCAAACTTTATACTTCTAGAAGAAAAATCCAGGTGAACAAAGTCTGGATCTACAAGCTCCAATGCAACCAAAACTTCTTCAATAAGTTCCTTTTTCTCCAAGGTGCACCAATAACGCTCCAAAGCACTTAAAAAACCTTGTTTTTGCTCTCAAGGCCCAATCTAGGGCTAGGGTTTGAAGAGAGGATGTTGGAGAGTGGAGTCTGAGAATGAAATGGGTTTGGGGAAGTTAAGGAGCTTAAATATGATTCAAACCATGAAAATAGTGTTTGGGCACTGATCGCGTACACCCAACGTACTAAAACTACACCCAACATACTAGGGATGTCGTAGTACGCCCAACATATACGTTTGAATATGCCCAGAATAGACGACTCATCCTAAAACTGACCTAACTTCAAACGGTCCTAACTTCTTTGTTCCAACTATGTTTCCAACATTCTTTATATACACAAAATGGTGTTGACGAGCTCTATAATATTATCCAGATATCTTATACTAGTAACTTCTCAAACGAAATCTGTATTTCATGTAATAACCCGACCTTTGACTTTTCCCTTTCTACCATTTGGCCCAAAACAAAAATTCAACGGTAAAATCTCTCAAGTATCATTACCTCCTTCCACAAGGGCTAAACCTTGCCTCCTTAAGGCCCAAAACATTACACAATCGACTTTCAGTTCATGGCTCAGAAATAACAGGAAATGGGATCTTACAACGTGAATCATTTGAATAATTCCTTCATTTCTAATAGAATAAAAACTCAATTTACGGCATTATCAAACAATTCCAATGTGATAACAGGCGTGAATAAGGCAAAAACTTATTTTAGGATCACTTCGTCTCTGATGGAACTACTTTTTATTTCTCTTGTCCTCACACCTTCAACCAAACAAGATGTTTGAACGTAAGATTCACATTAATAAAAACATGATGTCCACCTTACTTTCTCTGACCTTCCACTTACATTTTTGTAAAACTAAAAAAATCACCAAAAACTTAAAATTTTCAAACCAACCATGAATCAATATTTTTTACAAAACGAGTGATTGTTTCAAAAGCATTAATTCAAATCAGAGTTTTCCAAAGACGCGAAGACATAAAAACACGAAGATGTGTACGATCACACCTTCGCCTTCCCACGATCCTCTTAAGTACCTGAAACCATAAACCAAAATTATATGCTAACTCTTAGTGATTTCCCCCAAAGTACCATACATACAACATATAACATCATATATTGGGTCCTCAACCTATGTCTGGAATACACCTACAAGGTCCTCAACATAAGTCTGGAATACCCTGAGCCCTTAGTAAGAGTTTGGCATGCCTATCGAGCCCACAACTCGTATCTGAAATGCTCCTGAGCCCTTAGTATGAGTCTGGCATGCTAATCGGACCCTCCACTCATATTAGCAATTCTCTTGGGTTTGTTGGCTACAACACAAAGCAATGCAATCTCAAGCCAACACAATATGTCAACATGTGAAACAAATAAACATAAACATAGAACTAGCAAATATAGATAATCATGTAGATCTACTACTCAGCCAAGTACCTGTACATCATTATCCTATAACCAGGATGCATAGTGGGCTAGAATTGGTACCTTTGACCCACGGTACCGTAAGAAAAACTCACCTTACAATCTAAATGCAAGCTGAATAAATCTTGATTCCAACAATCGACTCAACGATCACCTAACCAACTGATAGAGATCAAGGCTTAACAATGGCTTCAAATACTGAAAACACCCTTAAGTCAAACTTGGTCAACTCCAGTCAAAGTCAAAGTCCATGATCAAGGTCAACGGGTTAACAAATCAACACGGTCCATTATGCTGAGTATGTGAGGCGTACTCAGCTCCTTCGCTAGGTGTGCCCTGGATTTGACCAGATTCCAGTGTTTGATTTCATACGCATGGTGTATGCTAGGTTACGCACGATATACGCACAATATCTCATTTTCCTCAATAAGAGCTTAATGCATTAATCTCTTACGTCCTAAGTTCAGATCAAAGGCTAAAACACCACTGATGGTAATAAAGTTCCCAACTTTATGAATTTGCATGCCCAATAAGTACTTAATGCACACAACCCTAATTTCTTAACACCTTAATGTTGGATTTGGTGTCTAAGCCCAGAACTATAACTGGGATGTACTTTACAAGTATAATATATTAATATGAAATCATATTATTTAATTAGTGTTGATCAAGAATTAATTTGGAATTAATGTTGTGGTCAAAAGAGACTAATTAAATATATGGGGATTGATTATGTAAATCAATGATTCTATAGTGTGGGCCAATGATCCATGATTATTTATATAGGATAAACCAATAAGATAACCTATGGATAGTCTAGGGGTGTCAATTTATGAAACGACACGACAAAAATACACGAAATGAAATGAAATCGGGATGAAACTAAAATTCGAATTCATGTTCGTGTCGTGTTCGTGTGAAGATTAAAAAACACGATGTCATGTCATGTCATGTTCGTGTTCATAAATCGACACAAAATTGACACGATTAAGCATATGGTTGTCGGGTTTTTTGTGTTTGTCGTTTTTATCGTGTTATATATCTTTAAGTATGGATCGAATACACTAATGGTTATGTAATTTTATATTTGTCGTGTCGTGTCGTGTTGTCGTGTTTTAATTGGTTCGTTTTTGTGTTAATGAAAAAAACACGACATCGTGTCGTGTCGTGTTCGTGTTATACAAAACCATGTTGTGTCGTGTCGTCTAAGACAAAAACACAACACGACTGCCCAATTTGAAAGCCCTAGGATAGTCCATGGAGGTTAAACCCACGGAGCATAAGAATGTGGAAAGTCGTGGAGCATTAGGGTATACAAAATGTAACCCTAGCATTTTCCACACTATATATAGAACCCTCATGAACCAAAATCGGTTACACCATCCTTTAAGATAAGTAACTTATTCTCTTAAAGCCTCATCTTGCATATTGGTGTTTGTGAACCATTAAAGGCATCACACTTAAGGTGCTAAAGCTTTCAAAGGTCAAGAACTCTACCCTACTCAAGAGGTAAGCATCCAAAATAAGTTTTATATTTTATAGCTTCAATTGTATGCCAGCTAGGGTGAATGCTTTGGAAAAACAAAATGCATGTATAAATAGAGAAAACATAGATCCAAAGCATTTAGGTTTGCATGTGCACCATATAAGTGTTATAGTGCTCAAAACCTAACAGACGTGGTATCAGAGCCTAGGATTGTTTTCTATTATATTTGACACTTACTAGTTTTTCAAAGCTGAAAAAGTCGAAATTTTGGCCACTGACTAGTGAACTCACCGACTCCATGAACATACTCCATGAGTCAACTTAGTAACATAGCAACTCACCGAGTCAGTACAAGAAATCGATGAATTGAAGGCTCTCTTTGCAGAATTTCGAGTTTCTTGGCCTTGTTTGGATTAGGAACACAACCAAAAACCGTTTTGGATCATTGGAAATGTTTTTTATGATATGGTAGTGCTTGTACTCATCCAACCACAAGATAATTGTCAAAGTTTTAAAATAATTTTTATTTTATATGATAAACAAAATTTCTTGCAAAATTTTGAGGGATATATACAGTAAAGTCCCAATATTTTCATCGGTTTGAAAAGAAAGTCCTAAACTTTATTTTTTTGACAGTAAAGTCCAAATTACCGGCAGTTTTTGACACTTTTACCCTTTTTCCCGGTTAGCCGGTAATTAGGACTCTTTTGTCAAAAAAATAAAGTTTAGGACTTTCTTGTTAAATCGTCAATTAGGACTTTACTGTCAAAAAAATAAAGTTTAGGAATTTTTTGTTAAATCGTTGAAAATATTGGGACTTTAGTGTATATATATATTTTTTTGTTAGAAATTTAATGCTATGATACTCTTTAAGCATAAAAGTTATTGAAACATTCACTAATATGCTAGATCGTATTGAAATTCTTAACGTTTGTTTCTTGTTAAATGTGTTTTTAATCTCAACAAACTGATATTGAAAATTTTTAGATAATCAAGAAAGAAAGAAAGAAAGAACCAGGGTTGTGTTGGCTTTTTGCAGCCCCAAAAATGGAGAAATAAGAAACCGAAAAAAACGAAATTGCCCTTCTTTCCCTTCTCCCCATTGTAACATCCCGAGTTCAGGGTTCAATGTGAAAATGTGAATGGCCAACTCGGTGAGTCCATGGGTAGACTCGGTGAGTACGGTCGCGATTCTGGTCGTATGTCTAGTGTCCAACTCGGCGAGTCGGTCGCTGGACTCGGCAAGTTGGTGATGTGTGGAGAAAACCCTAATCCTAGGGATTAGGCCCTATATAAAGAACATAATGCCCTCTCCCCAGCCTCTTTGCTCTCCCTTGAAGTCTAGAAACCATAATATTCATTGTGAGAGAATTAGAGAACATTTGGATCTTGAAGGAGTGTTTGTTGAAGAGATCTTTGAAGATTAAGAGGCTTAGAGCAAGGGGCTTTTCAAGGTTTTGACTTATTCTTCTGTTGGAGCCTTCTTTTGAGGTAATGATTCGTTGCTTGAGCTGTTATCCATCTAGATCTATCATTTGTGGCATTTTTGGGTGTATATCTTGTGTTATCTTGAGTTTCGAGGTTAGATCTGAGGTTGCTACCTCAGATCTAGAGTAGTGATGATCCAAAAGAGCAAAAAGTCCCTGTTCAAGAGCTGTTGATGAAGTCTTTTGGCCCTAAACCTTAGCCCAAGAGTGTATTATGCTTAGATCTCCTTGGATTCATGTAAATTTTGCCACTTTACGTGATGGATGGTCTGTATAAGAGTAGATCTATGGATTGGAAACCCTGCATGGCATGGAAATCCTCTATATGGGTTAAGAGCTAGTAGTACTCGGCGAGTCACATGGGTGGACTCGGTGACTTGCATGAAGATAGGCAGAAACTCGGCGAGTTGGTTGAAGACAGCCTTAGACTCGGCGAATCTGTTCTTGGACTCGACGAGTCTGGTCTTGAGGTCCTAACCTTTTCTGGTTAAGCTGAGAATCGGCGAGTCAAGGGATGACTCAGTGAGTTGAGTACGGTTTGACTCATAGTTGTGGGACTCGGCGAGTCTTGGGGCGACTCGGCGAGTTGAGTCGTGTTAGCGGAGTTTCAGAGCATGGAGACTCGACGAGTCAGTGGTTTGACTCGGCGAGTAAAGTCAGTCAGGAGGGTTGGCTTTAACCAAAAGTTGACCAGTTGACTTCCAGGGGTATTTTGGTTGTTATTGGTATTTATTGGTTTTGGTGATTCAGTGGTGGAGTTCGTGACGGTGGTCGGAGCAGCGTGATCTTGTTCTTCAGTCGGCAGTAGCAAGTGAGTCTCCTCACTATACGTTACCTTGAGTGGTAGTTATGTGTGACCGGAGGGTCTTATGTGCTTACATTGAGTATTATGTAACATGTGATATGCTATGCATCATGTCTTTGTGATTTATGCTATGCGGAGTTTATAGATCAGACCGGAGGGTCCAACGATATAGACCGGACCGGAGAGTCCAATGATATAGATCGAACCGGAGGGTCCAACGATACGGAACTAGAGGGTTCCGTTGAGACACACCGACCGGAGGTTCATATTGTAGCCTTGAGTGGCGTATGTGTTGAATGTGGTATTTTAGGGAACTCACTAAGCTTCGTGCTTACAATGTTTTGTGTTATGTGTTTCAGGTTTTATCAGGATCACGGGATGGCACCGACTCGATTGTACACACCAGGGGAAAAGTTTGTTTTAAGGATCCTGGTTTATTAAGTGATTGAACAAAAGAGTCATGTCTTGTAATTAAAACAAAAAGGAGATTTTTATTAAAAGTGTTAAAGAGATCAACTATTTTAAATGAAAATTTTGTTTAAAAATTTCGGTGTTACACCCATTCACAGCCTTTTGACTAGGCATATGTTGTTTGTGTTTGTATAAAGCCAGGGAAATTTCTTTTTTTAGGTTTCTAATTTCTCCATTTTTGAGACTACAATAAGCCAACACAACCTTGGTTCTTTCTTTCTTTCTTGATTATCTCAATTGTTTTCAATGTCGGTTTGTTGAGATTAAAAAAACGATTTAACAAGATGCAGTCGTAAAGGATTTCAATAGGATCTATCTGATTAGAGACGGTTTCAATAACTCTTATGCTTAAAGAGTATTATACCATTAAATTTCTCAAAAAAAAAATTATATATACACTAAAGTCCCAATATTTTCAACGATTTGACAAAAAAGTCCTAAACTTTACTTTTTTACACTAAAGTCCTAATTGACAATTTGACAAGAAAGTCCTAAACTTTATTTTGTTGACAAAAAAGTCCTAATTACCGGCTAACCGGGGAAAAAGGGAAAAAGTGTCAAAAATTGCCGGTAATTTGGACTTTACTGTCAAAAAAATAAAGTTTAGGATTTTCTTGTCAAATCGATGAAAATATTGGGACTTTACTGTATATATCCCAATTTTTGATGTAGAATTATATTGATTATGAGTGTAGTTAGATCAAAAATTATGTGATAATTTCAGTTGTTAGAAAATTATCTAAATGAATTTTAATGAACTCCATAACTTTACCTCAAGTTATGGAAAATGAAAGTTCTCATACATAAAAATCCAATTAAACTCATAAGTTACAAACGTGAAGAGTTTTGACATGTTTCAAAACTTCCCCTCATGTTTTTGAATTTCTAAAGTCTCATCAATGAGACTTTAGTTCCAAACACTAGAGTTTTTAATGTTAAAATTCAACCCTTATACTTTATAATATAATAAGTTTAATATATATATATATATATATATATATATATATATATATATAAGACTAGTCTGTCTTACTATTAGTAGGCCTCATTCACGAAGCCAGTCTATAAGGCGGTATAAGGTTACTACCTATAAAATGGTGGTCTAATGGGTTTCCACTCTCACCCACCGCTTCTTTGACTGATGGAGGGTTGTCAGCCGTACGGGTAGGATAGGACACTAATTCTCCCTCATTAAAAGTATAATGATAAATATAAAGTAACTAAGCTTTTATTAAATTCCCAATCTTAGTTACTTTAGGAAAAATGTTAAAATGGTGCTAATCCTTGAAATTACACTTTGCATCTTGTTAAGTCGTTAGTGGAGCGCGCGTGGTTAACCAGCACACTAATCTGGGACTGATAAAGTGTATCAAAGGGTAGCATGATGTTAATCATAGATCAATGGAGCGTGTGTGGAGAACCGACACATTGATTAGTTGATTTGTAACATTGGGTGTACCAAGTTAATTTGCATAGTTATTCACACCTTGTTTGTGATCCTGAACATCCCATTCACAAAATTGAAGGGCACAATCGAGATTAAAACATGCCATTGAAACGTTCAATGAATCTCGAAGATCTAGGAATTTCAAATGTAATTAAAATTTAATAATTTGTTTCATTTTTCATGGTGGAAATTGGTAAATCGTCATTTACCTACCTTCAAATATTTTACAATTGGACTACGACATCCTTCTTAGCAATTGTAGAATATTTTGTTGGTTCATAGCCTTAATATTTCATTTGGGTGTAATATTATGGATTCTCATCTAATCTAAACTTTGTTCTTCTTCTTTTTCAGATGTCTATCCCAAGCAACGCTTCAACACCAATTCCTTCGGGCTCTTTCTCCCTAATGAACTTATGCGGGAGGGTCATTTTCGATGGCTTGAACTTCAATGAATGGAATCATAAAATCTGAATAGCTATTTGTTATGAGGACAAAGAATATGTCCTTGATAAATAGCATTAGGAGATTGATGTAACTACTGCCACTCCTGAACAAATTACTGAACACACTACTCATGAGAGGGATGCGACAAAGGTGTCGTGTCTTATGGTCGCTACCATTACTGTAGAGCTACAGAAGTCCTATGAGAACTACTATCCCTATGAAGTGTATCAGGATTTGATGGAAAGATACCATCAAAGTGCTCGGCATGAGAAGTATGATATCATTGCCTCCATGATCACAACCAAAATGAATGATGGTGAACCCATCACAACCCACTTGCAAAAGATCCAAAGATTTGTGGACTACTTGCTTAAACTGAATGTTAATTTTGATGAAGAGTTGGCCATAGACATTATTCTACACTCTTTACCTTCTTATTATGTTAAGTTTCGTATGACCTATCATATGAACAAGGAGAAGATCACTTTTAGCAAGCACTAAGTCCTACGGGCTGTAGAAAGCAACCTGGAAGTCAAACCGGTTGTGTCTACTCCTACCACTACTACTTTTGCCCATGTTCTGGCAATAGGACATGGAAAGGGAAAGAAGAGGAAGGCTCCCTCCAAGAGCGTCAAGGGAAAGTCTCTTGATGGATCCTCTTCTACTGGGACCAAATCTGGTTATGCTAATCCTTCTTCCAATCCGAAGGATGCAGACAGCTTCCATTGTCATGAAAACGGGCACTGGAAACGAAGTTGCCCCAAGTACTTGCAGGACATAAAGGATGGGATTATCAAACCCTCCTTTGCAGGTATTTACACTATTCAATCTAATAACTCATCACATGCTAATTCTTGGGTCCTTGATACAGGTTGTGCATTTCACATTTGTTCTGATTTGCAGGGACTAAAAAGAAGTAGGGATGTGGAGCACGGGAAGTTAAACTTAATCATGAGAAATAGCAAAATGTCTCTTGTGACCAAGATTGGAATTTATTATTTATTTCTTAGTAATGGATTAAATCTAGATTTGAATAAATGTTGTTGCTCGGCCGATATGGTGAGAAATACTATTTCCTTTCTCAGTTTGTATAAACAAGGTTTTACTTTTTCATTTAATAATGAAATTGGTGATATTAATGCTTATTACAATGGTGTATTTTATTTTGAAGCATTACCTTGCAATGGTGTATAGGAAACTGTAAATGTTGTAGAGAACGTAGGAAATAATGTGTTGAATACTGATTCTTCCAATGTTTTGGACAAGGCATGCTTCTAGCATTTCCGTCTTGGACATGTCAACAAGAAGCGCATAGCTCAACTCCAAAAGCATGGAGACTTGGAGTCATTCAACTTAAAGTTGGATGGAACTTGCGAATCTTGTTTTCTTGGAAAGATGACCAAGTCACCCTTCACTGGTACTTGTGAAAGGGGTGATGGTTTGTTTGATCTCATACACACTGATGTGTGTGGACCCTTCAGAACCGGCACAAGGGATGCTAACCACTTCTATGTGACTTTTACTAATGATTATAGTAGATATGGATATATCTACTTGATTAAGTATAAGTGAGAAACTTTTGAAAAGTTTAAGGAGTTTAAGCAAGAAGTGGAGAATCAATTAGGAAGGAAGATAAAGATGTTGCAATCAGATCGTGGAGGAGAGCATCTTAGTATCGAGTTCCTTGACTATCTTAAGGAATATGGAATTTGTTCACAACTGACGCCACCTAGGACACCACATCTTAATAGTGTGGCTGAGAGGCGCAATAGAACCTTGCTAGACATGGTCCGTTCTACGATGAGTCGAGCTTCATTACCTATCTCATTCTGGGGGTATGCCTTCGAGACTGCCGCCCATATCCTTAATCTAGCCCCTACCAAAAAGTTTTCCAAAACACCTCACGAGATGTGGATAGGGAAGTTTCCCTCGTTAGACCACATCAAGGATTGAGGTTGCGAGGCTTTCGTAAGACGCGAGACTCATGACAAGCTCGATCTATAACAGCCCGGAATTTCAAATATCGATATAATTATGATTTGGGGGTGTTTTAAGAAGGGACTCGGCGAGTTGGACCCTAGACTCACCGAGTAGGATCGCAGACCGGGTCGCGGGTTCGCGACTGGACTCGACGAGTCCAGATAGGGACTCGGCGAGTCTGCGCTGTTTGGCGAAAACCCTAACCGTTCAGGTTTGGGACGTATAAGAGGCACCCATTGGCCGTCATTGTTCAGTTTAGCCTTCTGAGAAGAACCCTAAATCGAGTGGGTGCATCTGGAGCAAAGTTTAAGAGCCATTGTTGATCTTGGAAGAGTTGTTGTGCAAGGAAGAGAAGGGCTTGGCTAAAGGAACAGCAAGGGAGTCACGTTCTGAAGATTTGGGGACACAGAGGGCACATTATTCAGGTAAGAATTCGAGCTATGCTCTGCTATATTGATGTGTTTATGGAATTAGGGTTTGTGGAACCCTTTTTGATTAGACTGAATGCTACCCTAGTCCCCCAAACAATTGTGACCCTGTATTAGGACCTTAGAGGTCCAGAAGGTCCCATGCTTGTGTATTTCGGGACAATACTTATCTCAGGAAGCAGTTTGATCGACTGCATGGCATGGACTCGACGAGTCTGATGAACAGACTCGGCGAGTAGCTTGAAGAATAACTGGGACTCGTCGAGTTGTTCTTAAGACTCGGCGAGTTGAGTCGGGGTGGCCCCGCGATTCTTCCAGGAGGAACTCATCGAGTAAAAGGGGATACTCGACGTGTAGAAAGGGAATCTTAAGGAATCGGTGAGACAAGGGCGAGTGGACTCAGAGTCGTTGAACTCGGCGAGTCTTGGGGTGACTCGGCGAGTTAGGTCGCGGGGTAAGTGAAGTTCTGAGTATGGGGACTCGGCGAGTCATAGGGTTGACTCGGCGAGTAGGGTCAGTCAGGGGATGACTTTGACCTTGTCTTTGACCAAGGATTGACCAGTGGTTCCAGGGGTATTTTGGTAATTGTTGTTATTGTTTGAGTTCAGTGCATTGGTGACTGTCCAGAGGTGGAGATCGTATCAGTGATCGGAGCAGCTTGAGCTATCTGTTCAGTCGGCAGTTTCGAGGTGAGTTATCCTCACTATATCGCTAGGGTGTATGGCACCAATGCCAACCCTTTTATCGGATGGAAATCCGGGTAGTTGTCGGTTGTTATATGTTATGGGCCGGAAGGCAATACATGTTATGGGCCGGAAGGCATTACTATGTGGACCGGAAGGTATTACCCAGATGTATTGAAAACCTTTTGTAACAACGTTAATAAAATGGGTGATTTTGAAAAGTTTTAATTGTTTTGAAATTTTGGATGTTACAAGTTGGTATCAGGGAAACCATGGTCTCTAGGGTAGGGTTGCGAGAGTTGGATCCCAGGATTTTGGGAAGTGTCTGAGATTGGTAGGGTGTCTTCATTATGGAGATCTCGAGGCAAGATGATAGTGGATCCGGATCAGGATCGGGAGCTGGAGAGCGAGTTCCGGGTGGATCAGTGCCGTCGAGGTTTATCGATCGGACGAGCACGAGCGAGCGGGATGCAAGGATTCGTGAGATCCTGCGTGATGGGGTTGCTGCATTGCTCCGGGCTGAGTTGTCGGAGTTGTTTGGGTCGATCAAGACCGCCATGATTGAGTATTTCGATGAGCGATATGCGGCTCTCGCAGAGACGGTTGCCGCGGCGGCTACAGCGGCTGTAGCAACGGCAAAGAGAGGAGCTAGTCAGGGTTTTCAGTATCGGGACTTCTATTATACGAAGCCTCCCACATTCGATGGAGTTCAGGACCCGATTGTGGCTATGAGATGGTTATCAGACGTGGAGGGGTGTTTCTCCACGAGCTTATGCCCTGCTGATCAGAGGGCGAGGTGTACTCTGGACCTATTGGTGGAGATTGACCATGGGGTCATATTCCGACGCGCAGAGGGCTGCGGTTTTAGGGGATCAGTTAGAGAGATGTTCAGTACTCGCTATGTTCCGCGGGATGAAAAGGAGAGATCGGCTCGGAAGTTCCTTGAGCTGAAGCAGGATTTGGAGCCGGTGACCGAGATCACCAGGATGTTTATTGAGAGGGCGATGTTTTGCCCTGAGTTCGCTTCGGAGCAGGCTCAGATGTCCCGATATCTGAGTATGCTCAAGAGGGATATCAGACAGTTCTTGTCTGCGCAGAAGTGAGAGACCTTGTTGGAGTTGCAGGAGGCCGCCATGTGGCGTGAGTTAGAGGTTGAGTTGCAGTTGCGTGAGCTGAGGCAGGCCCCGATGCAGTCGCAGTCGGCGCCGAAACGGTCCAGGACCGTAGACGTTAGAATGGGGGATCGGAGCGGTCACACTTGTGGGAAGTGTGGGAGGGATGGCACCGGAGCTTGTTGGTCTGGTGGTGCATACCGCAAGTACGGAAAGGAGGGGCACGGTGAACGGGGTTGTCGGCAGTCAGTGCCAATTCGGGATTTGAGGATTTGTTATCAGTGTCGGCAGGTTGGACATTTGAGGGTCAACTGTCCACAGCTTTCTGCAGGACCGGTGCAGGCTCTAGCACCGGCCACCTTGAGGAGTTCAGGAGGAGGACAGGATGGAGCGGAGCCCCAAGGGCTCAGGGTCGTGCTTATTAGCTTGCGGCAGAGGGAGACGGAGCAGTGCCGGAGGCAGCTGCGGGTATGATGCTCTCTTGGTGTCTTGATTGCCTTGCGTTGATTGTGGCGTATTGGTTGTGCTGGTATCTTGTGTGGATTTCGATGCGGTGTTCATTGTTTCTCGGGTTTGGCATGGTTATGGAGTAGTGCTTCAGGTTTTCGCTTTGGCATTCGTTGTTCCCGGATGGTTTGGTATGGTTATATTTTGGTGTTTTGGTACCGGTAGCCTTGTGCGGTTTTCGATGTGGTATTCATCCTTTGGCAGGTTGTGGGTTTGGTTACGGGTTATTGTTGGGAATTCCGTTGGTTATCGTTCGTGAGGGTTGTTAGTGGAGATGCGGCACTGGGTTGAATGTCGGGTAGCATCTGCAGTCGTAGAGTGGACAATTGAAAGACCGGATTCTTTTGAGTGGATTGATCAGGGAGGAGATGTGTTTTGCTGAGGGTTGCTTATGCTTGTGGGGAGCAGTCAGTGGGTAAATGTTCTCTTTGTGCAGGATTGTTCTGAAAGGTCGTTAATGACGATCGGTGGCAGTTAGTCAGTGCTTTAGTGGGGGAGAAATGAAGAATTCTCCGGGAGATCGATGAGCATGTGAGGATGCTTAGCTGTTGGGATTCAGCAGTGTTTGTCAGCTCAGAGTATAGGCCGACGAGAGCGAGTGTCGGGTACGCGGGGCGGGATACAGACCTAGGGCATTTGATTGTGGAGGCCTGAGAGAAGGTCGGGATCAAGTTTGAGTAAGTAATCGGGGTTATGCGATCAGAGTATTTGTATTCTTGATGTGCGTGATGGGTTGTACTGCATTAATCCCACGGGATTTATGTTGTGCATGTTTCTAGAGTTGGAACCGGAAGGTTCCCAGAGTTAGAACCTGAGGGTTCGCAGAGTTTGGGTGTACGGACCAACAGAGATATAGCCTCGAGTGGCTAGTATGTGTTATGAGAGTCGGTCCAGTCATGCTGGAGACTCTGTTGGTATTGCTGGATCAGTTTGAGATTGTGGATCGTGTATGTTACAGTGTGATTGCATTGGAAGGTCTGGCCCCGGGTTAGTGATCTTGTTTAGCTGAGGCGGTGATTTTGATGAGTGGAAAGAGTGCATGGGATTGAGAGCCCTTGCAATGAGAACCAGAGTATGTGAATAGCGGTGACGCAAAAAGGGTGGTGTCGCTTGGGGCAAGCACCGTGGCACCGGTGGGAGTGGCATTATGGCCAAGGGGGTCCCTTGGAAGGAAAAGAGAAAGGTGTGTAACTCCGAAGGGGAGTGCAAGTTCACAAGAATGAAAGCTACAGAGCAGAATTATGGTTAGAGTATTTCGAGTATGGCTTTGAGCATCGTGTTCGCGGCAGCGAAGTAGGAACCCATCTGGGTTGGAGATGTCTGTTGAGGCTCAGAAGGGATGCAGGGGGAGAGAGAATGTTAAATTCTCCGTGTGATTCTGATCAGAGTGTAGGATGGATGTAATGGTTCATCTTGGGAGATGTTCGAGAATATCATCAGTGTATCGGGTCTTCCAACCTGCGGGTGTTGGGACTAGTTCAGTAGGTGTATGTGATGGCAAGAGGAGGACTTGTGAGAGTTGCTCTGAGAGGGAGAATGGATCTCTCAGTTGGTCCGGGATGGACAAAGTGGGCTTTGGATCGGGGATCCGGTGGTTCATGGTTTCCTAACCCTTATTGGTCGAGTGATTGTTGGGATTTAGAGCAGAGTTGCATCTTGGGTAATTCTCGGTTACAGAGAGCGATAGACAGTACAGAGATCGGGCTTCAGTCGACAGAGCAGATTCAGCGGATGAGACAGAGGTTATTGACCGCCCAGATCCGACAGGAAAAGTTATGCAGACAGCCACCGATCCGAACTTGAGTTTCAGGTCGGCGACTTCGTACTCCCGAAGGCCTCTCTTTGGAGAGGAGTGATTCGATTCAAGAAGAAGGGCAAGTTGGGCCCCCGGTACATTGGGCCATTTCGGGTGATTGCAAGGATAGGCCGGGAAGCCTATCGATTGGAGTTGCCATCGGAGGGGGGACAGATCCACGACACCTTTCATGTGTCGCAATTGAGGAAGTGCTTAGCTGATGAGTCGGTAGTGGTCCCATTAGAAGACATTCAGGTGGATGCGGGCCGAGTTATGCTGAGAGACCAGTGGTCATCAGAAATCGGAAGATCGAGGCTATGAGGTATAAGGAGATACCTCTAGTATTAGTTCGGTGGCAGCACCGGATGGGTCGGAAATGACCGGTGAGCTGGAACGTGAGATGCGGGAGCAGCATCCGGAGCTATTTTCAGAGTGAGACTTCGAGGGCGAAGTCTAGTTCTAGTGGGGGAGAGTTGTAACAGCCCGGAATTTCAAATATCAATATAATTATGATTTGGGGGTGTTTTAAGAAGGGACTCGGCGAGTTGGAGCCTAGACTCGCCGAGTAGGATCGCAGACCGGGTCGCGGGTTCGCGACTGGACTCAACGAGTCCAGATAGGGACTCGCAGAGTCTGCGCTGTTTGGCGAAAACCCTAACCGTTCAGGTTTGGGACGTATAAGAGGCACCCATTGGCCGTCATTGTTCAGTTTAGCCTTCTGAGAAGAACCCTAAATCGAGTGGGTGCATCTGGAGCAAAGTTTAAGAGCCATTGTTGATCTTGGAAGAGTTGTTGTGCAAGGAAGAGAAGGGCTTGGCTAAAGGAACAGCAAGGGAGTCACATTCTGAAGATTTGGGGACACAGAGGGCACATTATTCAGGTAAGAATTCGAGTTATGCTCTGCTATATTGATGTGTTTATGGAATTAGGGTTTGTGGAACCCTTTTTTATTAGACTGAATGCTACCCTAGTCCCCCAAACGATTGTGACCCTGTATTAGGACCTTAGAGGTCCAGAAGGTCCCATGCTTGTGTATTTCGGGACAATACTTATCTCAGGAAGCAGTTTGATCGACTGCATGGCATGGACTCGACGAGTCTGATGAACAGACTCGGCGAGTAGCTTGAAGAATAACTGGGACTCGTCGAGTTGTTCTTAAGACTCGGCGAGTTGAGTCGGGGTGGCCCCGCGATTCTTCCAGGAGGAACATGTCGAGTAAAAGGGGATACTCGACGTGTAGAAAGGGAATCTTAAGGAATCGGTGAGTCAAGGGCGAGTGGACTCAGAGTCATTGAACTCGGCGAGTCTTGGGGTGACTCGGCGAGTTAGGTCGCGGGGTAAGTGAAGTTCTGAGTATGGGGACTCGGCGAGTCATAGGGTTGACTCGGCGAGTAGGGTCAGTCAGGGGATGACTTTGACCTTGTCTTTGACCAAGGATTGACCAGTGGTTCCAGGGGTATTTTGGTAATTGTTGTTATTGTTTGAGTTCAGTGCATTGGTGACTGTCCAGAGGTGGAGATCGTATCAGTGATCGGAGCAGCTTGAGCTATCTGTTCAGTCGGCAGTTTCGAGGTGAGTTATCCTCACTATATCGCTAGGGTGTATGGCACCAATGCCAACCCTTTTATCGGATGGAAATCCGGGTAGTTGTCGGTTGTTATATGTTATGGGCCGGAAGGCAATACATGTTATGGGCCGGAAGGCATTACTATGTGGACCGGAAGGTCATGGCCTAGAAAGGCGTATGTATGCATTTAGTATGTTGACTGATTCATAGGGTAATGTTATGATAGTGACTGGCTAGATCGGTATCTTGTTTAGAGTAATGCTATGATATGTGATCTGTTGATCGATTGTTGTCTATGAACTGCTATATGATAATTTGTTATGTTATATATATGCATTTTATGCTTATGGGCCGGAAGGCGATATGTTATGGGCCGGAAGGCAATATGTTGTGTGATGGACCGGAAGGTCAGGGCCTGGAAAGGCGTATATGTGGTTGGTATTCTGGGGGTATCTCACTAAGCTTTCGGGCTTACAGTTGTGGTTTTATGGTTCAGGTTCTCAAGAGTCTGTGGCAAGGCAAAGGCGTGATCGTACCGTTCCTCGCGTTGGTGTCTTATGATATAAACCTGGGAAATTACTCTGTTAAATAATGTATTGAAAACCTTTTGTAACAACGTTAATAAAATGGGTGATTTTGAAAAGTTTTAATTGTTTTGAAATTTTGGATGTTACACGAACCTCAGAGTGAGCAGTATAGTTTCATCGGCTACCCACATAAGTCCTTTGGATACCTCTTCTATAGACCGAGTGATGATGTTTTCGTTGTAGAGAGGAGCGGAGTCTTTCAAGAGAGAGAACTCATATGCCAAGAGGAGAGTTGGATACAAATTGACGTTGAAGAGCTTCAAGAGTTAAGCGATGAAGGAACCTCAAACACTAGCACTCAACTCGAGGAGGAAACTTCGGTTGAACCAATTGACAAGTCCATGCCTCTGAGGTGTTCCGGTAGAGTTATTGTTCCAGTTGTGTTATATGGCTTTCATATAACACGCAAACCATGACTAGCAGTGATTTATGATATCCAAAAGTACGTGTTTAAAAAGAATGTCATATCTCCTAGAATTTACAGAGTTTAGGATACACATTATTGAGTGTCCTAAATTAAGTGTTGTGTTATATTATTTTTTATGTAACACACGTCTTCTTACTTTAGCAGCTAGTCAGAAAAGAAAATCCCAAAAAAAGCTGCATTGACGATTTAGGGTTTATTAATCTCCTTCTCTCGTTTACAGTTGCTTCCATCTCCACTCTCCATCTCCCAACTATGATTTTTCTAATTTTAAAAGTAGATAAATTCCAAATAATCCAAAATATGGATTCAAAAAAAGCATTAGAATCACCTGTTTCTTCAAAACACATTCTTCTTCGTCGCCTCATCTCCACAGTGCTGGAGCAAGTGAAGCGTCAGATGGTCATCCATCAATGGCACTAATGCAAAAAACTCCATATGGCTGCCCATTCTACTATTTTCTCTAAGATTAGGGTTAAGTTTTGGTGGTGAAAGAATCTGGTGGCCCTCCTCTTCTCTCAATTTCCCTAAACTTATTGTTCAGGAAAGCTCTTTGATGCTCCTAAAAGAATGCAAAGCAGGTAATTAGTTCAACTTGTGCCTACTTTACTTATTTTCTCCAATTTAGTTTTGAATCTTTTTATGTTGGCCTCATCATGTGTTGTCAGTTTCCCCTCTACGTCTACCTGTCCCTGTCCTAATTAAGAAGAAGGTTATGTATTTCCATTTTCTTTCACCATGGTTGAAGAAGGATTTTGGTTTTAGTTATACATCTTTATTTTTTGTTGATTCGTGTAGGGTATTTGTTCATCTTGATGTTGAGGAAATGACACTTTAAATGATAGGCCAAGAGCAGCCAGTGGTCATGAAAATAGAAAGGATTTTGTACCTCAATACACTCAATACACACACACACTCTCTTTCTCTCTCTCTCTCGATACTTCAATACACTCTCGATAACAAGGGACACTAGTTGTAGTAGTCCGGGTGCTTCTCGATACCTACTAGAATGAGTTCCCGACCCCTATTTTACTTGTTTAAATGTTTTAAGAGGGGGGGGACTACATGCTTATTAATTGTTTTTATAAAAAAATTATTTTATAAATATCAAATCATTTTATAATAAGCTAGATGCCTTAGGATAATATAATGGTAGATATTATGCTTACTTTTAAGCTACGATCTTATGTCTAGAGATTATAGTGCCAAGTAATCAAGGAGTAGGTGTTACCTAGAGGTTATAATGTCCAATAATTTAGGATTAAGTGTTACCCAGATGTTATAATGACTAAATCCCTAGGAAACCTTAGTATCTAGGATTTATGCTAGACAAGATTTAGGATACGCTTAGTACTTAGTTGTTACTCTGCCCAAATATCTTGTTAAAGTAACCAAAATTGGGGTGTATATATACATACATACATATATATATATATATATATATATATATATATATATATATATATATATATTTATATATTTATGTATTTATATATATGGTAAGATTAAAGACTAAAAGATAAAAGATAAATGCCTAGGGTTAATGTGTTAATGAGTTGGTTATTCATCCTAAAGCCTTGATTAAATTCGGCATATCCCTAATTCCTATAATGGATACCCTTGTGAGCGCTAGGAAGTAATGTATAGATCTATACGGATGCAAAACAACCCCACCTGCAATTTCTAGCTATATTCCCGGTGGGATACCTTCCATAAAAGTTACTATTTGACGTCCGTTGAAGAGTCATGATTTGGGGTACATTTATGGTGATAACGTCGATTATTGGGCTCACAATAACATATTAAATTTTTCCTAAGAGTTTAAAATACCATTACGGAGGCCTGGAATGGTAATTAGAAAACATTAGGATCGTTAGATAACCTCAAGAGATAGTAACTTAGGATTAATTAAAGATACCCTAATTAAAATACGTTGCGATCGATAGATATGCTAAAAATTCAATAAATTAGGATTAATAAAAGATATTCTAATTAAAATACATTAAGATCGTCAGATATCGTAAAAAGATAGTAAATTAGGATTAATAAAAGATATCGAAATTAAAATACGTTAGGATCGATAGATATCCTAAAAAGATAGTAAATTACGATTAATAAATGATATCCTAATTAAAATACGTTAGGATCGTTAGATATCCTAAAAATGTTGTAAATTTGGGTTAATAAAAGATATCCTAATTAAAGTGTGTTAGGATAGAAAGCTAGGTTAATAATTAAGCATGGTTTTCTCAAATAAAAGGATTCTTAAAAAGATTCAAAAACAAAAACTCATGCACTCACCAAAATTATGTTGACTGTAACGCCTTGTCCCAGATCGTTTCTCATTTAGGTGTGAGTGACATGATTAAGATAATTCGGGTGTTCGGTTTGTATTTTAGAGCAAAGGGGTATTTTAGTAAAGTGTCAGCTCGGGTGTTATAGAAATTGGATTTTTGTTCAGGAAATCTTAAGGTGCGTATGTTTTGATAAAGGTGTAGAGCTTCTCGTTACCTTTTTATGGATATGAGGATCATCAAAATCCGATTTATAATAAAGATGTTATGGACTTCAGAATATTTTATGGTTTAAGGTTAACCCTAGTACGCGGGGCGTACTAGTGTGAAGTGAAGTACGTGGTGCGTACACTAGTGTACGCTTAGCGTACCAGGAGGGAATGTTTGCAAGGCCAATGCCTCGTAAATTGAGCGTACGAGGAGTGAAAGAAACCTTAATTTAAGTGTGTTGTACCCTATTTAAGGACCATAAGTCCCTAGGGATGGTCTCTTTACTAGCTCCTAAACCTCCTAAAACCCTAAATCGACCCTTAAGCCTTCTTTGTCGTGTTTTTGAGCTCTTGAGAAGATTTTGGTGGTTATTTTCTCTTTGTGGAGGAAGTAAAGAAGATTGAAGGTCCTTTGCTTGGTGAGGAGCCTATAGATCCAGAATTACCACCCTTTTTCCAAGACTTTGGAGTTATCAAGTTCATACCTTGGCTTGTAGATGTTTAGATCTCTTGATGGCTTGATTTGTTAGGTTTATGGTCCCTTTTTGGTTGGTTGTTGAGTTAAGACATTTGAGGGACTTATTCTTTTAGATTTGAGCTTATTAGGAGTTCCTTAAGCATAAAGGTGCCAACTTTATGCGGTATTGGGTCTCATCCACACATTAAATCACAGATTAAGTCCATTTTAAGCTTAAGATATTCATTTAGAGATGCATACATGTAAAGTTATCAAATTTACGTGATAATCCAATTCAGCGATGTCATATCTACGTTTTGGAGCAAAGTCTTTATGGAATAAGAGATAAATATGGAACTTGGATTAATGTGAGGGTACGTTGAGCGTACAGGAAGGTACGCTTAACGTACAATCCCTAAGGCATGTATGGTGTGTACGAGCTGAGTATTCCCTGCGTACTCAATAGAGTAGGCCTCAAATCTTTTGGTCTTCGCTCTGGCCCGTAGTTTTGGCTTAGATGTTTAGGGCGTTGTTGGTCCATCAGAATTTAAGTGTTTTGGGCTAAGAATGTTTTTGAACCTTGGATTAAGGCCCACGGAAGGGATTTAGGCCCAATTTGGAAAAGTGGGCTATGGTTGGGCCTTGTATGATTATTTGGTAATTAGGCCTTTTAGATTACTAGGTTTGGGCACAAGTCTTGGTCCAAACAAGGTAAGGGGTAAAGTGGCCATTTACCCTAATTTTGGTCTGATGGTTATGGATTGGAATCTAATTGTTAATTAGATGTTATTTGATATTTAGCTTGGCGATTTATTGGACCAACAGCCAGGGAATTAACAATCTGATTCAACAGTGTGAGGTGAGTCGCTTCCCAGTATTCCGGATTGAAGGCACCAAGGCCGGCCCAGTATCTGGTAATGTTGTATGATACATGTCATGATCGCGTTGAAATATACCCACTGGTAGGGCCCACTATGACATGCTCAGGTTGAAATATGCCCTAGGGCGGGGCCCACTTAATGGGTTTTAGCCATAAGAACTTTCATATGTGTGCATGCAAAACCTTAATGCTTGGATCTAGGCTTTCTAATTAAACATGCTTTGAATCCAAGATATCTAATAACTAATTAGGTATAAAACAATACAAAATCAGATCTAGAAGTTTAGCTTTGAATCTCTTGTTTTGATCTTGTTATCTTGGAGCTCTAGAGTCACAATAGTCACTCATCTAATGGCTTACAAACACCGAATAGCAAAGAAAATGATTTAAGAGAGAGGGGGTAGGAGGAAATCGGCCAGAGGTTCTCTACGTTAGATGAGATGTCGATTTCCCTTGGCCATGGGGTCTATTTATACTTGTAGACTCCTTAAGGGTTTCACCTTAAACCCTAGTTGGATAAACTTCTCTTAAAGCAATCCAAATCCTTTCCTTAGATAAGCATTGGATGATTTGAGGCTATCCCTAACCCTAGAATCCATCCACTCTTCATCCCATAAGGATTTACAGTCTAAAGTGTAACTATTAAACAATTGACAGTTTATACCTTCTTATTTAATTAATCTCTTTAAGCCACCAAATTAATACTAATTAATTTATGACTTATATTAATCAAATAACAATATTATTATTCCTTATATTATTCTCATAATATATTAATAATATTTATTCTCTCATAATAAATCATCCTACCAAGTTGCTATGGTGAAGGCAACCCAAAAGGACCATGCACAATCGAGTCAAATACTTGCCTAATATAGTTGCAGCCTTAGACACTATTCCAACACCACTATGATATGTTCATGTTGAAATATACCCTAGCATGAGGCCCTAGGGCGGGGCCCGTACTTGCTTTTTCGGTTGGAACGAACCCCAGGGCTGTGCCCATTTGTATGATTGGTATGTGGTATTTTGGTGAACTCACTAAGCTTTATGCGATAGTTTTCAATTTATGTTTTAGGTACTTCTGTTTTCAAAGGGAAGAGCATGGGATGATTGCAGAGCACTCACCACCTCGTTCCTCATTTTCTTAACTATCTCTGATGTAATGTGATAAATGACACATTTGTTTTAACTGGAGTTTTATATTGATATTTCAGGAATACTGTTTTTATTAATCTAAAATGAAAGTTTTGAGTCTTATTTTTTGGACATTACAAGTTTGTATTAGAGCCTTGGTTTGAGGGATTTGGGCAAACCGTTGAGTGTGCCTAAACTCAAACTAAGGAGTTGATGAATTTCTTAAAAAGAAAAGGGGTTTGGAAAAGATTTTTGTAAAAGGAAAGAAACTACCAAAAAAGATTTTTGTAAAGATAAAGGGGGTATGATGCATGCAATTAGCCGAGCTCAAGTAAGTTATCCTAAAATACCCATACATGTTATCTGTTATGATTTGATCTGTGAATCTGTAAATCACACTACTATAAAAACAGCCTTTTACGACGCTCATTTCGCATCGTAAAAGGCTCAGACGACGCACAAATGCGCTTCAAGGAAGGCCCTGTCATAAAGAGAGACGACGCGCATTTGCGTGTCATTTATTTACGACGCGCATTTACGACGCTCATTTATGACGCGCAATTACGACGCGCGTTTATGACACGCAATACGTATCAAGGAAGGCCCTGTCATAAAGGAAGACGACACGCATTCGCGTGTCGTAACTTTACGACGCGCATGTTAATGACACGCAATGCGTATCAAGAAAGCCCCTGTCAAGAAAGGTAATGTCATAATATAAAATTTGTATTTAATGTCTCATAATATAAAATAAAATATCATATACAAAAAATACAATCCATTGCATAAAATTTAATATCATACAAATAATCGTTCCATGGAAAGATAAAACAAATCAATAGAAGTTGTAACAAAAATTTACAAACTAATTAGATATGAAAAATACAATCTATTGCCCCTTTGCTTATTCAAGATCAACCTGCAAGTAGCTAACTAATCTTTACAAATTCACCCTTGTTCTAACCATTTTCGTAAATACTTTACAAACATAATTCATCCATGGTACCTTGACTATAGTTGCAGCCTTGTTTCTTCTTCTTCTTCTGAACTCATCTCTGGCAACCATTTCTTTAAGCCTAGTCTGAAAAGATACAACAGATCCTTGTCACTTATGTGAAAAAGACAACCGGAGTGGCATACATTCATAATAGCAACATCATACATTCATAATAGCAATATTAAATTACTAGTTTGCCCATCCATCCAGAACGACTACACAAAACAATACACATGTTTCAGATGGCAACATAGGGGGTACTATTTTAGTCTTTTTAACAAGGTGGTGATATTGAATTGATACCAGTTAGAAGGTTTATCTAGACCAACATTAAGAGCTGAAAAATACATCCATTCACCAGATTCCACCTCAACGTTTAAATCCTGAACAATTGAGAAATTTAGATATTTACAAACATAAATAAAAATAAAAAATAAAAATACAAGCAATTTACATTAGATGAAGATTGATGTCGATTATGCCATTCAAACCACTTCTGTAATAAATCCTCAAGTTTCTGTTTACTCTCTCTGATACAAACATGTTATACACTTAAAACTTTATATAGAAATATCTTTAACCAATGTATATAAAAATGTGTGGTGTTTAAATAAATGTAGAATATATAAACATGTTATTATGAATCATTAAACAATATTGTGTTTTTCCTTTATACCTTTTAAAAGATATATATATGACATGAACTGAAGCTTGATGTTCATCAACAGTTATTCGAGGTCTCTTAATAGCTACCATGTCAATGGAAAAACATATTATAGTAACAAGATAAGATATAATTATATTTAACTAAGTAGAGAGAGAGAGAAAGAAAGAAAGAGAGAGACCTAGACTCCATTAAGGGGGACAATACAAACTGAATGAAAGCTGGGATCATTTGTTCCTTAGATGTCACTGATTAGAAGAAAGAATGAGAGAGCCAAGAAGAAATTCAATACTGATAAGAAGAAACGAGGCCTCACAGCGAAACCATTAGGTTTTTCGAATGTTTCTTGATTTTCTAGAAAGAGATAAGAACAAGCGTGGTGTGGACTTACAAGTAAGGCTTTAGAGGGGTGAATAGGAGGCTGAGATCATAGAAGCGATGAATAAAGAAAGGGCAGAGATAGTTAGAGATAGCGAGGGAGGGAGGCATATGACAACGACAAACTTCATCATCTTCTTCCACTGCCTGGCGGTGTATGATTCGTGACGACGATGTGATTAGGGCAAGAGGGAAACAACCAACGAAATAGATAAACAAAAGGGAGAGTCGATTGTGAAGATGAAGAAAAGAAGGTAGAAAAGAAAGGCGGGTTTTCAAAATTTTAGGGTTTCGTTTTCCCCCGTTATCTTCTCAAAGCGCGTTTCCTTCAAATTATAAAGCGACACGTACAGAAGACGCACATTTAAGATAAAGCGCCCTCTGTGTTTTTAATTTTTTTTCTTGAGACACTAATTTAAGGGCATGCAAAAATACGTGTCCAATATCATTCAAATTTTGGAAGTCTGACATTATTTTTAAGGACGCCCAAAAATGCGTATCGTGAATCAGCGAGTGTCATTATTTGCGCATCATTAAAGGCTATTTTTCTTGTAGTGTCAAATGCTAGTTAGGGCTAAGGATCTACACAATTTTTTCATGATAGAATGCTAGGATAGATTCCTTTATATGCCTATTATATGAGCTGGTAGACTTGCATGCTAGTGTTGATTAGTCGGTGATAGATTGTCCTGATATGTGATGCTTTGTAGCATTGGAAGTATTAGTTGCTATGTTGGAATGAGAATGGATTTTGGTATCAGTAATTGCTAAGTGTATGCTTTAAAAATTGTATACAGTTAGGATCTTATTGCCCTAGAATAATTGATTTGGCCTTATTTACTGTTTCTTGTATGGTTGTGGTCCTAGGGTAGATCTTTTATTCGACAGTCTATTTAATCCTGCTCAATGTATAATTTAAGGCATCCATCAGTGAGGGTGGAAGTTCCTAGCATGAGTTATGGTGTGTGAATTTGAATGTTCTTTGATAATTATATGGATTGGAGTGTTGTTGCTCGAATGCTACTTGATTTGTGCTTTGTGGGTAAGTGAACATGTGAAGACACATGTAATAAAGATTGAATAATCTCAGAGTGATAGATTTCACCTTGTTGTTCAGCTCTTGTTTGAGTCTAACCGTTTTAGCAATTCGTCTTTTACTATAAGGATTATCTGAGATTTGTTGCATGTGATTTTGTTCACGAAGTAGCTAACTGACATTATGAGGAGTTCTTCTGCAGCTGATGGCAGGGTGAGGTCAGGAACCTAGGAAAGCCTATGGAATGCTTCAGTGGGTTTCTTTTGCGCAGGTTAGTCAGTGATTGGAGTATGGATTTGAGATGGTGACTTAGAGGAATCGGGATGACTCTTAAGGAAAGTATGGATAGGTGTGGAAGGTAGTATTGGGCCCGTGCTACTGAAAGCGCACGGTCCATACTTGAATCGGGAAGAGTCTTGGAGAATCTAGGAAGCTTGTGGGATGAGGATTCTTGGGTATGTTCTGATCTTTTGCTCATTGTTTTTCAATATAGTGTTGAGGGATCAAGGAGGGGGTTCTAGTTCTGGTTCTGGCCCAGGTACATGTACTAGGTCGATCGATGATCCCATGCGGGAATTCTTCTCATCGAAGATTACTTGCAATATTCTAGAATGGGCTCCAGTGATTTTTCGTTCAGTCAAGGAAGGGATTTTGGAGCTATTGATTTTTCGTGGCCTTTTGGGCCGAGATTGTATCAGGGCAGTTAGGGGCTCATTTGGAGCCCAAAGCTTGTGGATCTCTAGGATCCTTCAGGAAGGAGTATCCCATTTCTAGTTCTCGTCATTTGTGATCGGAGGTGGGTTATACACCATGTTTTCAGGAGTGTCGATTCCATGATTAGATTTCCGCAGAGGTTTAGCTAACATTATGCAAGGAATTACCTGAAATCTCTGGGCATGTAGCTGATACATTAGTCGCCAGGCTCGTGGGACTGTTTAGGCGGTTGATGGCATGGTCGGGGTAACCTAGCAGTAGGAGATTGGTTCAGATAGGCAGCTGGGGAAGAGGAGGCGGACTCATAGTCCAGCTCGGCGATCAGAGCAGTTGGACGTTGTCATAGTTATGGTTACAGACTCAAGATGTCGGGGTGGTTGCATGAAGGATAAAGGATCATAGGAGGATGTGTGCAGTAGGTCTAAGTGCGGAAGGTGAAGAAGAAAGGGCCACTTCAACCATGAATGCACACTGAAAGTAGAATGGTGCCATCGTTATCATCAGTCGAGTCATATCACGTAGAATTTCCCCCACTTAGTGGTTGGGGCAGCTCAACTTCCATCGTAGGTACTTCGGCAGGAAGAGAGGGTCAGGGTTTCTTCAGACAATATTGCCGGTATGTTATCTTTTGCTTTCTTCTGGGTTATTTTCAGAATTTATTTTACCTTGGAAATTTGTTCTGGTTTGGGTAAGCTTTATCTCTAGTTTGGTTCTCTACTATTGTTTGTATTATATCATCAAGAATTGTTATATGTTTTTCTACGTGCCATGAATCATTAGTGGGTCATATCTTGCTGAGAGGGTTTCAGCGTGTTCAGTTGTTATTATGGTTCTTTTTCAGATTCAATTCAAGGGTCTATCATCGGATTAGCTGGATAGTTCTCTAATGAAGTCAGAGTTTAGTCGTGTTAGTGAGTGTTCTATAATAAGCGTCAGTTATCCATGGAAGATCCTTTGGGTTCAATCACAAACCTCGCTAGGTGTGACAACCCGAAATTCCATCTTATACAGTTATTGAACCCATACACAATCAAACTTGTCTCTACTATCATTTAGCACTATTTAGAGTCTGTTAGAGCATTCCGAGCCTGGTACATCAAAGGATCAAGTATTAGAATGTGTCAACCAAAGTTGCAAACCATCAAGCAAGCCTTAAAGCCTCAAAAGAGGAGTTTATGGCCAAGATCAATGAGTTTACGGCTGTAACTCATGGTGGCCATAAAATCCATGCCTATATTTGCAATACTTGGCCGTTTTCAATCATTTTTGCCATTTCCAAGCTTAGAACTCGGTTTTGCTGTCAACTTTCATCTAGAACTTTCACTTGATCTTCAATCTAGTAAATAATCTTTCCATTTTAAAGTTGATATCCTTCTATATCTAGCAAAGATACATGATTTCATCCATGAAATCTCTTCTTTTGGTTAGATCTTCAAGTGTTCTTCATTTCACCAAGAACACCAAGAACACATACTAGTGTTCTTTGGCCTAAATCACCCTTTCAAGATTCTATATAGTAAGTACTCCTTCCTTAGCTTGTTATATGCTTAAATCACTTAGTTTACACCTTGAAATCATCAATAAATCCAGAACAAAAGGTACTTACGGCCAAGGCAATCTCCTTTGGCCGTAAACCCTAATTAAGGGTGCAATTGAGCCCTAACCTCTTCCTAAACCTTGGACTTGAGTCTAGAACACTTCATTGTGACTTCTAACTCCTCAAAACACACATAAGTACAAATTACCATGATTTTACGGTTGTAAACTCATTGCGCAGTAAACCCATGGGCCGTAAACTCATGTGGGTAATGCCATTTGGTTCGTAAACTCCAATGTGAGGCCCTACTTCCCGTATATGCAACCCTATGTGGTTTAACCCTTAATTACAAGTGCTTACTAGT
Organism: Lactuca serriola; assembly: GCF_051521515.1. Taxonomy (NCBI): domain Eukaryota; kingdom Viridiplantae; phylum Streptophyta; class Magnoliopsida; order Asterales; family Asteraceae; genus Lactuca; species Lactuca serriola. Next base: position 207,469,029 of record NC_136415.1, on the reverse strand, counting down.
CCCTAAGGTTGTTCCATTTCATGATTAGATGTTATAAACACTAATTAGATGCATATATGTGTCATTATATGCTAAATAGGATCCGTGTGTGCTCAAGTCTTCACTTGACCCTCACCATCCTATACTGATCGTTCATTCGTATCGCTTACTACAGGTGAGTTCATACCCCTTAATTTACCTTTTTAAATGATTTTAAATGCTTTTATGGGAGGGGGATACAAGTAGAAAAGATTTAGTTATATAATCAATCACATGTGATTTATAACTGTGTTTCAAACAAAGAATTTCATATACTTCAAACTGTGTTTCAAACAAATAATTTTATATACTTGAAATTGTCTTATCAACCAAACTGCTTTTTAATAGTTTTATAAATTGACACCAAGTCGTCAATATTTATTATTAAACTCTTCAAATGTTTTACAACACTTATATTTAAACTTATATATTGTCAGATGCATGTCTATATATATAGTTGTATAAGTAATGTTTAAAGAACTGAGGACTGATAACTCGCTTTATTTCATTTTCCTTGTTTGGATGTGGTCTAAGAATATCGGTTATTTGTCCAGATGTCGTTTCAATATTAGTTATATATTATGTATACATATGTATATATAAAACTACTATTAATCAGTTCAATACCTTTGGATAACAAAGGCATACATTCATTCATTCAAACTACAGAAATTTCTAGTAATCTATAACAGGTATTGTTTAGGAAAACACTATCATACATCAATACTCTAATGAGAAAAAATACTTACTAAAAAGAGAAGCAGATAGAGAATACTATAACGAGAAACAATACATACTATACACTATACAATAGAACATACTATGAAGAGAATCTAAGGAAACTTACACAATACTATACATAAGAATATACTATACAAACATTAGAATACGATAACTAGAATGTGACATACGATTTACAGATACAACAAGACAGTGTTGAATAATATTGTAACCAGAGTCTCTTGCAGGGAGAGCGGGCATCATGTGTATAGATCTATACGGGACAGACACTCCCACACCCGGACTGCTAGCTACATTCCCAACCGATAAGGCCAAGGGGAGACAAAATGTCACCTTACTATATTATGACACCGGAAGGTCATCAGTTGTTCAGTCGTCGATTAGCATGGTTACAAACATGTTCACATCTAAAACTTTAATCAACCGACTAAGAATCAAAGGCAAAAAGACTCCCTGAGGGGTATAGCACATTTAATACCACCTGGAGTCTTTATTTTATCACTTTATAGTCAGCAGTGTCACTACTGAGATAAAACATTAATTTCCTTATTGCATTTACATTGTGATCTTCTCACATAATCGTTAATGTATAAACTATATTTTGCTAATAATAGTCGTACTTTGGAAAATACACACTGTTACAAGAACAAACATACAGAACCTTTGATGCCTTGGTAGAAGGATACTTTTAGTAGAAAATATAGTATTTTCTAGGAGATACAATTATTTACTATAAACATTTTCTTCAAACTTATACAAACATTTAATGCAAAGTCTTACAGACTTATACATCAAACACTTACAAACATTTTCATACAATCAATGACACTAAATACTTATGAACTCACCGGCTTTAATGCTGGTAAACTCTTTCAAAAGAACTTGTATTCTCAGGTCATCAGTAGACAGGTACAGTCAACCAAATTTTGAGAAGACGGAGCGTGTTCAAGACTCGTCTTTTATTTTGATTACTTGTTTTTGTGTCTTATTACTATGAAAGAACACACTTGTATTAAATTATGCTATTAATGCAATGGATGATGTTGTTTCTTTTTTACTACTTTACATTGTTATGACACTGTACATGACATCCTCCACCCCAAAACGTTTCCGTCATTCCGGCTTTGGAGTGTGACAGATTGGTATCAGAGCATTGTTTATAGAGAAACGAGTATATCAACCCATAAAAGATATACAAACTATAAACACATAGGGATTAAAATACTCTGACCAAGAGTTTATACTTTTAAATGCTAAAATACTTAACTAAAAGTATACATAATTACGTACCTACACACTTACTACAGAACAACGTCATAATAGATCATAACAAAAGTATTTAATTATTGGACACAACAGTCAAACCTGGGCAGTTATGTAATCATATATGGGATGAATATAGCCTGATCAACAATATTAATTTGAAATACGGTGAACGTGTGTTCAGGGGCGATTGGGGTGTTGCAACAAACCTAAAACTTACCAAATTCTAGGTCTAAAGAAGTCATTAGAACAAAACATAAAGTAAAATATTATAGGGACATTTTATGAACTATTCATTCAAATAACAAACTTATAAGGATTAGCAGTAAGTTTCTCTTATAGAAACTTTTTATTTCTTTATCACTTTATTTAGAATCGTTAAATAAATTCCTTGCCCATATTTCTCGTCTAGATAAATGGTTGGATTCCACCTCCTCGGAGACCATTACTTTCCCGTCCAAGAGAATGGAGGAGGGCTAAACAGAAAACCAGAAGCAGAACCTGAACTTCCCCTAAATAATGATCTGGCAGAAGACTTTCCAGAGGATCCTGATCCGGAACCAGAAGTTGAGAATCTACCCCCAGTTGCTCCAATCCAAAACCCTAACCTTCGTCCGTCTTTTCAAGGCCCGACACCTTTATGGGCTGAGTACCTGGAAAGGTGGGGCCATGAGGGGGGCCAACCCTTACCATACAACGGAGATTGAAGCTTCTTCAACATAAGTGAAGGACGATCCGCAGACAGTATTCTTCCCATTCTGGTTCGCTGAGTGACTTCAAATGTTGAACAAATGTAGCAGCCATTCAACAAACCGTAGAACTCGAGGTAGACACAAATTCCAATACGAATAGTATTCGCAATCTTTAACTTACTCTAAGGAGAGACAATGAAACTTTGCTGCAAGCACTAGCTGAAACTCAGGCCGAAGTCATAGAGCTCAGAGTACGCCAGAGGGTGTACGAAAGACACCTACTTGATGTGGAGCATCAACTAGATGAACTAAGCGTTGATCCGAGGGATACCCGTCACCAGGAGGAGATACTCTACCTTTCTTCCTTTTGATATAAGGAATAGTCTTCCTATCTATGCTCTGAGTAGCACTTTCCTATGTAACTACCCCTGTACTGTAAGTACTTTTCTTTCGTAGGCCTTTGTTCTGTCAAAACATTTCTACTTCAGATATGATGTAAGACCTACTCCAAGGTTAATTTTCTCGAAATTATTACATCTTAAATATCAATGATATTGACAGTCAGCTAATCCCTGTGACAATCCTTGTCCAAATACTTTCATTCTACTAGCGTTAGAATTCTATCTAAATCTCACTCTCGTCAAATTTATTGAACTATTGTAACTTCGCTCATGGATAACTTTCAATTCTTTTCGAAAGTTGGATCAGGTTATCCACCAACCAATGATAAACTAGTTCGGATGACAATCATCTTGTGACCATTCTATGAACTTACTTCTACTCTTTACCAATACTGCATCATAGGGGTGTAGGTCAAACCATCAAGAACAGTTTAACAAAACAAAAAAATTACATTTACATGAATGATTAGTATACATTTAGGGCCGACCATAATCGCTCACGAACTCACTTTCTTATCGTATAACAGAATCATGTCGTCATCCAGAAATAGCCAGGCGAACGACGAAACCCCGACCCTGCATATAGACGCCACTACTTTCCAAACCGCAGTAACAACTGCCATGACAGATGTCCTAGCACAACTCAACGCTGATAACGCAAACAAGGGTGGAAACGGTGTTGACAATTCAAATCGTTGTAACAATTCGGGAAATCATCAAATGATAACAACCACAAACACCTAAAGCCACAAATTTGAATATAGGAAACGAAAGCGTCAAGCCCAAAAGGAGCACAAGCAATCTCAAGGACTTGCCATGCAACAACAACAAGTGGCGACCCCTGCCACTTCAGCACCGATAAAACGATATGAGGGAACACTCCCGAAGTGTAAGAAGTGTAACTTTCATCATAACGGAGATTGTCGTCAATTGCAATGCAGCGATTGCAACAGAATAGGGCACACTGCTAGTGTCTGTAGAACGCCGACACGAACCACCTCCCAAATCACTGGCATCGGAGCCAGCCAGGTTTGCTATGGTCATGGTGAAACCGAACACCATAAAAGGAGTTGTCCAAAAAGGCGGAACAATGAAAGCGCTCGTGTCCACATAACTCCGACCCTACGCATCACTTCCACCACCGATGCTGGTGTAAGCCAGATATGTCATATGTGCGGTGAGATAGGACATCTTAAGGAGGATTGTCCGATAACAAAGAACTCTGGCGCGGATGGGAAGATACTAAGGATTAGCGCCACAGGAGAGACTACTTCGGACCCACATTGAAATACTGGTACGTTCCCTAGCGATAAAGATAGACTTATAAAGTTTCAAACTGCTTGTGCAACTCGAATCATATCATTCTGCGAGGTCCCATCGATTCTAGGGACTCTCGTGTTGCTTGTACTTGCTTTTTGCAGTATACCTTGTTCTCAGAAGCAGTATCATAGGTAAAACAAAAGTACTGAAACTCTTGCATATCTTGCACCGCTGTATTCTTATAAACCCCGTTCTGAACTAGTCTAACGCCAATTATTGTAATGGTGTTGATTCTGATGGCTTGTGCGGAATAGAAAAGATCTAGTGATTCATCATACAAATTCAAGAACACAAGGAGTAAATAATTCTTTGTAAGCTCATATTAGATCTAGAAAGAATATACAAATGGGTTTGTACAAGTTTCTCTCTCTAGTCTAACACTCCATATGGACTCTTACATAATGGGAGTCACTCACTTCCTATTTATAGGAAAGACTCAACCCATTTACACATACAAAGAGGAAAGCCTAAAACAATACATCCAAGCATGACTTTGCACCCTAACATTCTCCCCCTCAAAGTTAGGATTGGATGTCCGGCTTTAATCTCCAACGAGCTAGCGCGATCAAGACCAAACTCCCCCTCAAAGTAACACCGGTCTTCAAATCCGCAAATGAATATTCGACAAACCCGAGAAGCTTCGAATACCCATCATTCTCCCCCTTTTTATAATCAAAAATTGATTATAAAACCCACTAAGGATGAGAAGCGCCTGAGGAATAGTCTTCACAATACTCCCCCTTGATGTGTACCAAAAATGAATCACCAAAATCTTGCATGGAAAAACAATCACGAAAAAGCCACAAAATATTTCCAATTTATGAAAAATTTTGACTTTTTGAGTGAAAGTTGCAAGATTTTTCAAAATCCTGGTAGATATTGTCACTTTCTGAAACTTGCAGGGACCCGTTGCGCCAAAAACAGTCAAATATGCGAAACTCTAGCCCATTTGCGAAACCGGGCATAAAGCGTAAATTCGCACAAACTGCAGGGACCAAAACTGAAAATTCTGCAATTTCAGCATTTTATGACCCCATTTGCGAAGTTGGGTATAAACTGTCAAAAATGCGAAACTACAGGTACTCGTTTTGACAATTTCTGTATGTTCTTTAAACTTGCGAAGCTGGGTCAATTTTGTCATTTCTTGAAAAAATCAGGGATCAAATGCGAAATATGTGTGTTTCTTCCCCAATTCGTATTTTACTGTAAAAGCTTTGTGTTCTTTCCCAAATCACAGACTTCGCACATTCTTTACTTCGCATTTTCTACAAATGTATCGCATCTTCACCAAATGCGAATGAAACATCAAATGCGAACCATGTTTGACACACCCAAATGCGAATACTTTTGCTTTTACAAGTGAACTGCTCCAAATGCGAACTAAATCATCATTGCAGATGCGAACCAAAAAAAAAACAATATGCGAATCTTGTTGTTCTTTTATGCGAATATCACCAAAAAAAACATTCCAGATTTCAAACTTGATGTTGATTTATCCATATGCGAATCACTTTAACAACATTCTTCCCTGTATACACAAATGAACCCAGCAATCGATTCCAAAATTTGCGAAATTAGACTAACATCGATTTCAAATCTTTGAAGCTTAACTCAAATTGATCGTTATTCCTTTGTTAATGATTCCAAGTCGTTGACACCAAAATCAAAATTGCAACTTCAAAATCATCGATTAAAAAAAAACTTCGTTCCTTTGCTTTTAGCGTGCCAACCAAAACCTGTTGGTACTTCTTTCGTTCTCAATCGATTTCGCATTCTTCTTTCTCCAACACAATTTCAGTGGAATCGAATATCAAATATCCCAAAACGATTTCAAAAATCATTCTGTTTTCCAGTTCTTCCAAAAAAAACTTCAATCACAGTGTCGACATTCATCACGAAGATAACTCATCCAAATTCGAAATTATTCTCCAAATTAAACTTGATTTTGACATTTACATCCGAAAGCAAGTTGTATTAACCAATTTCAACTTCCAATTCAACGAATCAACCAATAGAAGTTGAGTTTGACTTTTTCTAAAATTGACTTTTCGAAGTCAAGGAATAATAAACACGAAATCGAGGATTCCTTCACCAAATTCTAGATCAAAACATGTTCAAAGACCTGATCTAAACATGTTCTTGACAAGAATTTGAGATTTCTTGATCAATTTCTTCAAACTTAAAGACTCAATTGTCGACTTCTAAACAAGACTGAACAAAATCGATATTAAGGATGAACAAAAAACATAAAATCGATTCAGAATGCTTTTTTATTGATCAAAACAAGCATCAATCGATTATTCAGAAAGGTTGATGAAACTGGAACATAAGAACGATAACCACAATGAGATTCAAGAACGTACAAGTCGGAGATGCGTAAGATGAAGAACAACATATATATCGTATCGACTGTGTTTGATGAATCAATGGGCTCAATTGAAGAATGAATAGTAAGATCGGAATTTGGGCTCATGAAAGGATGAACAGTATTCGACAATTTGGTTTGGGTTTAATGAACAGTAATTCTCGAATTTAAATTCATTTGGGCTAATGTAATATGAATTGGGCTGAATCAAAAAAAATATGAGTTTGATCAACAAGAATTAGGCACGAAACGAATATGATTGATCATTAAAAAAAATATTGGATCAACAATGGGGTTTAAACGGATTTGATCCAACGAGGGAAATCGATCAAAAATGAAAAACGCAAAGTACGAATTGAAATCATGGACGTTTTGGAATCCATTTGAGAATTTGAGATACCTTTTTGACGAATCGAGATCCATTATCAACGAACGAATCAAATTTGGAAGATCTTGGTTCTTTTGTCGGAATGAAAAAATCTCCAAATCGAACATTGTACCACCCACCATGCGAGATGTACAACTCGTCCTTCGTGTTCTTCGTGTTCTTTATCAAACCAAGAACATCTTCAAAAGAGCCATCAACACATTTGGGTTTTGACTTCAAATTCAATGAAACTTTTGGAGATTGTTGCTTTGGAACCCAAATTTGTTTCACGGATTTCAGCTTCACATAATTTGACGATTTTTGTGGGTAAACCCGCTTGTTCTTCCGATTCATCTTCTTCTTCTTTTTCTTTCTCATCTTTTTGCATCTTGAAGACTTGACTTCATGAACAAACCCACTTTCAACAACATGAACATTTTGAGTTTGAATCAAATCTTTTGGAGTTTGATATTTGTGATTTTCTTGAACCACCGGCTTCCGATAAGGAATCATTCCTTCAAACGAATCACAAGAACAAAAAACATCATCGGTTTGAACTCCAATTGAGCAAAAAACTTTTTCATCATGAAAATCAACTTGAAATCCTTTTTCTTGAACATCAAGAACATGATGATCATCAAGAACATCTTCAAAAAACATAAGAGCATGAAGATCACTTGGTTTTTCAACAAAAGAAATGAAATACTCATCAAACAATTCTTTTTCCTTTCTTTCCTTTTTATCTCTTTCATTCTTCAGATAATGGCAAATTTGAGTCAAGCATTCAATCTTTGAAAGTGGTTGAAAAATCAATCCTCCATGATCATCCTTCAAACCTCCATAAGAAATCAAAGTATCCCATGAAATCATTAAGCCTTTCAATATTAATCCAAGGAATTGTTCTAAACCGATTTTGTATTTGAAATCTTTAATGATCACAATCCAAGAAGCATGCTCCAAGAAAACCGTCATTTTTGATCACTAGAACTTAAAGATTTATAGAGATAGAAAGTGATTATGAATGGGTTTTCTAGAAAGAGAAAGTGATACAAACAAGTATTCTAGAGAGAGAAAGTCGAATTATGGATCAAATCAAAGAAAAATTCGACTTCTAGAACACAAAACACTCTCTAAACAAGAAGATCAATGAAGAAAAGGAATCACCAAATCAAAATAGCCATCAAGGATCAATTCTTGATGAGATTCAAGAACACCCGCTCTGATACCAATTGTAGTGGTGTTGATTCTGATGGCTTGTGCGGAATAGAAAAGATCTAGTGATTCATCATACAAATTCAAGAACACAAGGAGTAAATAATTCTTTGTAAGCTCATATTAGATCTAGAAAGAATATACAAATGGGTTTGTACAAGTTTCTCTCTCTAGTCTAACACTCCATATGGACTCTTACATAATGGGAGTCACTCACTTCCTATTTATAGGAAAGACTCAACCCATTTACACATACAAAGAGGAAAGCCTAAAACAATACATCCAAGCATGACTTTGCACCCTAACAATTATTCCAAGTAGTCTGACATTGTCATTTGACCCGAGTGAAAACGATCCTCGCAGTGCCAATTTCATGAAAAAAATTCTTTCCCCGTAATCGACTTTCTAATGAAGCTGTCGTTCCAGAACTCTGAGGTACTCAGGCATAGAGCGCCCTATGTTTCGTAGCTTCCCTGAAGTAACCTCAGCAAACCTCCCCAGAATACTACTCGTACAGTATGTCAAGTTCAATCCGAAGACCCATATGGTTAATCTATCGCAGAGGAATGTATAAGCAAGGTTGGTACATAATCAAGGTTCTACATGCTTAGAATTGATGATTTCGCTCTAACTTCTTTTCCTTGTTTGGATGTGAGCTTAGAGAAGAATCATTTATTCGACTACCTTTTCAATCTTAATTATATACGACTCGTATACGTGAGACTGTGATTGATGAACCAATTATGAGTCCTAATATGAACTTCAGGATAGAGAGTGCTCAAGACTATGAGTGATCGAGCTGCCATGCGAATAAACTTAGAAGCCAAAAAAATTCCCTTATCGCCGATCGGGATAAGAGTTGCAATTGGAACAGAAGTACATATCCTTTTCCTTAATTCATGAGTAATCATACTTTCTTTTAGGTCTTCACGACATTTAATTCACCAAAAAGATTGACGTCATAATCGTTGTGAATTGGTTGAGTCTACGTCGCGCTGACATCATGTGTTGTGAGAAAGTCGTTCGTCTTAACCTCCTTAACAACGAAACTCTAGTTATCTATGGTGACAAATCAGGTACGAACCTTCACATCATTTCGTGTATTCAAGCTTAGAAGTACTTAAGAAAGGAATATCACGCATCCCTTACATACATCATTGATACAAGACAAGAAGTGAGAGACATTCAGAACATTCCAAAAGTACACGACTTTACCGACATCTTTTCAATAGAACTACTGGGATTATCACCATGGCATCAAGTCGATTTCTAAATCGAATTAGTTCCAGGAGCTACCCCAGTAGCCAAATCGCCTTATCATCTGATACCAACAGAGATGTAGGAACTTTCCAGTCAACTTAACGAACTTCTCAAAAAGGGATTCATTAGGCCAAGCTTCTCACCATGGGGAGCACCAGCCTTGTTCATAAAGAAGAAAGATGGACCGTTTCGTATGTGCATTGACTACACAGAACTGAAAAAACTTACTGTCAAGGATCGTTATCATCTATCCCACATTGGCAACTTATTTGATTAACTTCAAGGAGCAAAATACTTCTCAAAGATAGACCTAAGAACCAGGCATCACCAGTTACGAGTGCTAGAGGGGGATGTCCCCAAGGCAGCCTTCCGAACTCGTTATGGACAATACGAGTTTGTAGTGATGCCGTTCGGATTAACCAATGCACCAACTGTATTCATGGATCTAATGAATAGGGTGTTCCATCCTTACTTGGATCATTTTACCATCGCCTTTATCAATGACATACTTATCTACTCTCATAGTAAGGAGGAGCATAGTCAACACCTACGAAGAATATTAGAAACATTACGATCGGAAAAGCTCTATGCGAATTTCTCCAAGTACAAGTTTTGGATTCGAAGAGTCAAGTTCTTGGGCTATGTTTTTAGAAAAGAGGGAATTTACGTGGACCCTTCCAAAACCAAGGCCATTGAGAACTAGTTAGCACCGAAGACACGTACAGAAATTCGTCAATTTCTATGTCACGTTGGCTACTATCGCAGGTTCATATAGAACTTATCTAGTATCGCGAAACCGCTTACTTCATTTGAGCCAGAAAGGCATGGCATTTGACTGGGAAGAGAAACAAGAGAAGGCGTTCCAAACACTGAAAACAAGCCTTGTGCACCGCACAGATACTATCCCTCCTAGAAGAGATAGAAGGTTTCGTCGTGTATTACAATGCAATCCAATCAAAGTATTGGTTATGTTCTTAAGCAAAGAGGAAGGGTCATTACCTACGCCTCACGCCAGCTTAAGAAACATGAAGTCTTTTACATCGCGCCGGATCTTGAGTTAAGAACAGTAGTTTTTGCTCAGAAGATCGGAAGATGCTACCTGTAAGGTACAAAAAGCACCATCTCTGCAAACCACAAAAACATTCAACACACATTCGATCAAGAAGAGTTATCATCCCAGTGAAGTCAAACAAAAGAAGCAAAGTCGTATCCCAATAGTGAAAGGTCCGTCGGAATGCCAAGAGTGGACCTGAATTCGCTTGGGAACGCAAGGATCAAAGGAAGCTGAAATATCCTCATCCTTAGCATAGTTATCCATTGTTGATTAAACTTTAATTTCGGGACGAGATTCTCTCTAACAGGGGGATGATATGACAACCCAAAATTTCCATCTTATACAGTGATTCAGCCCATACACAGTCAGACTTGTCTCTGCTATCATTTAGCACTATTTAGAGTCTGTTTGAGCATTCCGAGCCTGGTACATCAAAGGATCAAGTATTAGAATGTGTCAACCAAAGTTGCAAACCATCAAACAAGCCTTAAACAATCAAAAGAAGAGTTTACGGCCAAGACCAATGAGTTTATGGCCATAAAATCATGGTGGCCGTAAACTCCAAGCCTATATATGTAATACTTGGCCATTTTCAATCATTTTTACCACTTCCAAGCCTAGAACTCGGTTTTGCTCTCAACTATCATCAAGAACTTTCACTTGATCTTTAGTCTAGTAAGTAATCTTTCCATTTTAAAGTTGATGTCCTTCTATATCTCGTGAAGATACATGATTTCATCCATGAAATATCTTCTTTTGGTTAGATCTTCAAGTGTTCTTCATTTCACCAAGAACTCCTCGAACACACACTAGTGTTCTTGGGCCTTAATCTCCCTTTCAAGCTTCTATATAGTAAGTACTCCTTCCTTAGCTTGTTATATGCTTGAATCACTTAGTTTACACCTTGAAATCATCATGAAATCAAGAACAAAATGTGTTTACGGCCAAGGAAATCTCCTTTGGCCCTAAACCCAAATTAAGGGAGCAATTGAGCCCTAATCTCTGCCTAAGCCTTGGACTTGAGTCTAGAACACTTGATTGTGACTTGTAAGACCTTAGAACACACATAAGTACAAATTACCATGAGTTTACGGCTGTAAACACATTGGGCCGTAAACCCATGGGTCATAAACTCATGTGGGTAATGCCATTTGGGCCGTAAACTCCAATGTGAGGTCCTACTTCCCTTATATGCAACCCTATGTGGTTTAAACCTTAATTACAAGTGCTTCCTAGTCCCTAAGGTTGTTCCATTTCATGATTAGATGTTATAAAAACTAATTAGATGCATATATGTGTCATTATATGCTAAATAGGATCCGTGTGTGCTCAAGTCTTCACTTGACCCTCACCATCCTATACCGATCGTTCATTCGTATCGCTTACTACAGGTGAGTTCATACCCCTTAATTTACCTTTTTAAATGATTTTAAATGCTTTTATGGGAGGGGGGATACAAGTAGAAAAGATTTAGTTATATAATCAATCACATGTGATTTATAACTATGTTTCAAACAAAGAATTTCATATACTTCAAACTGTGTTTCAAACAAAGAATTTTATATACTTTAAATTGTCTTATCAACCAAACTTCTTTTAAATCGTTTTATAAATTGACACCAAGTCATCAATATTTATTATTAAAATCTTCAAATGTTTTACAAAACTTATTTTTAAACTTATATATTGTCAGATGCATGTCTATATATGTATAGTTATATAAGTAATGTTTGAAGGACTTAGGACTGATAACTCACTTTATTTCCTTTTCCTTGTTTGGATGTGGTATGAGAGTATCAATTATTTGTGTGAATGTCGTTTAAATATTAGTTATATATTATTTATACGTATGTAGATATAAAAGTACTGTTAATCAGTTCAATACCATTGGATAACAAAGGCAGACTTTCATTCATTCAAACTACAAAACTTTCTAGTAAACTAAAATAGGTATAGTTTAGGAGAATACTATCATACATCAATACTATAATGAGAAACAATACTTACTAAAATGATAAACAGATAGAGAATACTATAACGAGAAACAATACATACTATACACTATACAATAGAACATACTATGAAGAGAAACTAAGGAAACTTACACAATACGACGCATAAGAATATACTATACAAATAGTAGAATATGAAAACTAGAATGTGACATACTATTTACGGATACAACAAGATAGTGTTGTCTCATATTGTAACCAGAGTCTCCTGGAGGGAGAGCATGCATTGTTTGTATAGATCTATATGGGACAGACACTCCCACACCCCGACTACTAGCTACAGTCCCAGCCGATAAGGCCAAGGGGTGACAAAATGTCACCTTACTATATTATGACACCGGAAGGTCATCAGTTATTCAGTAGTCGATTAGCATGGTTACAAACGACTTCACATCTAAACCTTTAATCAACCGACTAAGAATTCAAGGCAAAAAGACTCACCGAGGGGTATAGCACATTTAATACCACCTGGAGTCTTTATTTTATCACTTTATAGTCAGTAGTGTCACTGCTGAGATAAAACATTATTTTCCTTATTGCATTTACATTGTGATCTTCTCACATAATCGTTAATATATAAACTATATTTTTGCTAATAATAGTCAGTCTTTAGAAAATACACACTTTTACAAGAACAAACATACAGAACATTTGATGCCTTGGTAGAAGACTACTTTTTAGCAGAAAATATAGGATATTCTAGGAGATACAATTATTTACTACAAACATTTACATTGAAAATTGACAAACATTTTCTTCAAACTTATACAAACATTTACTGCAAAGTTTTACAGACTTATACACCAAACACTTACAAACATTTTCATACAATCAATGACCCTAAATACTTATGAACTCACCAGCTTTAATGCTGATAAACACTTTCAAAATAACTTGTGTTCTCAGGTCATCAGTAGACAGGTACAGTCAAGCAGGTTTTGAGAAGACGGAGCGTGTTCAAGAATCGTCTTTTATTTTAATTACTGGTTTTGGTGTCTTATTACTATAAAAGAACACACTCGTATTAAATTATGCTATTAATGCAGTAGATGATGTTGTTGCTTGTTTACTACTTTACATTATTATGATATTGTACATGACATCCTCCACCCTGGAACATTTCCGTCATTCCGGTTTTGGGGTGTGACACTAGGGAATAAGCAGTAGCAAGAAGATGGTGGAGACAGTTGCATGAGTTGTTTAATCATTGGAGGTGTCAGGGGAATTTTATATTCGCATGGGTTGAAAATGGTAAGAATTCAGTAATTCTTTGAGGATGGAAGTGTTGGGTTTTGAGCACTATAACACTTCCTAAGTTCACATGAAACCCTAAATGCTTTGGATCTGTGTTTTCTCTAATTATACATGCATTTTCTTTTTCCAGAGCATTCACCCTAGCTAGCATACAATTTAAACAATATAATTAAAACATAGTTAATATGCATACATCTTGAGTAGGGTAGAGTTCTTCTCCTTTGGAAACTTGAGCACCTCAAGTGTGATGTCTCTAATGGTTCACAAACACCAATATGCAAAAGGATGCTTTAAGAGAATAAGTCACTTATCTCAAATGGTTGGTGTAACCGATTTTGGTGTATGGAGGGCTCCATTTATAGTTGTGCCAAGTGATAGGGTTACACTTTGTAAACCCTAATGATCCATGACTTTCCACATTCCTATGCTCCATGGGTTTAACCTCCATGGACTATCCATGGGTTATATTATTGGTTTAGCCCATCTACATAATCATGGATCACTGAGCCCATACTATAAGAATCATTGATTTACATAATCAATCCCTCCATATTTAATTAGTCTCTTTTGACCATAGAATTATTTCCAAGTTTATTCTTGGACAATACTAATTAAATAACCATATTAATATATTATACTTATAATATATTAATAAATCATAAATAACCTTATTCTAAAAAAAAACCATCCTATCAAACTGCACTGGTGAAGGCAACCCAAAAGGACCATGCTATTATCGGGTCAAGTACATAGCAGTTATAGTTATGGATTTAGACAGCAAATCCAACAGTCTCCCACTTGGATAAGTCTTATAACTATAGCTGTCAGTATGACTTCAGGATCCGACGTAGCAATTGTAAGCTTCCAGAAGCCACTGTCAACTCTGAACCAGTCAGTGATGCATCCTTTAGATAAGAGATCATATACTCCTCTGTTCTTAAGATATCACTTGGTCAAATACATGGAACAATGTCATATTTGATGTCCACCTGTTTGTCTCCCAATTTCTGATTCGTCTGACATAGAACATAACTGAACACATTAATTTAGTTCTGATCGGGCCTGATACATAAGTCAAAACAGAATCATCATGGGGCCCAATATATCGCTTTTAATCCTCTTAGGATAAAAGGAACAAATAAACTTCGGCATTATATGCTTGTACTAACTGCTCATTAAATCATGTACAACAACACGTATTATGACATCAAGTTACTGTGCGTTTTCGTGCCATTAATGCATGACTAATTCATAGTCAACAACTCATATATCTAGGTTTGAAGATATATATATATATATATATATATATATATATATATATATATATATATATATATATATATGATATTATCATCTCACGATCACTTGTGACAAATTCCATGAAGTGATACAACTGAGCGCGGGTTGATCCAATACTCAAATCTTATTTCAAAAGTACTCATGAATGGTGTAGCAAACCTGTTGGATGCGTAACTCCTTAGATAATCCTACAAGCCAACTCATGACAGTCTTCTGTCATACCTACTTCCAAAGTATGAATGACTGTGGATAGTTTGAATAAATCTTATTTATTCTAGAAGTCAACAGATGCAAAGTGAAACAATATTAAATAATTGAAACAAGACAGTAACTTTACTTACAAACAAAACTCCTTTTATTCATCATCAAATGTCAATTACAATTTAGCTATTACAAGTTTCGGTTTATCTAATCACTAAAACAAATATCGTCCTTCAGCCCAATGCCCCTTGCATGCTCCAAGTGCTTAACCCTAGTCAGTCTCTTTGTGAAGGGATCAGCTGGGTTGTCCTTTAATGATATCCTCTTCACCATGAGGTGCCCTTCTCATACTTGATGTCTTATGAAGTGGTACTTTCTGCCGATATGTATAGATCTTCCATGATCTCTTGGTTCCTTGGTTAAGACAACCGTTGCTTCATTATCGTAGAAAATTTCCACATGCTCCTTTATGGATGGAATAACTCCAAGGTCTTCGATGAATATTTTCAACCAAATAGCCTCCTTCGCTGCTTCGCTTTCTGATATGTACTCTGATTCACACGTTGAATCAGCAACAGTCGCTTTCTTGGAACTTTTTCATGTCAGTGCTCCTCCATTCAGGGTAAATATCCAGCCTGACTGAGAGCGGAAATTAACTCTGTCGGTCTGAAATATCGCATCGCTATACCCTATTACTCCCAAGTCTTCACTCCCACCGAGGGTAAGAACCCAGTCCTTAGTCCTCCATAGGTACTTAAGAATATTCTTAATCGCAGTCCAATGGGCTTTACCAGGGTTCCCTTGATATCTTTTGACCATGCTCAAAGCGAAGGCCACATCAGGGCGAGTACAAGTCAAAGCATACATGATCGAACCAACTGCGGAAGCATATGGTATATGACTCATTTCTGCTATCTCAGCCTCTGTACTCGGACACTGAGTCTTACTCAGTTTGGTATTTCCTTGGAGAGGTAAGTCACCTTTCTTGGATTTCTCCATCCTGAAAAGTTTTAACACCTTGTTCAAGTAGGTACTTTGACTAAGTCCTATTAGTCTTTTACTTATGTTTCTCAATATCCTTATCCCCCAGATATAGGCAGCTTCTCTGAGGTCCTTCAAATCGAAACACCTCCTAAGCCAGGACTTGACCTCCTGCACGGTTGGGATGTCATTTCCTATGAGTACTATGCCATCCACATACAACACCAGAAAGCTAACTATTCTCCAACTAGCTTTGACATATACACAGGACTTATCCTCGCTTCTCGAAAATCCGAACTCTTTGACTTTCTCACCGAAACAAAGACTCCATCTGCGAGAGGCTTGTTTCAATCCATATATGGATTTCTCAAGCTTACACACTCTATTAGGGTGCTCTGCACTGACAAAACCCTTTGTTTGACTCATGTAAACATCTTCAGCCAACGTTCCATTAAGGAAAGTAGTTTTGACATCCATTTGCCATATTTCATTGTCATGAAATGCAGCTGTGGCTAACATAACCCTTATAGATTTAATCTTCACTACTGGTGAGAAGGTCTGATCATAGTCAACTCCTGGAGTTTGTGTAAAGCCCTTCGCAACTAGTCGCGCCTTATATGTGTGTACATTCCAATCCATGTCAGTTTTCTTCTTGAAGATCCATTTGCACCCGACTGTCTTAAAACCCAGTACATTTTCAACCTAGTTCCAAACTTGATTGTCATACATAGACTGAATCTCGCTATCCATAGCCTCTTTTCATTTAGCAGACTCGGGGCCTGCCGTGGCTTCTTTGTAGTTGTTAGGTTCATCCAAACTTATCAGTGCGCTATCACTGATAAATGTATCACCTTTAGTTGTTATATGAAAACCATATAACATAGGTGAAACATTAACTCTACTGGAACGCCTCGAAGCTACAGGCATATCAATTGGTTCAACAGGAGCTTCCTCCTCGGGTTGAGTGCTACTGTTTGAGGCTCCTTCATCACTTAACTCTTAAAGTTCATCATGGTCAATTTGTCTCCCACTGTCTTCTTGGCATATGAGTTCTCTCTCTCGAAAAACTCTTCTCCTCAAAACGAAGACAACATTGTCACTAGCTCTATAGAAGAGATATCTAAAGGACTTCTGCAGGTAGCCATTGAAAATACATCGCTCACTCTGAGGTTTCACCTTGTCGTGAGTCTTGCATCTTATGTAAGCCTCGCAACCCCAAACCTTGATGTGGTCTAATGTGGGAACCTTCCGTGTCCACATGTCGTGAGGTATTTTTAAAACCTTTTTCGTAGTGACTAGATTAAGGATATAGCTGGCAGTCTCTAGGGAATACCCCCAAAATGAGATTGGTAACGAAGCTTGACTCATCATGGAGCGAAACTTGTCTAGCAAGGTCCTGTTGCACCTCTCAGCCACACCATTAAGTTGTGGTGCCCTAGGTGGCGTCAATTGTGAACAATTCTGCATTCCTTAAGATAGTCAATGAACTCGATACTAAGATACTCTCCTCCACGATCGGATAATAGCATCTTTTTCTTCCTGTCTAATTGATTCTCCTTTTCTTGCTTAAACTCTTTGAGCCTTTCAAAAGTTTCTGACTTATGCTTAATCAAGTAGATATAGCCATACCTACTATAATCATCAGTAAAACTCACATAGAAGCGGTTAGCATCCCTTGTGGCGGTTCTGAATGGTTCAGAGACATTGGTGTGTTGAGGTCCAACAAACCTTCGCCCCTTTAACAAGTGCCAGTGCAGGGTGACTTGGTCATCTATTCAAGTTAACAAGATTCGCAAGTGTCATCCGAATTTAAGTGGAATAACTCCAAAACTCCATCCTTTTGGAGTTGGGCTATGAGCTTCTTGTTGACATGTCCAAGACGACAATGCCACAAGCATGCCTTGTCCAAAGCATCATGCAAATAAATATTCAACATATTATTTCCTAATTTATCTACAACATTCACAGTTTCATATACACCATTGCAAGGTAATGCTTTAAAATAAAATACACCATTATAATAAGCATAAATAGCACCAACTTCATTATTAAACGAAAAGGTAAAACCTTGTTTGTACAAACTATGAAAGGAAATAATATTTCTCGCCATATCGGCCGAGTAGTAACAATTATTCAAATCTAAATCTAAACTATTACTAAGCAATAAAGAATAAAGTTCAATCTTGGTCATAGGCGATATTTTCCTATTTCCCATGATTAAATTCATCTTACTATGCTCCACATCGCTACTTCTTTTTAGTCCTTAATCATCATAACAAATGTGAAATCGACAACCTGTATCAAGGACTGAAGAATTAGTATGTGTTGAGTATTAGATTGAATGGTGTAAATACCTGCAAAGGAGGGTTTGATCTTCCCATCCTTTATGTCCTGCAAGTACTTGGAGCAGCTCCGTTTCTAGTGCCTTTTTCATGAAAATGGAAGGAGTCAGCATACTTCAGATTGGAAGAGGGATTAACAGAATGAGCTTTGGTCCTACTAGAAGAGGATCCATCAAGGGAGTTTCCCTTGCGGCTCTTGGAGGGAGCCTTCCTCTTCTTTCCCTTTCCATGTCCTATTGCCAGAACATGGGCAGAAGTGGTAGTAGCAGTAGACACAATTGACTTGCCTTTAAGGTTTCTTTCTGCAGTCCTTAATAGCCCTTGAAGCTTACTAAGAGTGACCACCTCCTTGTTCATAAGATAAGTCATACGAAAATGATCAAAACAAGAAGGTAAAGAGTGTAGAATTATATCTACGGCCAACTCTTCATCAAAATTGACATTCAATTTTAGCAAGCAGTCCACATATCTCTACATCTTCTGCAAGTAGGTCGTGATGGGTTCACCATTTTTCATTTTGGTTGTGATCATGGAGGCAATGATCTAATACCTCTCCTACCGAGCACTTTGATGGTATCTTTCCATCAAGGCATGATACATTTCATAGGGATAATACTCCTCATGAGTAGTGTGTTTAGCAGTCATGGTTGCAATCATAAGACACGACACCGTTGTTGCATCCCTCTCATGAGTAGTGTGTCCAACGATTTATTCAGGAGTAGCAGTGATGACATCAATCTTCTTTAGCTCTTTATCAAGGACATATTGTTTGTCCTTATAATGAATAGTCATTCTGATGTTACAAATCCAGTCATTGAAATTCGAGCCATAAAAAATGACCCTCCTACATAGGTTCATTAGGGAGAAAGAGCATGAAGGAATTGGTGTTGAAGCATTGTTTGGGATAGACATCTGAAAAAGATTAAGAAAAAAGTTTAGATTAGATGAGAATCCTTAATATTACACCCATATGAAATATTTGAAGGGTTTTAGCCATAAGAACTTTCCTATGTGCGCATGCAAAACCCTAATTCTTGGATCTAGGTTTCTCTAATTAAACATGCTTTGAATCCAAGACTTCTAATAACTAATTAGGTATAAGAACAACACAAAATCAGATCTAGAAGTTTACCTTTGAATCTCTTGTTTTGATCTTGTTGTCTTGGAGCTCTAGAGTCACAATTGTCACTCCTCTAATGGCTTACAAACACCAAATAGCAAAGAAGATGATTTGAGAGAGAGGTTAGGAGGAAATCGGCCAAGGGTTCTCTACTCTAGATGAGATGCCGATTTCCCTTGCTCAAGGGGTCTCTTTATACTTGTAGACTCCTTAAGGGTTTCACCTTAAACCCTAGTTGGATAATCTTTCCTTAAAGCAATCCAAATCCTTTCCTTAGATAAGCATTGGACGATTTGAGGCTATCCCTAACCCTAGAATCCGTCCACCCTTCATCCAATAAGGATTTACAGTCTAAAGTGTAACTATCAAACAACTGACAGTTTATACCCTCTTATTTAATTAATCTCTTTAAGTCACCAAATTAATACTAATTAATTTATGACTTATATTAATCAAATAACAATATTATTATTCCGTATATTATTCTCATAATATATTAATAATATTTATTCTCTCATAATAAATCATCCAGTCAAGTTGCTATGGTGAAGGCAACCCAAAAGGATCATGCACAATCGGGTCAAATACTTACCTAATATAGTTGCAGCCTTAGACACTATTCCAACAGTCTCCCACTTGGATAAGTCTAGTAACTATATGCACAAGTACAATTCAATTTGCAATCGTAGCTCTCAAAGACATTGTCAAACTCTGATCTAATCAATCTTGTCCTTTAGATAAGGGATTGTACAGTCCTCTGTTAGATATCATGCTGACAATTCTATGGAATGATTAGTCTAGCATTTAGGTTTCTCAATCTCTGATTTATTTGACATAGAACTTAATCGAACACATCAATTCAGTTCTGACCGGGCCCGACACATAAGTCAAATCAAATCATCGAGTGGCCGAGATATCGCTTTTACCTTCTTAGGATAAAAGTTACAAATAAACTTCGACTTATATGCATTTACTTATTCATTAAGCAACTATACACAACAATGTGTTTCATAACAATGAGTTACTGATGCGTTTTCGCATTATCAATGTACAACCAATTAACAAATAACAAACCATATATCTAGGTTTTAAGACTATATGATATTATCGGCTTGCGATCACCCTTTTATATATCATACTCCATAAGGTGATTCCAGCAAGCGCGAGTTTGTTCCAATGCTCAAAACCAGTTCATAAGCACTCATGAACGTCACAGCAATCTTTTGCTATGTCTAATACCATTTAGAAAATCCACCCACCAATTCACGACAATCTTCATTCATATCTACTTCCAACATATGAACGGTTGTGGATAATTTTAATAATTCTATTATTCTTAATAAATCCAATTATTCTGGAAGTCAAAACATGCAAAATGAAACAATAGTTAAACAATTAACATAAGATACTAACATTACTCATAAATAAAACTCCTTTATTTAATCATCAAATGTTAATTACATTTATCTATTACACGTTTCTAATACTATCTAATCTATGCTAATATCATCCTTCAGCCCAATACTCCTAGCATGCTGCAAGTGCAAAACCCTACTCAGTCCCTTCGTAAGCGGATCTGTTGGGTTATCTTCTGATGATATCCTCTTCACTATGATTTGTCCTTCTTCTACACGATGTCTAATAAAGTGATATTTTATGTCGATATGTCTAGATCTACCATGATCCCTCGGTTCCTTGGTCAAGGCAACCGCTCCTTCATTATCACAGAAAATCTCCATGGGCTCCTTTATGGCAGGTACAACTCCAAGATCACCGATGAAGTTCTTCAGCCATATTGCCTCCTTCGACGCTTCGCTCGCTGCAATGTACTCTGATTCTCATGTTGAATCAGCTACGGTTTCCTGCTTGGAACTTTTCCAAGTCACTACTCCTCCATTCAGGGTAAAGACCCAGCCCGACTGCGAACGGTAGTTGTCCCTGTCGGTCTGAAAACTGGCGTCACTATACCCTCGCACCTTCAAGTCATCACTCCCTCCGAGGACTAAGAACCATTCCTTCGTCCTCCGAAGGTACTTAAAGATATTCTTCACCGCAATCCAATGGGCTCTGCCAGGATTTCCTTGATATCTGCTAACCATGCTCAAAGCAAAGGCTACATCAGGGCGAGTACAAGTCATAGCATACATGATTGAGCCAATTGCGGAAGCGTATGGTACTCGGCTCATTTCTGCTATTTCTGCTTCCGTACTCGGACTTTGAGTCTTACTCAACTTGGCATTACTTTTTATTGGTAATTCTCCCTTCTTCGAGTCTTCCATACTAAAACGTTTTAGTACCTTCTCTAAGTAAGTGTTCTGACTAGGTCCTATTAGTCTCTTACTTCTTTTCCTTACTATCCTTATTCCCAAAATATAGGAAGTCTCTCCGAGGTCCTTCATAGCGAAGCACTTCCCGAGCCAGGACTTAACTTCCTGCAGAGTCGGGATGTCGTTTCCTATGAGTAATATGTCATCGACATATAGAACGAGGAAACCTACTATACTCCCACTGGCTTTGATATATACACATGATTCATCTTCGCTTCGTACAAATCCAAACTCTTTGACTTTCTCATCGAAGAAAAGATTTCATCTACGAGATGCTTGCTTAAGTCCATAAATGGACTTCTCAAGCTTACACACTCTATTCGAATGCTTCGGATCCATGAACCCCTCTAGCTGAGCCATGTAAACATCCTCAGCCAACTTTCCGTTAAGG
Source organism: Lactuca serriola (assembly GCF_051521515.1). NCBI lineage: Eukaryota > Viridiplantae > Streptophyta > Magnoliopsida > Asterales > Asteraceae > Lactuca > Lactuca serriola. The sequence goes on along the minus strand of NC_136415.1, from coordinate 207,446,409 downwards.
AAAGCGGTCTTCACATCCATTTGCCAAATCTCATAATCATGAAATGTGGCAATAGCTAGCATCACTCTGATAGACTTTATCTTCGCAACTGGTGAGAAGGTCTCATCATAGTCAACTCCGGGAGTCTGAGTAAAGCCCTTCACGACCAATCGCGCTTTATATGTGTGTATGTTTCCATCCATGTCGGTCTTCTTCTTGAAGATCCATTTGCACCCAACGGTCTTACGTCCGTGCACATAATCAACCAAATTCCAAACTTGGTTATCATACATGGATTGGATCTCGCTATCCATTGCCTCATCCATTTCATAGACTCCGGGCCTGCCATGGCTTCCTTATAGCTATTAGGTTCATCAAGATTTATTAGTGTACCATCACTAATATACGTATCCCCTTCGTAGTAATATGAAAACCATACAACTGGGGTTGAACTCTAACTCTATCGGAACGTCTAAGAGGTAAGGACTCTTCAATTGGTTCAACCGGAGTTTTCTCCTCGGGTTGAGTGCCAGCGGTAAAGGTTCCTTCATCTATCGATTCTTGAATCTCTTCAAGCTCGATTTACCTCCCACTGTCTCCTTGGCCTATGAGTTCTCGTTCTCAGAAAACTCCTCTCCTCGCAACAAAGACAACATTGTCCTTCGGTCTATAGAAGAGATATCCAAAGGATTTATGCGGGTAGCCGATGAAAATACATCGCTCACTACGAGGTTCAAGCTTGTCGTGAGTATCTCATCTTACGAAAGCCTCGCAACCCCAAACCTTGATATGTGCCAACGAGGGAGCTTTCCCTGTCCACATGTCGTGAGGCGTTTTGGCAACCTTCTTAGTAGGGACTCGGTTAAGGATATGGGCGGCAGTCTCTAAGGCATACCCCCAAAAAGAGATTGATATTGAAGCACAACTCATCATAGAGCGAACCATATCTAATAAGGTTTGATTACGCCTTTCTGCCACACCATTCAATTGTGGTGTCCTAGGTGGCGTCAATTGTGAAACTATTCCACACTCCTTGAGATAATCGTGGAATTCAAGACTTAGGTACTCTCCTCCTCGATTGGATCGAAGCATCTTGATTTTCCTGCCCAATTGATTCTCCACTTCATTCTTGAACTCTTTGAACTTTTCAAAGGTTTCTGACTTTTGCTTGATTAAATAGATATACCCATATCTACTATAGTCATCGGTAAAAGTCACGTAGAAGCAGTTCCCATCCTTCGTGGTTGATCTAAACGGTCCACATACATCGGTATGTATTAGGTCCAATAGACCCTCACCCCTTTCACACGTACTTGTGAAGGCTGACTTAGTCATCTTTCCAAGTAAACAAGATTCGCATGTGTCGTCTTCCCTAAGGTCGAATGACTCCAACACTCCATCCTTTTGGAGTTGGGCTATGCGTTTCTTTTTGACATGTCCAAGACGACAATGCCACAAGGATGCTTTATCCATACTATTGGAAGCATCTATGTTCAAAACATCATTTCCTAAGTTATCAACAATCATAACAGTTTCATATATTCCATTACATTGTATGGCTTCAAAATAAAAGACACCATTTAGATAAGCTAAAATAGAACCATTCTCATTATTAAAAGAAAATCTAAAACCTTGTCTAAACAAACCATGAAATGAAATGATGTTTCTAGCCATTTCTGGCGAATAGCAACAATTTTTCAAATCTAAACTTAAACCATTCCTAAGCACTAAAGTATACACTCCAATCTTGGTCACAGGCGACGATCTTCTATTCCCCATGATTAGATTTATTCTTCTAGCCTCCACATCCCTATTTCTTCTTAGTCCCAGCACATTAGAACAAATGTAGTAACCACAACCGGTATCAAGAACCCAAGAGATAGCATGAGATGAATCGTTAGATTTGATTGTGTATATACCTGCGAAAGACGACTTGATCTTTCCTTCCTTGATGGCTTGCAGGTACTTTGGGCAGCTTCTCTTCCAATGTCCTATCTTGTGGCAGTGGTGGCACTCTGCCTCCTTTGGGTTAGGGCAGGGTTTAGCAGGATCAACTTTGGTCCCACTAGAAGAGGCACCATCTTGGGCTTTAACCTTACGATAGTTCTTAGACGAAGTCTTCCTCTTCTTTCCCTTTCCTTGTCCAATAGCCAAGACAGGAGCAGTGGGCGGATTGGGAGTTGGTGCAACAGACTTGTCCTTGAAGTTGCTCTCAACGACCCTCAAGAGACCTTGGAGTTTTCTTAGGGTGACCTCCTCTTTGTTCATGTGGTAGGTTATCCTAAATTGATTGTAGCTCCGAGGCAAAGAGTGAAGCACCATGTCGATCGCCAAGTCTTCCCCAAAGTCAACATTCAACTTGCGAAGACGGTCGACATACCTTTGCATCTTTTGCAGGTGCACGGTAAGAGACTCTCCATGACCCATCTTAGCGGACATCATGTTAGTGAAAATCTCATAACGCTCTTGTCTTGCGTTTTGGTGGTATCTCTCCAATAAGTCTTGATGCATCTCGTACGGGTACATGTCCTCATAGGACTTTTGGAATTCAGAGTTCATGGTGGCTATCATGATGCAATGTACCTTCGTTGCATCACGCTCATGAGTTTCAAAAGCGGTCATTTCAGCCGGAGTAGCGATTTCAGGGTTGATTTTCTCGAGCTTCTCATCGAGGATATACTCCTTATACTCATAGAGAGTAATGGTGAGAATGTATCTTATCCATTCGCTAAAGTTCGTCCCATCAAAAGTGACCTTTTGACAAAGGCTCATCAATGTGAAAGAACTAGCAGCAGCGTTGTTTGCGTTCGACATCTACAAATAGAAAGGACAAAGATAGATTAGAATATGAATCCCTAATTATCACCCAATAAGAAAAATTAGGGCTAGGATCCAACAACAATATTTACATATTAGAAAAGGGATGCCATAATCCAATATGCAAATAATATGAAGGTAAGTGAATGACGATTCACTAATTCTCCACCATAAAAACATAACTTTAAGTCCTAAATGTATTGAGAATTCCTAGGTTCGGATGAGATTCATTGAAACTATTCAATGGCATGTTTAAATCTCGATATGCCCCTCTTGTTTGTGACTGGGATACCGAGGATCACGAAGCGGGTGTGAATTACCATGCAAATTCACATGGTGCCTTCATATTAACAATCACCTATTCGATGTGCCGGTAAACCACACACGCTCCATCGAACTATGATAAACAATGAATCACCCTTTGCCACCTTTGCTTAGAACCAATTAGTGTGCCGGTAAACCACACACGCTCCACTAACCTCTTAGCAAGGGTGCAAAGTGTAATTTCATGGGATTGCATCAATTCACTTTTCCTAAAGTAACTAATATATATATATATATATATATATATATATATATATATATATATATATATATATATATATATATATATTAATCTTGTAATAATATATTAGTATAGGGTTGGGTTTGAAATTTAAATTTTCTAAATTAAAACTTTTAATCATAAAACATAAATTTCAAAACTTGAGGACAAGTTTTAAACATTTAAAACATGGAGGATCAAATAACAAATAATCTTTATTAACAGTTAATTCCATAATTATCCATATTTGATTTATTTAAAGATTTCTTGCAAGATAATTATTTAATCAAAATAATTAATTAATTATCACATAAAGATATCAAATATTTTATTAGTTGATAAATATCTTTAATTAGATCAAGAGTATAGTCATATATATCAGAAAATCGGATTAAGGTTGATCTAATATGATAAAGGCAAGTTTCCATAAGATAAATATGAAAAAATCCCGAATCTGGCCCTTCCTGACGCTCGAACTCGTCGAGTTCCCAACTAGACTCGTCGAGTCAGGCCAATTCGTCGAGTCCACCATGGGACTCGTCGAGTTCATGACACAGAGACACAAAATTCGAATTTTGCAAACAAGATTCAAACAAACAAGCAACAATTTAATAGAAACCAATCTAGGCTCTGATACCACTGATGGGTTTTAGCCATAAGAACTTTCCTATGTGCGCATGCAAAACCCTAATGCTTAGATCTAGGTTTCTCTAATTAAACATGCTTTGAATCCAAGACTTCTAATAACTAATTAGGTATAAGAACAACACAAAATCAGATCTAGAAGTTTACCTTTCAATCTCTTGTTTTGATCTTGTTGTCTTGGAGCTCTAGAGTCACAATTGTCACTCCTCTAATGGCTTACAAACACCAAATAGCAAAGAAGATGATTTGAGAGAGAGGTTAAGAGGAAATCGGCCAGGGGTTCTCTACTCTAGATGAGATGCCGATTTCCCTTGCTCAAGGGGTCTATTTATACTTGTAGACTCCTTAAGAGTTTCACCTTAAACCCTAGTTGGATACTCTTTCCTTAAAGCAATCCAAATCCTTTCCTTAGATAAGCATTGGACGATTTGAGGCTATCCCTAACCCTAGAATCCGTCCACCCTTCATCCAATAAGGATTTACAGTCTAAAGTGTAACTATCAAACAATTGACAGTTTATACCCTCTTGTTTAATTAATCTCTTTAAGTCGCCAAATTAATACTAATCAATTTATGACTTATATTAATCAAATAACAATATTATTATTCCTTATATTATTCTCATAATATATTAATAATATTTATTCTCTCATAATAAATCATCCTGTCAAGTTGCTATGGTGAAGGCAACCCAAAAGGACAATGCACATTCTGGTCAAATACATGCCTAATATAGTTGCAGCCTTAGACACTATTCCAACAATATTAAGGCTAGGATCCAAGACAATATTCTACAATTGCGAAGAGGGATGCCGTAATCCAATTGTAAAACGTTTGAAGGTAGGTAAATGATGATTTATCAATTTCCACTATGAAAAACGAAATAGATTAATAAGTTTTAATTAGTTTGAAATTCCTAGATCTTTGAGATTCATTGAACTTTTCAAAGGCGTGTTTAAATCTCGATTGTGCCTTTCAAGTTAGTGACTGGGATGCTGATGATCACAAATAAGGTGTGAATAACCATGCAAATTAACATGGTACACCTAATGTTACAAATCACCTAATCAATGTGTCGGTTAACCACATGCGCTGCATTAATCTATGATTAACATCAAGATACCCTTTGCCACACATTGTCAGTCCTAGATTTGTATGTCGGTTAACCACACACGCTCCACTAATGACTTGACAAGTTGCAAAGTGTAATTTCACGGATTAGCAACATTTTTACATTTTTCCTAATGTAACTAATATTGGGAATTAAATAAAAGTTTAGTTACTTTATATTTATCGTTATGCTTTTAATGAGGGAGAATTGGTGTCTTATCCTACTCGTTCGGCTAACGACCCTCCACTAGCCAAGGAAGCGGTGGGTGAGAGTGGACACCCATTAAACCACCATTTTATAGGTCGTAACCTTATACCCCCATATAGATGGACTTCGTGAATGAGGCCTACTAACGGTAAGACTGACTTTCTCTTACATATATATATATATATATATATATATATATATATATATATATATATATATATATATATATATACAACTATAATATTATAAAGTATAAGAGTTGAATTTTAACTTTTAAAACTGTAGGATTTGGAATTAAAGTTTCATTTAATGAGACTTTGCAAATTCCAAAACTTGAGGGAAAGTTTGAAACTTGTCAAAACTCTTCAAGTCCATAACTTATGATTTTTAATGTCTTTTAAAGAAGTGACTTTTCATTTTCCATAACTTGAGGACACGTTATGGAGCACATTTAAAAGCATTTAGATCACTAATTTAACTAACACAATAATCAAATAATACATACATGATCTATTCAAACTCATAAGATCAAAATAATTCATATCAAACAAATTTCATGTAATTGGTTTAATCACATAAACTACTACAAAACATGAAACTTTGACAATTATCTTTCAGTTGGATGAGCGTGATCACTACCATATCTTAAAAACATATTTTTATGATTCAAAAAAGTTTGGGGTAATGATCATATCCAATTTTGGCCAAAAACACGAATTTCTACACTCTGACTAGCCAACTTGGCGAGTTCATGAACTGGACTTGTCGAGTGGCTTCTTTTCTGCATGGACTCGCGAGTTCTCTAGTGGACTCAGCGAGTTCCTCAGGTAGAATGCACAATACTCGATTTTTTCAACTTTGAAAACAACTAAGCATCAAATATAATAGAAAACAATCCTAGGCTCTGATACCACTGTTGGATTTTGAGCACTATAACACTTCCTAAGTGCACATGCAACCCTAAATGCTTTGGATCTTTGTTTTCTCTAATTATACATGCATTTTCTTTTTCCAAGGTATTCACCCTAGCTAGCATACAATTGAATCAATATAATTAAAACATAGTTAGGATGCATACCTCTTGAGTAGCGTAGAGTTATTGACCTTTGGAAACTTGAGCACTTGAAGTGTGATGCGTTTAATGGTTCACAAACACCAATATGCAAAAGGAGGCTTCAAGAAAATAAGTCACTTATCTCAAATGGTTGGAGTAACCGATTTTGGTGTATGGAGGGCTCTATTTATAGTTGTGGCAAATGGTAGGGTTACACTTTGTAAACCCTAATGATCCATGACTTTCCACATTTCTATGCTCCATGGGTTTAACCTCCATGGACTATCCATGGGTTATATTATTGGTTTAGCCCATCCACATAATGATGGATCACTTAGCCCATACTATAAGAATCATTGATTTACATAACAATCCCTCCATATTTAATTAGTCTCTTTTGACCACAAAATTAATTCCAAATTTATTCTTGGACAATACTAATTACATAACCATATTAATATATTATACTTATAATATATTAATAAATCATAAATAACCTTATTCTCAAAAAATCATCCTATCAAATTGCACAGGTGAAGGCAACCCAAAAGGACCATGCTACTATCAGGTCAAGTACATACCAGTTATACTTATGGGCTTAGACACCAAATCCAACAGGAAGTTGGGGTGATGCTTTGCCAGTTTAGAGCAAGGGTTATGGTTTTTAGTCTCCAACATAAGAACTTAAGGATATAGGGTGGGATCATGGGAATCATTCGAGGTTATCAGGATGTTGGGATTTGGGGGAGTATCTATTTGAATTTTAGGAGTTCGGAAATCATCAGGTTTTACTAGTAATAGGATGCTAGTATTGGTAAGCATAATTTATAGTAGTTTCATACATATGAAGATGGATAGGTTGGGAACCCATCAAATCTCATGAGATAGGAGAGCTTTGACGAGTCCAAGTAGGGGAGTATCAGTCAGAAATTTCTAGGTGTTGGATCGGGTGTGAAACTAGGGTAAGTTTGCATCCCAGTTAGGAGGAAGGACGACCCTAGTGGCTGTATAGGAGGCTTGTGGATGGATCTAGGTTGAGGGTTGTGTTAGAGCCTTGTTGCATGCTCTTTTATGATGAAGGCTTTGGGGTTCGAATCATCACCTAAACACCTGATTGGAATTCTGCCGGATGCGGGTTTGACTTAGGATATTGGGACTGCGATGATTTGAATACGGTAAGAACATGGTTGGTTAGTAATGTTGTAAGGCTGCGAGGGGATTATAACATTTGTTGGTTTGAGGTCACCTATCATTTGAGGTGGTCATGAGCATAAGGTGGGAATCACGTCGGTTTGAGGTAACCTATCATTTGAGGTGGTAATGAGCATTTCTCTGTTTTAGGTTGAGGACCATTAGGGTCCGAGGCCGGGGCGGTCCTATCTAGCTCTTGATGGGTAGGACCCGTGGGCAAGGCCTGTGTGTGTATGGAAACGCAGGTAGGACTTGTTAGAGACCTTTGGGTTAATGTTTTGGATCCTAGTTGCAGGATTGTGTGGCCAGTGAGTGACACAGAGGGATGCTTATTCTAGGATATCCTTGTCTTTTGGACCTTTGGGAACCGGGTGACTAGACTAGGTGCGAGACTAGTAGTCTCAGCGATGGTTTGGGAACCTTTATATCCCGGTTTAATGATGGGTTGCCATGAATCATGAGGTTTCAGGTGAGATGCAAGTGTAGATCCTTGGATCTCTTGTTATGAGTTAGGTACCGAGCTGGTTCATGGCGAGAACTCAATTTGGGAATCGTGGGTGTTAGTGTGCAAGGTCTTCATTTCAGTGGGATGAGAATTAAGAAATATGTATGCCAAGGGTATCAGTTGAAGGGTTCAGGGTTAAAAGATGGATTCATATTTGATGGGTGATCAGACAAATATGGGGTTTCAGAATTTTAGCATTGGTATGTCGGTTCGAATATTAAAGGAAGCAGTGTACTGTTAAGCCCTGGAAAGTTCATCTCTCATTTCGTCTCGCGTTGCGCATTATGTTCATGGAATTGTTATCATCAGGATGAGCCTCTCTCGATGGAATATCTAATCCCTTTAGTCAAGTGAAAGGTTTTTGGCAGCAACATATGATCTGTGATTTTATTTTCTAGTGGGAACCTCAGGTAAATACAAATTGAGTAGTCATTTTTGGGAGATAAGTGGAATGGAAGTAGCAACGATTCCGTGCAGAGCGATCTGTCAGGGAGCTAGACCAATTCGAGACTTTAGATTTCAAGATGAATATATGTGGTGATTCTGCATGGGATTACTCTAGGCTAGGAAAGGATTCATTCATTTTCTGGTTTGGAGATCCCTGCTAGGGCTGGGCTCGGTCGCCTTGGGGAAGGGTGTTGTGTACTCAGGGTTGTGGTTGTATTGCTTAAGTCGTCTGGCACCGGAGATATTAAGGAATGATTTTGAGAATGAAATTTAATTTAAGTGGGGGAGAGTTGTAATGCTCTGTCCCGGATCGTTTCCTATTTAGGTGTGCGTGACGTAATTTAGATGATACGGGTGTTTAGTTTGTGTTTTGGAGCCAAGGGGTATTTTGGTAAAGTGTCAGTTCAGGCCTTTATAGAAATTAAATTTTTTTCGGGAAATCTTAAGGAGCACATTACTTGATAAAAGCTTAGAGCTATTCGTTACCTTTTCTTGGATATAAGGATCTTCGAAATCGGATTTATAATGATGAAGTTATGGCCTTCGGAGTATTTTAGGGTTTAAGGGTAACCCAAGTATGCAGGGCGTACATAGGGACTACGCGGGGGCGTACTAGTGCGAAGTGAAGTACATGGGGCATATACTGGTTTAAACTTAGCGTACCAGGAGGGAATGTTTGCGAGGCTGAGGCCTCGTACACTCGGTGTACGAGGAGTACGTTGGGCATACGAGGAGTGAAGGAAACCCTAATTAAGTGTGTTGTACCCTATTTAACGACATTAAGTCCCTAGGGTCTTCTTTATCTGCTCCCAAGCCTCCTAAAACCCTAAATTGACCCTTAAGCCTTCTTTGTGGTGTTTTTAAGATCTTGATAAGATTTTGGTGGTTATTTTTTCCATTTGTGAAGGAAGTAAAAAAGATTGAAGGTGATTTGCTTGTGAGGAGCCTGTAGATCAGGAATCACCACCTTTTTTGCAAGACTTTGGAGGTATCAAGTTCATACCTTGGATTTTAGATGCTTAGATCTATTTATGGCTTGATTTTTCTTTTTTTGGTACCTTTTTGGGTTATTTGTTGAGTTAAGACGTTTGAAGGACTTATTATTTTAGATCTGAGCTTATTAGGAGTTCCTTAAGCATAAAGGAGCCAACTTTATAGGGTATCGGGTCACATGCTGTAACGCGCTGATTCCCAGGTATTGATTTATGTTGTTATAAGATCTTTGTGGTTTCTAGGTCTACTCGACGAGTTGGTTACTCGACTCGTCGAGTAGCAGCAGGTTGGTCCACGTGTTTAAGTGACCTACTCATCGAGTCTATAGAGGGATTCGATGATTAGGTGCAGGAGGATGAAACCCTAATTTCCAGGGTTTTGCACCCTATTTGAAGGATCATTGGCCTCCCCAGCCTCCCCTCTATAGCCTCTTGTCATTCCAAAACCCTAATTTCGTATGTGTGTGCTTTCTTGGTGTGTTAAGCTTCAGAGAAGGTTTGTGGTGAGAAAAGCTTGGGGAAAACAAGTGATTAGAAGCAAGGAACTCATGGGGAATCAGGGATCTACTTCAGTGGGCACTCTTTTGAAGGTATTAAGCTGTTACTTTGGCTCATTTCTTCCTTGATCTCTTTTGGATGGTTTTTAGGAAGCTATTCTTGTGTTTGAGCTAAGATCTAAAGTTGTAACTTCAAATCTAAACTCTCTTTGGTCTCTAAGGCCATAAAGTTGCCAACTTTGACAAGTATGAACCTCCCCTCAAGTGTTAGTCTTCATTGCAATCTTAGTTTTGTCATTTTAAGGCTTTAGAGCTTTGCATGCACGTAAAGTTTGCAACTTTACATGATAAGCATGCCTTGGGAAGTTGGATCTACAATATGGAGCCTTTCATGGCTTAAAAAGCATCTGTAGGAATGAAGGTCTGAAGGGACTCGACGACTGCATGGTCGACTCAACGAGTCCAATGAAGATAGTCATGGGCTCGGTGAGTCGGATGGGTGACTCGGCGAGTCCGATGAAGATTGCCTTGGGCTCGGCGAGTCAGCTAGGGTCTTCCCAACCCTTGGAAATGTATGAACTCAAGGAGTTGCAAGGAAACTCGACAGGTTAGCGAGAGAGTTATCGACCGCAAACACTAGGAACTCGACGAGTTGCTCAGGTGACTCGACGAGTTGACACGCTATGCAGGGACTCGGCGAGCGGTTGGATGCACTCGACGAGTCAAGTCAACATGGACTGTTGACCTTGAACATTGGCCTTGGCTATGACCTATGACTGACTATGTGACTTATGTGGGTATCTTGGGAATTTATGAACTTTGTGATGTGTTGGATATAGGTGGTGATCCGAGAGCTTTCCTCACTATACTCAAGGGTCTAAGGCACCAAGGTCGGCGCTTTGGATGGTTATCTAGTTATGTTATGCTAGTGTGATCTATTAGATCGGTATCCTAGAGGGTAGGATAATATTATGTGGTATGTGGTATGATCTGTTAGATCGGTATCCTGGTAGATATGATGGTATTATGTGTTATGTGGTATGATCTGTTAGATCAGTGCTTGTCTATAGAATGTTATGAGATTATATGTTATATGTGCACATGTTTGTTTGGCGGTTGAGGCTTATCTGCTTTGTGCGAAAGCCAATAGACTTGGGAATTCCAACCTGTTGGTTGTGGTTCGTGAGTATTCCATCCCGAGGATGATTGGACTCATAGTATGTGGCCATTCCAACCTGTTGGTTGTGGGCCTGGCGTATTCCATCCCGAGGACGATTGGACCCATAGTATCTTGGCATTCCAACCTGTTGGTTGTGGGCGTGGGGTATTCCAACCCGATGGTTGACTGAACCCATAGTAGGTTATTTTATGATTATATGTGTATTGTCATGGGTATGGGTATTTTTGGGGAACTCACTAAGCTTTCGGGATTACAGTCTCAGTTTATTGTTTCACGTACATCATGGGATCACGACAAGGCAAAGGCGTGATCGTACAGCTCCTCATATTTTGTTATTGTTTATGGGAAAACTCTGATATAGACTATTTTGGAAATAAATTTGTAATAACTGTTGGTTTTAAATGTTTTTGAAAAGTTTTAAATTGGTCTAAATTTTATGGGTGTTACACATGCATGCATTAAGTCACATAGTAAGTCTTTTGTAAGCTTTAGAGCTTCATTTAGACATGCTTGGATGTAATGTTAGCAATTTTATGTGATAATACAGCCTACAGAAATCAAATCTATGTTACGGGGTAAGTCTGTATGGAATAAGAGCTAAATGTGGACGTTGGCTGAATAGGAGGGTACAGTGGGCGTACAAGCAGGTACGCTTAGGGCATATTGAGCGTCTTCTTAACCAAAAATCTTTTCTAGTTTAGCCAAGTCAAGCTCACCGAACTCCATTTTTTCAACCCAATACATCTTATGTTTGACGATATATATATATATATATATATATATATATATATATGTATATATATATATATATATATATATATATATTTTGCAAGGGGCAAAGCACCCAACAACCTCATCATTGTCTCCGCCCTTGATATACATATATATATATATATATATATATATATAGAGAGAGAGAGAGAGAGGGGAGAGAGAGGGAGTTAGGATCATATAAAATCTTTAATTATTATGTGAATGTATGATCAATTTTAAACCAACTATTTGATAAAGGTAATTTCGTAACTTTATTTATTAAATAATTATTATTTATTATAAACGTCCTAGAGTTTTCGTTACCAATAAGGGATTGCCTATAATTATGGATGGTCTCCATAAGACGCCGGCTAAACATTTCTACCACTAATATGTCTTCTTTTCTAATGTTCTTGGAAGATGCCTCAATATTTGCACAAAAAAATCCCTCGATTATGTTGTGGTGGTGAAAGAAGGTATTGAATTGAAATAATCATGAAAACTACCTTGGGTGCTTTTGCATTCCATAAAAACTACCTTGTGGTAATGAAGAGTAATTATGTTTAATAGTAATAATCTCTTGTGTTTAGTCTTGAGCTGTTCGTGTAAAATTTTGTTTGTTTACTAATCAATTGCCAGTTGTTCAAAAAAATTTGTTTGCCGTTTGTTATTTTATTTATAGTTCATATGTTTTTTGTCAGAAATTTATTTTCTAATATGCTGATGATCAAATTGATTTTTGTCTTCTAGACTTTCTTCATTTTCATGGTTAACAATTTTGTTTGTTGGTTTTTCTTTTCACATTCTATGAAAAAAGACTTTGGTCTTAAGTCATCATTTGAGAAAAGGTAGTAATGATGTATAACTTAAATTTACTCCACACATAATGTTTGATCCCTATTTTTAATTAATATTACTTGTAGTTAAATTCACAATTTACACATTCAGTGTTCTGTTGAGTACTAGTTAAATTATAATTATCACCTTTTTGCAGGTTTTTGTTTTCGCACCCATTTTTATTTTGAAATTATGTTTAAATTTGATTGAATTTATTACTATTAATTTAAAATATTGATGTTAGTTGTTTTGCCAGCCAAATGCAAGATTTCAAGGTCAAAAGTGGATGTTGAGACAACGGAAATAAATATTTGTATATGAAAAAGATCTGAATATGCTTCTTAATTTGTAGGGTGGTATGAGAATATATTCGAATTTAGTCGATGGTTATCGATCAGAAAGAGTGGAGACAGAAAGAGTTTTATACAACGTATTTTTCAAGCATTATTCAAGAATTCTTGAATTCTTTAAGAATTCTTCACATGTGTAAAAAAAAATTGTTATGTTACAGACATTTAAATATATTTTACTTTTTCAATTCTTCAAGAATTCTTCAAACTTGAAGACATTGTTAATGGATATCGATTAGAAAAAGTGGAAAAAAAAAAGAGCTTTAGACATTGCATGCTTCAAGAAAGTTTGAATTCTCAATGAATTCTTCAATTATAACAAATTAATTGACAATTGTGTTACAAACTTGAAATCAACAAAATCAAACAAAAAGAATAAAATATTTCTTAAAGAATTTCTAATATGTTGTAAAATATCGTATTCTTAAAGAATACAAACAAAATAATGAACACAATCAACCCGAAAAAAAATAAGGAAATTTTAAAGAATTTCTAGCATGTAAAAATCCCAAATTCTTAAAGAATGCATCAAAAATAACCAACTTTAAAAATATCTTCATACGGTTCTACTAACCATATGAAGGATATGAATTTAAAATGTAAAAAATGTAATTTTATTTTTCAAATAAAGTTTAAATTACATCCATTATAATCCTCTTTCCATAACTATTGTTGACAAATTTGAGTAATTAACTCTTTCAATTAATTAAATGCACTTATATAATACATATTATTTCATCTTAATAATATGCACCTTAAGATCACAACCATTTATTTTTTTAATCTAATCGATCAAAATTGCTTATACATTCATACTATATTTGTAGTTTACATTTAATCCTAATCCTATATATATATATATATATATATATATATATATATATATATATATATATATAGAGAGAGAGAGAGAGAGAGAGAGAGAGAGAGAGAGAGAAAAAAAAAGTTCAATAGAGAACCATTATTAATCAATGAACAAAATAACAAATTCAAAGCATCAGAATCTAAAGCGATCAATGACAAACGTAATGGTTATAAACTTTTACAATGGATGCACATGCACCGTATTATTACAAAACCCACTTCCTTTTTTAGTTCAATTTTTTAGGTCATGTTTTGTATCAAAAAAAACTAAATATATCGTTGTTCATGATTTTTCATCCTCTTCCCATACACATCCATATTGATATATAAAAAATGAACTTTTTTTCGAAAAAAATTGAACTCGTTTTCTTTGTTTTTTTGAAAAGTTAAGAGCTACTTTTTATCAAAAAAAAATTAATAAATATATCAAAGCTAATATGTTTTGATATTCTCTAAACATAGATTCATATTGGTTTTTTTAAAAAAATCGAAATTTCAGTTTGCATTGTGAATATGCGTGGAGTCATTTTGCGTGATTTGAATTGAATGATGAATCTTTCGGTAGAAATAATCACGATTTCAATGTATTTGAGGTTTTCTTCGTGTTTTCTTGATGAACCAAGAAGACGATGATGAATATTGAGTGTCTTCTTAACCTAAAATGTTTTCTGGTATAGCCAATTCAAGCTCACCGAAATCATTTTTTTCAACCCAATACATATTCTATTTGACGATATATATATATATATATATATATATATATATATATATATATATATATATATATAAAAGTTCAATAGAGAACCATTATTAATCAAAGAACCAAATAATCGATCTAAAGCGTCGGAATTTAAAGCGATCAAAGGCAAACAGAATGGTCATAAACTGTTACAATGGACGCACATACACCGTATTATAATAAAATTCACTTCCTTTTTTAATTTGATTTTGTTAGGCCACGTTTTTTATCGAAAAAACCGAGTATACTCTTGTTCATGATTTTTCGTTATCTTCTTATAGACATCTATATCGTACATACTTATAAAGCTAGCATTTTTTCTTGAATCTCATGCATTTGAAACCCCCATAAAATTTTGTCAATACATCATTCATTTGAAACCCCCACACCCTTTGAACTTCAAAGTAATTAATCACACATAATCTCATTCCAAGAAAATCACACACTCTATAAGTTCAACACCTCATGCATTTCAAACCCTCACACCCTTTCACCTTCATTATATATGTAGTTATATTAGTACATTTTTCTTACATAAAGTCGTCATTTGGTTGATGATATTATGATTCAAATGTTTTCATATTGTTGAAGCATCCATGATCCAAATATGATGATCTGAAGAAATGGGTTATGTCACATCAATGGTAATGGTAATATGAAATTTTCTTTCAACTAAAACAAATTAAAATTTTCTATTCTTTCTTTATATTCAATTTCTCATTTGACCTTTATATGTGATTTTTATGTATTACTTAATCTTGAATGTCACTCTCCAAACATCAATGTTTTGCTTGGAATATCTTTCTCATTCTGCTTTTTCAAGAAAAACATTTTGACTACAGGTTAGTGAAGAACTGTTATCAAGTTTCTATGGTTGAATGGTGTTCAATAAAGAAAGAAGATTCAGAAAACGTATATAGGTTTTTTTTTGTTTGAGCAAAGTAGACGAATGTTAGTTTTTTCGTTTGATTTAAACATATATTTATGTAACATTTTTTTTTATATATTCAACCACCCAATGTTCTTATTTATTTGATTATAGTTTTTCTATTTTCATTATGTTTATTTTCTATTATTTTTTTGTTGGGTTATCCCACACAACGTATTTACAAGACAATATTTAAAAGATAACATAATTTTTAACATTTGATATGTAATTACGATGACTTATCATTATATATTCTTCATATGAAAATAATTTATCCATATTACTACGACAAGAATTACATATGACATTTACGAAAATATATATTATATGAAATTTGTTTAACATATATACATATATATATATATATATATATATATATATATATATATGCACCTATGTATGTTATAAACTTATTATTAAATATTTTTATGTGTAATAATTGAAGGGATTAAAATGATGCATCAAAACCAATTATTTAGGTGAATAATAATAATAATAATAATAATAATAATAATAATAATAATAATAATAATAATAATAATAATAATAATAATAATAATAATAAATACATATTTCCAAGTACTGTATTCATTTGAAACTCACAGTACAACTCAAGAGTTTTTAACTTATGATTATTAATTAGTAATCTCTAACAATTTTTTATTTTCCTTTCTTTTATAAGGTTGTAAAGTTTTACTCATTAAAAACATTAATGTATTTGAAGAGATTTGTGATTTAAATATGAAAATTTAATATAAATGTTATAATAAATGTTTTAGTGTTTTTATGTTATTTAATGTTGTAGTGTTTATTTTTCATACTTTTTATTATTCGTTGTATATATATCTTTTTTAATACAAATTTTATAATAGATGTTTTGTATTTTTATTTTACTAAAAGTTTTAGTTCATATTTTTGTTCATACATTTTGTTACCCGTTATATATATATATATAGATTATCATACATTATATATATAATTTACACAATTTTAAATGGTTTATAAAATTACCAAATAATTGTATATATCACGATGACTTAAAAATTAAAACTATAATCATCATATCATACTATATTATAAAGTAAGCATTTTTCTTTCACCACATTCATTTGAAACTCCCAACTTTTCATATTTCCATACAATATACTTAATTTATTAACTTAAATACGCTTTTAGTTGTAAACATTATCATATATGGAATAATTTGTGACTTATTAATATGATATACTTAATTTGTTAACTCCAATATATAGTTAAATAAATAACCTACATTAATATATCAAATAAGCTTAAAATTTTTAGTGTACAATAAAAACTAAATTAAAATATCAAATAATGTTTAAAGAAAATTCAATATATAATTTTTAACATTGTTAAATGGAAAACATTAAATATAATAATAATAAAAGAACCTAAATTGATGAATCGAATTAACTAAAAGGTGTCAGAAAACTATATTCTAACAATATATATTTAACCTGTATCGTGCACAGCGCGGGAATTCGTCTAGTTGATATATAAAAAACGAACTTTTTGTTTCAAAAAAAAAACTCACTTCGTTTTCTTTGTTTTTTGAAAAGTTAAGGTCTAGTTTTTATCGAAAAAAATTGTTAAATATATCAAAATTAATATGTTTTTGTACTTTTTAAACATAGATTCATATTGGTGTTTAATAAAATAAAAATTTCAGTTCAGATTTACATTCTGAATCTGCTCAGAGTCACATTGTGAATCTGCTCAAATTCACATTGTGAATTCGCTCGGATTCACATTGTGAATCCTCTCAGAATCACGATGTCAATAATAGTAAGTTAGATTCACAATGTTAATTCTGAAAACTATATAATATACAGTTCAGATTCACAATGTGAATAAATCAATTTTTTTATTTTACAAAACTAAATTTCGAGTAATTAAAACGTTAAAATATTATAAAACTTTTTAGAAATATATTTCAATTCATATGTAAATTTCACTTAATTTGTTAATGATCAAAGAGTTCAAATAGTAAGACAGATTCATATTGTGAATGTTGAAATTATAATATTTACAATTTAGACTCATAGTGTGAATCTAAACTGATAGATTTTTTTTTTTTAAATCAATATTGATGTTTATTAATAAATGATGAAAAATTGTGATATTTGATATAATTAGTTTTTTAGATAAAAATAAAATTAAATATAAATAGTTATATATATATATATATATATATATATATATATATATATATATATATTAACATGGATCTCTATGGAAAGAGGACGAAAAATCGCGAACAACGGTATATTCAGCTTTTTTTTCGAAAAAATAGGTGGCTTAAAAAAATTTAACTAAAAAAAGAGATGGGTATTTTGGTAAAGAGGTGGGTTTCATTGTATAATCTAGTGTATATGCATCCAATGTACAAGCATACATCCATTCCCTCCATTGATCATTATGGTTTCCAACGTTTACAATTGGTTCCTTGTTAATAATGGTTCTCTATTAGACCTCACTATAGGGAAAAGTTCAATAGAGAATCATTATTAATCAGGGAACCAATGAATTAATTCAAAGAGTCGGATTTTAAAAGGAATCAACAGCAAATGAAAGGGTTGTATACTTTTACAATGGACACACATGCACCAGATTATAACACAACACCCACTTCTTTTTTTTAGTTTAATTTTTTTACGCAATGTTTTTATAAAAAAAAACGGAATATACCATTGTTCATGATTTTTCGTCATCCTTCCATAGAGATCAATATTTATATATAAAAATAAAAAAAAATTCAAAACAAACCCACCTCGTTTTCTTTGTTTTTTGAAAATTTAAGGTTTATTTGTTATCAAAAAAATTAATAAATATATCAAAATGCATATTTTTGGCACTCTTTAAAAATTGATTCATGTGATGCTGAAAAAATCAAAGTTTCAGTTCAGATTTACAATGTGAATCTGCTCAGATTTACACTAAATATGGTCAGATTCACATTATATATCTGCTCAGATTCACAGTGTGAATAATAGTAAGTCAGATTCACATTGTGAATTCTGAAAACTAAATGATATACAGTTTAGATTTACATTGTGAATAAATATGTTTGTTAATTTTAAAAAACTATTTACTAACAATCAAAATATTAAAATGTTATAAAATCGCATGGAAATATATTTCGATTCATATGTAAATTACACTTAATTTATGAATGATCAAAAAGTTGCAATACTGTTGTGCTATAGATATAGAAACTACTCCTCCTTGTGCATTCTTTGAAGGTATAAAGTCTATACCTTGATGTGTTTCCTTTTTGATCTCCATAGATGGATTTTATGAGCTTTTTGTCCCAATGTTTGTACCTTTATGAGTTTAGGACACTCCATAGCATATGTCGACTACCTTAGACATCTACAAACCAGCTTCATGACAGTCTTGCCTTAATACCTACTTCCAATGTATTATTGACTATGGATTATTTGAATAACTTATTCATTTGAGAAGAACGACCTAGTTATTCTAGAAGTCAAAACATGCAAAGTGAAACACAAGAATAATCGAATCCAAAATTGTCTCAGAACTTATGAATATAAATAGAACATCTTTTATTTATCACCATATTGATTACACATTATTCATTGTATACTGTTTCAAATTATCAACTTTATACTAGAATTAAAACAATAGTTTTCCCATGCTCCAAGCATGTACACTATGTTTTTCTAACCACTAGTCATGCCATACACAAAGTATGCACACTATGTTTTCCAAACATTAGTTATGCTATACACCAAGTATGCACACTAAGTTTGTCTATGATCTTTACTTTGTGAAATAGATCGATTGAACATAATTTCAATAATTCTCATTTCACAGTCCCAAATCCTTATCGTAAATCTAAGAATTCCAAATTCCTACCATTTACCGAAATCTGTTAGATTTTAAACTTATATGTACTGATCCTCTTGTAATGATTATGCACAAAGTCACAAAGGCATGTCAACAAACATTACAGAGTATTCCAATGGAGATCATTCCCTGGAAACGAAGTCTCAAATTCAAAGTACATTGCTTTGAACATCCTTCTTGCATTAAGTTTTCTAATCTTACACAGATTGAACGAATAACTTCCACCTATGAGAACATTTCCATATTCCCATTTTGACTATCACCTCTGAACAAGAGTGGCCTCCTTTCAGAATATCTCAATATGGTCCTTCCAAAACTAACATTATACTTCCAACTGTCCCTGAGCAACCAATCTTTGATAAACCTTAGATTGTCCACGATATTGCTTAAGCATTTTAGGCATATCCGATTCTAGACTTTTCCCCTCATAATGCCCTGAGCATTTGGAAAATTTAGAAAGGATGAATATTATAGCACATGCAATAGATCCTATATCTGAAGCATATGGGACACGATTCATGATGTCTCACATAAAGACATGATAGTAGACCAGTCTTTTTGCTATAATATTTCCATTTCTATATGCCAAGTTCTCATAATTCAGATTATGAAAAGGGATGTCGTAATCATAATCGAATTTTAAAACACAAATAATGGACCCATATATAGAATTTCCTTATCTTGAGCCATTCCAACATGAAATTCATATATATATATATATACACACACACACACACACACACATATATATATATATATATATATATATGTATGTATCCTTGACTAAAAATGATTAAAACCTCAATCTAGGCTTTTAGAATTGAAATGAAGTATAATTCCCTCTCCCTTAATTATAGCAAAACAACTTTTCCCAATTGAAACTTTTGTTTTCTATAATTAACATTGCTCACTTGCATCACTTATCATAATTATCATGCTCCCACTAACATGATGATTATTAGCATAGCATTTATGCTCCCACTAGCTTTGACATGTATCCAGAAATCAGGTGGACTTCTAGAAATCAATACTTTATTGACTTTCTTACCAAATTCCATATTTCTGATATGGGATGCTTTGATAAAACTTTATCAAAATCATACACCTTTCCTTAGATAGCACACATGTGTGTATAAATTTTTTTTAGAGAACTATGAAAAGGGATACCGTAATCATAGTCTCAATTTTTTAGACCTTTGCCATTTCTTACAAGTATATGTTAGTGTGTCGGTTAACCACACACGCTCAACTAACGACTTTAAGAATGCAAATATCACAATTGCTATCTACTTAAAATCTACTTAGTGAAAGCGTTTCCTCGCCATCGTTTTCATGAATCGGAGAGAAACCTTATGACACTTAGATTATATGGTGTATGTGTTCCTATCCATGTGAATTTGTCAAAACCATAATCACAAGACAAGGTTAGTGACAAAGCCAAACTTATATGGATTGAACTTGTGCAGTCTTAACTTCTTGCCACCTGGCAGCACAAGGTCCTTCCATTGCTTCCAAGTTGTTATGCAACCAATTGAGAACTCTCGGAACTCATATACAAAGCCAACTTTAACTGGAATGGCCACAGAAATGTCAACACGATAGGTTATAAACCTCAAGTCGTGTGCTAGTGAAGAACTTCAGGTTTTATTCTTGATTAGATATTGAAACTCTTCCAGGATCTTTTAGACTCCCACTGTCCTCTTAACATATCAGACTTACTTGCCAAATATTCAAGAGATAGTGCGGATTCTTTATCAATACAAACACTTCACACAATTGGCCTTAGTTGGTATTTCTTTTATCGAAAACATCACAACTTACCAATTTCAAATGTACAATTCATGATCCTATATCTGAAGCATATAGGACACGATTCATGATGTCTCACATAAAGACATGATACTAGACTAATCTTCTTTCTATAATATTTCCATTTCTATTTGCGAAGTTCTCATAATTCAAATTATGAAAAGGGATGTCGTAATCATAATCGAATTTTAAAACGTAAATAATGGACTCATATATAGAATTTCCTTATGTTGAGCCATTCCACCATTAAATTCATATATATATATATATATATATATATATATATATATATATATATATATATATATATAACTAAAGATGATTAAAACCTCAATCTAGGCTTTTAGAATTGAAATGAAGTATAATTCACTCTTCCTTAATTATAGCAAAACAACTTTTCCCAATTGAAACTTTTGTTTTCTATAACTAACATTGCTAACTTGAGTCACTTATCATAATTATCATGCCCCCACTAACATGATGATTATTAGCATAACACTTATGCTCCCACTAGCTTTGACATGTATCAAAAAATCAGCAGGACTTCTATAAATCAATACTTTATTGACTTTCTTACGAAAGTCCATATTTCCGATACAAGATGATTTGATAAAACTATATCAAAATCATACACCTTTCCTTAGATAGCACACATGTGTGTCTAAAATTTTTTTAGAGAACTATGAAAACGGATACCATAATCATAGTCTTAATTGTTTAGACCTTTGCCATTTCTTACAAGTCTATGTTAGTGTGTCGGTTAACCACACACGCTCCACTAACGACTTTGAGAATGCAAATATCACAATTGTTATCTACTTAAAATCTTCTTAGTGAAAGCGTTTCCTCGCTATCATTTTCATGAATCGGAGAGAAACCTTATGACACTTACATTTTATGGTGTATGTGTTCCTATCCATGTGAATTTTTCAAAACCATAATCACAATACAAGGTTAGTGACAACGCCAAACTTATATGGATTGAACTTGTTCAATCTTAACTTCTTGCCACCTGGCAGCACAAGGTCATGCCGTTGTTTCCAAGTTGTTATGCAACCAATTGAGAACTCTTGGAACTCATATACAAAGCCAACTTTAACTGGAATGGCCACAGAAATGTCAACACGATAGGTTATAAACCTCAAGTCGTGTGCTAGTGAAGAACTTCAGGTTTTATTCTTGATTAGATATTGAAACTCTTCCAGGATCTTTTAGACTCCCACTGTCCTCTTGACATATCAGACTTACTTGCCAAATATTCAAGAAATAGTGTGGATTCTTTATCAAGACAAACACTTCACACGATTGGCCTTAGTTGGTCTTTGTTTTATAGAAAACATCACAACTTACCCGTTTCAAATGTAGAATAGTATGACACTCTTACTCTTACATTTGACAAGTGTTAATAAACCTTCTTTAAGATGTGTCACTCAAAGTACAATCTTGGAGTATGACTCTAAGACTTGTTTGGAACGAAGTATGACTCATCTTCTTGATTTAACCATTTCAACAATTCACGATTCCTCTTCTTAGCCATAGGAATGAACTAAGGTGTCCTTAGAGGATCAATTGTGATATGGTTTCTTAATCATTAAAATGATCACAAAACATGATACTAAAGTACTCTCCTATCTTTTCAGATTTGAGAAACTTTTATCTTTCTACATAATTTGATTCTTCTCATTCGTTCTGCCATACATTGAAACTTTTACAATGTTTCAAAATTATACTTAAACTTGTAAGTATAACCATATTTACTAAACTTTAGTAAATCATGATGAATAGTCTTATCGATCTTTTGTGGTAGACATGACCAGTGCACAAGAATGTGTACTCGATCCCTTAGTCCTTCACCTGACTCACAGATACATGTAAAAAAGGAATTAGTCTTAATTTTCCAAAGATGAAAATTCTCATTCATCATACTATACAACTTGTAGGATTCCATGTTTCGGTCCAATTGAAACTTGGGTGATGAGAATCTTTCCTTATTTGGTAAATTTAGACACTACCACAAATGAAAGAATCAAATTCACATTTCCATTATTGCTATTAATGGAACCATATAAACAACCATTTTTCACAAATGCCACTTGTAAGGATATTTAAAAAAAATAAAATTAAAACCTTTTCTTTTATTTTAAAACTTTGCGGAAAAACTTATCCTTACAATGCAAATGCATATGAAAACTTGTTGTTATTTATTCCTAAGCAAAATATCATAACTCTTAAGTAATAGCTCAAAAATTCTGATCACTGAACCATGCGATCGAAATCCATCTTCGCGATCAAAATCAGCATATACTTCCTTTAAGCTTCCTCTCTTTTCTTTGATTCATAAAACATCAACATGCGACCTAGTCCCATCATGTAACAAGAATCTCAGAATAGGAACTTAATAGAGTTAGATAGTGGACTTTACCCAAAGTAGAGTCAAACTCTTTGACTTTGACTTTACCAACCTTATGATCCTTCAGGCAAATAGGGTAGCTTCATAACCAATGTCCCTTCCTTTGGAAATAGAACATATTGACTCTTTGAAATGGTACATGGGACTATCTAAGACTTAGCCTTTCTCTTTACCATTTGGTCAACCGAGTTGAGCATGGCCAATCCCTTTCCATTGGGAAGAGAAAGCTTTTCCAGATTTTCAATGTTACCATTGTCAATGTCCATGGAAGTTTGGGAAGTTGATCTTCTAATAAAATTTGCATTACTAGTCCTCCAAATCATTGTTGATTCAGCAGCACCAAGCAAATAGATAAGATCATTAAGGGTCATGTCATAGTTTGTTTCATAGTAGTCCCAAAGGAACACACTATGTGGCTTAGAAAGTGATTGTTCAACCAACTTTCTCAAGACATTGACACCCAACTCTCCCAGTTTGTCAATATATTACTTCATCTCCAAAATGTGATCATACTGTCACACTCCAAAAACCGAAGGTGGAAACATTTACGGGGTTGACTCCACGTTGAGTATCAAATCCAATGAACATAGTAAGAAAAGTAAACAACCATTACATTACATATAAAAGTTTACATTTGTTTGAAAGTAAAGTTGTACAAGTGTGATACATAATATATATGAACAAAAGTGAGACGAGTCTTCTACGCACTCCGTCTTCACCAAAAGGAATCATCGGGTACCTGTCTAATGCGGACCTGAGAATACAAGCAGTTTGAAAATCAGCATAACGCAGGTGAGTTCATAAGCGGTTTTGTTTTCTGAAAATGTACAAGTTCCTTTCTGTTTCTGAAAATGATACACACCAAGAAAATCCCATATTTTCATAAAATTTGGTTATTGAATCCCAAAATGTAATGTAAAAGATGTACACTGAAAAACATGTTTACCCTTATGAATTATAAAGTTTAGTTATCTGGTTTGTTACACGTTTCTGGTTATGTACAAATGTTACCCCAGGAAAATCCCATATTTTCCTGAATGTTGGTTACCAATGTGAAAGATGTATACTGAAAACCTGGTTGTCTTTGTGAAATGTATTAGTTTTAACACATATATAAAACTAATATGTACAAAGTAATTTAATTACTTTATTCATTATTACTATTTAGTAAATCTCTGTTATCCTAATTGCAAGTTCCATAACCATACGATAGACTAGATATGGCAATAAGTAGTCCACATCACCTTATGACTTTCGTCACCCTTGAACCTTTCGATTCGGCTGTAGCTAGCAGCCAGGTGTGGGGTAGTCAACCCCGTATAGATCTATACACTCAATTCATGCTCCCTATCTAAGAGATTCTAGTTACGGTTGCGGTCCTCCACTCGCGTATCTCTGTGGAGTGTTCACCAAGGACGTGTCTCTAATTTATAGGTATAACAAATTTACTAGTAATAATACAGAAAGTTCCTATTATGAACAATAATCCTCCACTCGCGTATCTCTGTGGAGTGTTACCGAGGACAAAACAATGTACTAAGTTCCATGTTCAAAGTTCAAATGTCATGCTTTTAACTGATATAATGTGGAAAACCATTTGTGAAAATATAAAATACTACATTTTATAACGTATTTCACAAATAAACTGAATAAGTGTTCTACAAGTTCAAACGGTTATCTGTTACGATTATCAGTGTTAAAAGCATATGTAATATGAAACACAACACATGTAAAACAAGTTTTGAGTACAAGTATCCCTTGTACTTTGCTTGTATCCCCCCTGAAAATAGTGAAAAACATTGAAAAAGGGTAGGGGTATGAACTCACCAGACGAGAAAACGCGACGGTTGAATGCTAAGTGTCGATTCGGGGATTGATAACGTGCGAGGTTCCTATGTAATATGAAATGGTATACAAATGTATCTAATTAGACTTTAAACCATTAATTAGACATGATAATACACTCCAATGAGCGAAAATACTTCAAATCAAGTGTTTGGAGTGACCCGGGTGACATCTACGGACGTGTATGGCTTAGGAATGGAGTTTACTCTTCAAGAGTAAACACCTTAGGGAGTTTACGGCCCTAAGACTGTAACCACATGAGTTCATGGCCGTGAACTCATGGTTGATAAGTTTTATGGTGCTAAATGGTCAAATATCACTTGGATAATGTTGGTACGATTTTATCTAAGGCATGGGAATGAATTAAACCACCAAAGGAACCATCAAAGGGAGTTTACGGCCGTAAGCTCCTATACCTTTCTTAAATTGATGATTTAATTGCCTTAGACCAAAACATGTGATTCAAACAAAATTTTCAAGTCTTAGAATGAATTTTGGGCACCATTTGACTTATGTATGTGAGTTCACGGCCCAGGAACCCATTCTTGGGGGGTTTACGGCCATGAACACTCAAAGGAGTAATTTTCATTGTGTTTAAGGTCCCCAAAACGATTGTGGTTGGTTCTAGAATTTATTCCAAGGCTATTGGTGTGTTTAAATGGCTTTTAAACACTTGGTTTTGAGTTTACTCTCCATGAAGATGAGTTACGGCCCAAGCATGTTCTTGGGCAGCAAACTCATGTTTACTCCTCAAAAATGGTGTTTAAGGTGTTCTAAGTCCGAATTGGTAAGCCATAAAGTCATATCTAAGTCCCAAGATTGGTTTGGAGGGGTTCTAAGGCTCAAAAACCCACTTATTATGTGTTTACGGTCCAAGCATGCTCCAGGGCCGTAAACTCATCAATATGGTCCTAAATCATTGATTAAACTCGGATTTGGGAGCTGAAGAGGTTGAATAACAAGTTAGGGAGGTTACCTTGATGAATTTGAGCCTTAAATTGAAGTTTTTGGACCTAGTTATTAGGTTTGAGGAGAGAGGTTAGAGAGAGAGTAGTGAGAGAGAGAGAGAGAGAAAAAGCTTCAAATGGAAGCTTAAACCACTTTAAATAGTGTTCAAGATTTGGACACGATGGAATTCTACCCGATACCGACGTTAGACGTGGCTTTTGGTCGCACCCGATCAAGTTGCCGTAACCCGATATGGTCGATTCTAAAAATATTCCGATTACTAGAATGGGGTGTTAATATGAGTTCTAAATGCGTTGGTACACCCATTAATTCATAATAATAATCTCAAATAAATGACTTAATTTAATTGCGTAAACGGAAACAAAATTGAAAACGACGAATCGATTAACGAAAAGGGTTACGAAAAGGATTACAAATGATGGTACGAACTTCGGGTTCTTACACACACATAGACCTTGCTTGCCAATAGGGCTTAAGTGACCTTGAAATTGTGGGTTAGGGAGAATAATTGGAGGAAGTGGAGGAAGTGAAGTATGATGCAACGCCTGTAGATCCGGGCTAGTCAATTTAGAGATAATAGGGGTCGAAAACGACTTTTCGACAAAAGATTATTTACAATAAATAATCTTAACCAAGATGAAGAATATGTCTCAAGGGTTCCGTACATATAAAGAACGTCAAAATCCGAGTTATAACGAAGAAGCTAAGGCACATCGAAGTTTTACGGCAAAACCGGCACGACACGACGCGACGCAAATAGTGAATTTACGATAGAAGACATTTTGGCCTTGGTGATCTAAACAAAAGTCGTATAATGTGTTAACCTGAGAGCATCCATAAAAAGAACGCCCAAATCTAACTTCGTATGAGGAAGTTATGAATTTTCTAAGATTTGGCTAAGAAGTGCACAGCTCGAAACTCGAATTTTAGATCGAGTGGTTTTTGGCCTATGCGACCTAAATGAGAATTGAAGATCTCATTAATAGGAACTTAACAGTAAAAAGACGGACGAAAACAGATTCCGTATGTAGAAGATATGAATTTTACGCGGACATTTAACAGTATAATCTCCTCGTACTGTTAAATTTAAGATCGGTCGAGAATTAGCCGACGGAGTCAAAATGAAAGTTGTAGATCTTATTTTTTATCTACGCGTGGATATAAAGAACGTCAGAAACGGAGGTCGTATGTGAAAATTACAGATTTTAGAATTCGGAAGTGTGTTGTGCGAAAATGGGTGATGTGGCACAATCTTGGCAACTGCTTTCTCCCCAAGTCTTGTCACTAGATGGTGACATGTGGCACCAAGTTCAGCCATTTTCACCCTATAAATAGAACCTCTCTCACCCTCATTTTCTTCACACCTTTCTCATTCTTTCTTCTCTTTACTCTCTCTCTAAAACCTCTCTCTAGCCCCGAAACCCCCCGAAAAGCCTAGGGAACCTCCCTAGCACGAGGCAGAAGCCCCGGAGTGCTCGACGGCTCCGAGAAGAAGAGCTTTTCGGCTTGGGAACGTTGCTTCAAGAAAAGCCCAGTTTTCTATAAAACCCGCTGTAAGTGAGCTACGTCTACGCTATTTTTAATATAACTTTTATTTAATTATAGTAATGTTATTAGGAACTTATAATAAGTAATTGGGCTATTATTATGGGTTATATAAGTATTGTTTAACGCTTATATAATAGTAATAATAGCTACACTATTAATTAGTTTCGGCGAATAATATACTAAACTCTAATGGTAATAATAATAGGTTTCGTCGAAGAAAATTATTTTTTTAAGAAGCGAAGCGCTGTCTGAGTTCGGAATCACCACATTTTCAAGTGAGTGCATGCTCCCTTTCAGCTTACACATAGATATGAAGTATTTTATATAAATTACGTGTTATGTGTGCTTATTATCTGAATACTTGTTGTTTATGTTGGATGTACGATTTTATACATGATTTACATGATTTAAACTGTATATGTATTTTATATCTATGATAATGTTGGGGAAAAACATGGATAGATGTAATAGATGGAATATGAGTTGGATGATGAGTTGAGAGGTGTTATAGACCACAAGGTGAGGGTGAGAGGTGGACAATGTGAGAAGCCTTTCCCAAATGATGGCCCTGTCATTCAGCAGAGTATGGATGACAACCAAAGATTATTCTAGACAGTCTAGTGGAACACTAGCAGGCTCACAACCTGTAGGTGTTGTGAACAATGTGTTCACCCGGTGTACTCTAAACCTTGGTGACCATGTAGACTTGATGCCTAAACCTTGGTGATCATGCAGACTTGATGCCTAAACCTTGGTGATCATGCAGATTTGATGCCTAAACCCTGGCGACAATGTAGACTTAGTGCCCGTTGTGTAAACCGTGGCAACGATGGATTTCTTGCCGAATCCTTAGGAATGAATGAACGAGGAATAGCTGATTCTTAGGGTAGATCCTTAAGAGTAAAGAAGATAATAGGGATGGGTAATTGGGTCGATTGTTTGATTGTTAAAGATAATAATTATATTATTGTGGGTTGAAAACCCTATGTACTCACCAGGTTTCCCAACCTGACCCACTCCATCTTATTTGTGTCACAGGTGTCGATACGAAGCTACTTTGCACTTAGAGATTTGAAAGAGATGTAGATCACTAGTGTAAATGAATGTAAGTTCTGTTTATGCTTATGTTTCTGTATTGACAATGACATCCCAAATGTTTTAAATGAATAAAAATACATTTCTTCGGAAATGCTTTGATAATGTATTTATCATGTTTTTCTAGGAACAAATTCCGCAACATTTTTATTAAAAGAAGTACTCTGATTTTTATAAAGCATAAACAAAATCGGTCTTTTCTGACCGTGAAAATGGGGATGTCACAGTTGGTATCAGAGCATTAGTTTAAGCGAACTAGGAATTTGTAGGAAATTTCTAGACTTAAACTTAGAATGCTAAATGATGATTGTGAGATGAGTGTCTGCTATATTTTATACACAACCACTAGTTTATTTTAGGAAATATGCATAAAATGTTTTATGTGCTAAATGTTTTTTGTTATAGCTATAAACGTACCTTATATGCTATTATTTGTTCAGATCTATGGTCTATTGCTGACAGGATCTGGAAATTTTATGTGTTCAAATTTCTAAACGTTTGATTACGGTAGTAGAACTGGCATATAAGTTTTTCGGTGTGACAAGGAGATCTATACGTCTATCGTAAATAAAATATTTCCTATCTTAAAATTCTCTCCTCAGTACACCGAACGTCGGCTTGGGTGTACAAAACGTCATGGTGAAGACAGACTAGGAAATATCCGAGGAAGATGACAACCTAAGCCTAAGAATGTGATGGGTCATGCATCGGTCATTGCGCCTGCACCCGAACCTATCACAATGACAGAAGTTTAGAAAGTGATGCGAACCATGATAGACTGAGAAAATAGAGGAAATGAGATGGCTTATGATAGTGAATGATACCTATCGGGAGATATCATAAGAGTTATATCATGCCTTTAGAATGCATCTAATAAATAATACGTCTAGTACGAGAGAAGTACATGTTCGATCAGCAGAAAGAAAGATCATTGGTATAATCCATGTAGTTTTCCCATCGTCTGACGTTTCCACCACCAACCGAGTTGAAGCAGAATTGATGATTGAAGATACGCATGGAAGAAGTCCTAGTAGAGTCTAGGGAAATTTGTATGATTATTTGGACACACTCATATGTGTTAAATTGTTTTGTGATTTTAGGACTTGGGGACTGCGAGACAATACTTGGGACAAGTATGAGTAGGTGTGAAAGGTAGTAGATGCATATACTACCGGAAGCACATGACTCACGCTTGGATCAGGGAAAGTCACAAGGTTACCAAGAAACCAATAATTGATTCCGTTTTATTCAAGCATGTCATTACCATCGTTTCGGTAATGACTAAGAAGATTGTTGTTATTCCAACCCTAGTGGTCATATCAAATTGAGTCCGACTACGATGAGTATGATATGTGGTTCAGAGAACCAAGTTCGATGTAGCATCTGACTTAACCCACAATATTCAAATGAAAGCTAACCAAGGCGATCAGTAGAAGTATCGCGATGATTGTTAAAGAAGTTGGTAGCTAGAAATGCTACATGTTGAAATGTTACTGTATCACATTAGAACATGAAGGAAGGTATAGTCTATTCTGGAATTTGACTCTAAGAAACCTGAGTCTGAGTGTTGCAACATACGATGAGAGGTCATTAGAACGTGACATATCGGCCTATTGTAGCAATCAAATATATTTATCTTAAGTTTGTTAAGAAGAAGGAGTCTCCATTAAGGACAGATACCGTGACTAGAAGGTCATAATTTGGAGTCTAACGTGAGATACGGAGCACGTGCAAGATCAAGCACTGCCTGCAGTCAAGGAGTCCAAGAGTTAGAAACTTGTTCGAAGCAACATCGAAGTTATAGTTATTACCTATGATGAAAAGATAACGTATGGAGTCATCATGTGAGCCCTGTTTCGTTGTTGATTCAAGGACGTAATCATCCTAAGGGGCAGATAATTGTAATGCCTGTAGATCCGGGCTAGTCAATTTAGAGATAATAGAGGTCGAAAATGACTTTTCGACAAAAGATTAATTCGAATAAATAATCTTAACCAAGATGCAGAATATGTCTCAAGGGTTCCGTACATATAAAGAACGTCAAAATCCGAGTTATAACAAAGAAGTTATGGCCCATCGAAGTTTTACGGCAAAACCGGCACGACACGACGCGACGTAAATAGTGAATTTACGATAGACAACTCTTTGGCCTTGGTGATCTAAACAAAAGTCGTAGAATATGTTAACCTGAGAGCGTCCATAAAAAGAACGCCCAAATCTGACTTCGTATGAGGAAGTTATGAATTTTCTAAGATTTGGCTTAGTAGTGCACAGCTCGAAACTCGAATTTTAGATCGAGTGGTTTTTGGCCTATGCGAATTAAAGGAGAATTGAATATCTCATTAATAGGAACTCAACGGTAAAAAGACGGACGAAAACAGAGTCCGTATGTAGAAGTTATAAATTTTACGCGGACATTTAACAGTATAATCTCCTCGTACTGTTAAATTTAAGATCGGTCAAGAATTAGCCGACGGAGTCAAAATGAAAGTTGTAGATCTTATTTTTACCTAGGCGTTGATATAAAGAACGTCAAAAACGGAGGTCGTATGTGAACATTACGGATTTTAGAAGTCGGAAGTGTGTTGTGCGAAAATGGGTGATGTGACACAATCTTGGCCATTGCTTTCTCCCCAAGTCTTGTCACTAGATGGTGACATGTGGCACCAAGTTCAGCCATTTTCACCCTATAAATACAACCTCTCTCACCCTCATTTTCTTCACACCTTTCTCCTTCTTTCTTCTCTTTACTCTCTCTCTAAAACCTCTATCTAGCCCCGAAACCCCCGAAAAGCCTAGGGAACCTCCCTAGCACGAGGCGGAAGCCCTAGAGTGCTCGACAGCTCCGAGAAGAAGAGCTTTTCGGCTCGGGAACGCTGCTCCAAGAAAAGCTAAGTGTTCTATAAAACCCGTTGTAAGTGAGCTACGCCTACGCTATTTTTAATATATATATATATATATATATATATATATATATATATATATATATATATATATATATATATATATATATATATATAGATATATTGTTTCAAATGGAAAATGGTCCAACATTGAAAATTTTTCAATGCTGACATATTAGCATGTCACGTCATGGTGCTATTTCAACAGACAATCAGGTTGACCGGTTAAATAATCAGAATTGTAATATATCGTAAACGTAGTAACTTTTATGCTATTTTACAATTAATTTTCTCTCTTAAGGTTGAGTTCTCCTGATTTTCATAAATTGATTTTTTGTCTTTATTAATTGATTTGTTTCAAACCTATCAGAGGTTATTTAAATTATATATATATATATATATATATATATATATATATATATATATATATATATATATATATATATATTTTGCTAAAATCATATATGAAATTTTGTTTTTGGAGTTCTGTTTTTGGCATATGAAGATATATCTTCAAGTTGATTATAATGATGTTTTATATTCTTTTGGAGCATATAGATGTTTGGAATTATCCACAATCAACCGGTCCTCATTGTGGATTTAAACAGTTTTGTATTTTTTGGTTATTATTCTTTCTTTTGCTAATTTTTAGAGGCTTTCGGCTTTAAGAGTGTTGGGAACCCGAGTCGTTTGTTGAAGAATTTTTGAAGATCTAGTTTTTCAAAAATTTAATATCGTAACGTATTTTCATGACTATAATACCGTAATGTATTTTAAAAATTTAATACCCCCCGTAGTGCATTTTTTGGTCGAAAGATGTTTTTGTCGTATGACGTCGGTTTGAAGTTTTTCATCTTTAAGATTTTATCTCTAATTTTGTACAAAGCCTTCTTTCAGAAGCTACCGGTGTTAGTTCGCAAGTTCCATCAGATGCATGATATAACATGATGATTAATTCAGCACTACAGGTTTGGCATCGTTACAATTGTTTTGATGCATTTAAAATTTAAAATACTTGCATTGAGTTTGAACGTTCGTACCTAATGGTGTCATCTTTCTCTTGTTCATCTCGATTGAGAGAGGCTAGTCAATATAGACTTTTGTTACTATTAGTTATGGACTTATTTTTTCAGAAATTTGAAGTTTATTTTTCTGTAGATCAGTTTGGTCTCAAGAAGAAGTTTGTTGAAGAACTGAAACATTTTTCTTGTATAAGCAAGATGTTGGTGTTAGTGCAACATTTTCTAAAAGTATTGTGATTGACTATGTGGTAATGTGTGGCAATAGGGCAATACCTTCCTTTTCTGCAACCTTTTTCCCATTCCATATTTACATTTTATATGGAATGAGAAAATGCATTATTTGTGTGGTTATTAGATGGTTATTAGGGTTCCCAGTTTATAAGGAATGTTTTCTTTAGGTTCTTTTAGGATGATTCGGAATGGAAGCGGGAGGAGTCCCAACGGTGAAATTCGATAAAGTTATGCCAAGCGAGGTAAGGGATAGCAGTTGGTACCGGGTCAGGACCCGGTGACTCAAGGAGATATCTAGCCTTACAAGAATCGAGTGATTATTGTGATTTGGAGTAAGGAAAGTATCATCAGGTGATCATTGGTTATTAAAGGGTTGTTATCAGAGAAAGAAGTCGGTGGCCGGCTTGAATCAGTTGTCGTAACTCCGTGAGGGAAGAGTTGGACTCTATAGAGGTTTAATAGCAGTGTTCGGAGGAACCTGGGCTGTTCGATACCAGGAGGTGCATTGTGGGAGTATTATTCAGATTTATGTGCTGCAACAGGCTTCGAGGACGAAGCCCAATTTAAGTGGGGGAGAATTTTAACATCCTGGAAATTCAGAACTATAGTTGAAGGGCTAAAGTGTAAACAAGAAGGTCGACTCGGCGAGTCAATGGATAGACTCGGCGAGTCGAGTCGCGATTTTGGTCATGCGTTAAGTGACCAACTCGGCGAGTAAATATCTGGGACTCGGCGAGTTGGTGCTGAAGGGAGAAAAATCTTAATCCGGGGTTTGTGCCATATATAAAGCACATCATAGCCACCCTCAGCCTCTTTACTGCCATTTGAGATCCAGAGAATCCTCAACTTGTGTGTCTGACTCCATTGATGAAGAGTTAGAGCTTGGAAGAGAGGTTTGGTGTAAGAAGCTTGGGGGTTTGGAGACCATCATCAAGGGGCTTGTGTAGATCCAAAATCTACTCCTTCTTGGGCACATTTCTGAGGTAACAAGTCATCACCTTGAGTATTTCTCTTCAAGATCTAATGTTGGGTTGTTAATTTGGGGTTTTTAGCTTGTTAGAATCCATTTCGGGTTTGAAGGTTGGATTAGAGGTTGCTACCTCAGATCTGGACTTGAAATGATACACGAAGCCGTAAGGTGTATGCCCAAGAGTTCTTGGTGAAGCCCTGTTCTCCCAAAAACTAGCCCTAGAGTGTTTTCTGCTTAGATCTCTTTAGATTCATGTAAAGTTTGCCACTTTACGTGATGGGTGGTTTGTAGAGGAGTAGATCTATGGATTTGAGTCCCTGCATGGCTTAGAAAGCCACTGTATGGATTATGAACTAGAGGTACTCAACGAGTCACATAGGTGTACTCAGCGAGTTGCATGAAGATAGGCAGGGACTCGACGAGTAGGAAGAACAACTCAGAGAGTCTGTTGAAGATTGCCTTGAAATCGGCGAGTCTGTTCTTAGACTCGGCGAGTCTGGCCATGGAACCCTAACTTTTCTGGTTAAGTCGCGAATCGGTGAGTCGAGGGACGACTCAGTGTGTTGAACAGGAAAGGACTCGAAGTTCCTTGAACTCGACGAGTCTTGGGGCGACTCGGCGAGTTGATTCGAGACATGAGAGTTTTCAGAGCATAGGAACTCGACGAGTCATCGGGTTGACTCGACGAGTTGAGTCGCGATATGGGGGTTCTCAGAGCATAGGGACTCGACGAGTCAACGGGTTGACTCGGCGAGTAGAGTCAGTTAGGAAGTTTGACTAGGACTGAGGACTTTGACTTTTGACCAAGAGTTGACCAATTGACTTCTAGGGGTATTTTGGTCATTGTTGATATTTACTGAGTTCAGTAATTTGGTGTTGTCTAATGGTGGAGTTCGTGTCGGAGGTTGGAGTAGCATGATCTTATCTCTTCAGTCAGCAATTGCGAGGTGAGTTATCCTCACTATATTGACAAGGTTTACCGCACCAACATACCCAGGGCAGACCGGTTATCCTAAAGGCCCAGCAAGCGGTCCGAATAGGCTGTAGGCCCCAAGAGGGCGGACCAGATGTATCGAGGCTCGGAGAGTGGACCAGGCCGACTGAAGGCCCGGTGCGGGCGTACTAGTCATACTGTAGACTCAGAGAGTGGACCAGGTGGATTGAAGGCCCGGTGCGGGTGGACCAATCACACTGTAGACTCGATGTATATGGCTAGACCCGGAGAGTGGACCAGGTGTACTGTAGGACCGATGCGGTGGACCAGTCACACAGTAGACCCGAAGTGCATGGCTGTTCTGTTTTGTGTTTATGATATGATATGTGTATAGTAGTGTGGTTGGTATTTTGGGGGTAACTCACTAAGCTTTCGGGCTTACAGTTTTCAGTGTATTGTTTCAGGTACTTCAGGAGATTGTGGCAAGGCGAAGGCGTGATCGTACCGCTCCTCATGTTTTATGTACTTATGATGTGATTCTGGGAAATACTCTGATATGAACGAATTGAAAACCTTTTTGTAATGAATTAATGAGAATGGGTTGTTTTTGAAAAGTTTAAATTGGTTTGAATTTTTAGGGTGTTACAAATTTGCTTACATTTAGTCCTTCATGTTTTTTGTTGCAAAATAAGTTATTTTTTTGTACATATGCAGTCATTATGACTGATTTTCTTTAGCTTTTCCTCATGTAGAATCATATGTGGGTTACTCATTAATAAGGTGTTCTCAAACTATCTTGTCCTTTACTTATATTAGTAACCTAATTCACAAATAACTCAAATAATTTTGTTGTCCTAGTTTTCTTAAAGAACTAAATGTCTTAAATTTTAGTTTCATCTATCTACATACAAAAACGATGAGATTCTTTGTAATTGATATCTCCCAACTCAAATTTACACTTACAAGAGAAAAAGATACCATGTAAAATGTGCAAAATTTGGCAACAGGTTATTGAAGAACATATCAAATTTACCCCAAACTTGAAGATGAGCTTGTAGCTGTTAAATATGAGATCTCATGTTTCAACCACCTTTAATCGTAGAAAATACAAAAACCCTAAAATGGTTAGGGTTCTATAGCGAGGACTAAGGAGATACATCTTGAACTTCTATTAATTTATTAATCACTAATAAATCAACATACTTGATCCCTAATTAACTCTCATGTCAATAATTATTTAAATCCGTCATTTCGTGTAACCCAAAAGAAATCTACTATTAATAATAATATTACCAACTGTTGTGAATGCAGATAATATTTCAACAATTGAAATCATTATGACTAATGTATTTTTCTTCACCTTATGTAATGTAGTTTGTATTGCTATTAAAAGAAGTTTGAACTAATATTGAATATAGTTAGTATTGTACTATAAGAGTTAATAATATTAAAAATACAATGTTATTACCAAAACACAAGCAAATACTAACACATGATTCCCCTTGAGAACACCTTATTAATGATTTTTTTTTCAATTATCATATCAGGTAAGCAAAACCTACAAAATCCATCATAATAATTGAATATGTAGAAAAGAATGATTTATTTTGTAAAATAAAATAATAATAAAAAAATAAAAAGAATAAAACATGAATAACTAAATATTTATAAGCTGTAATTTTAACATGAATAATTGATCAAAAGAATTAAATGTTTAAAAAAACAATATATTCCAAAGCTTATTTTACTAAAAACAACAATACAGACATGTATAACTATATTACTTTTTTAAATAGGTTTCTCTCGATTATTTTATACTCCATAATAGATTTACGCCGAAAGATTGATAATCCCAGATAGGCTAATCAGTGGGTTTGGATATCTTTCTAAAAATGAAAACATCTTATACACTGTTCATGAATGGGAATGGAATTATGGAAACTGTGTGAAGTGGTTGATTTGATATATAATCAATGCACCTCCATTCTAGTGCCAGCCAATATATCTTGTAAAAACAACGGTACGTACGGCTTCGTAGTCCTGGCATGTGAGCTTCTGAAAACTCTGCTGCAAATATCACCAACTGCAATTATTGATTTGGTTTTCACATTATTGAATGGTTCCTCCGTACTAAGTAATATGGGAAGAGTCAAAGAGCTTTAAATTATTTAGTTTGTTGCATAAAATACAGTTTTTTTTTTTTTTTATTTGGAATATAACATGTTTTCAAATATAGTTTTTTTTTCTCCCTTAGTATCACTGAAATTGATTGTTATCCAAAAAATATTTAATATTATGTTTTCAGAAGATACATTTAAATCAAGTCATTTGACAAAACTTTTAGTTTTAGGAGTGAAGTATTTTATATAGAAAATAGAGAATATTACAAAAATAGTCAATTTCCTTAATTATTTTGTAGAAAATAGGCAAAAAAAATCCAACATTTAAAAAATAATCATCAAAATCGAAGATGGATTAAGCCAATCTACGATTTTGCCCATTAATCTGCGAATTCACAACTCGGTAAAACATGGATGCGCATTATAGGTTGTATGTTCGCAGATGGTTTTTTGGTCTTTTATTTATATTTTTTCCTGTATAAATACTCTCATACCTCACTAAAATTGCAGATGAACTTAGTTCATCTATGGTTTCCTCTGATGTTCAACTGGATTTTACGAAATTTTATTTAATTTTTTTTACTACGAAATTGATAGGATATCTTCAACTTCCTATTTTCAGATTAAAAGTGTTTATTCAACTTAGCTACCTTAGTTATTATCATAGAAAATTGTTGATTCTCTTCATCAACCCAACAAATAAACCTTTTGACCCCTATAAATTTAAAGATACATAATAAGATAAGTTTCAATTCAATTTTGTAGTCAAAATAACAAAAATAAATAAATAATTAAATAAAATTGCACAAAGTCACAGATGAACTTCAGAGGAAATCGCTGATGCGATTTTAGTGAGTTGTAATGGTATTTATACTGGAAAAAAACTACGAACGTAAAACTCATAATGCACATCCGAGCTTTACCGACTTGTACATTCGCAGATCAATTGGTGAAATCGCAGATGAGCTTAATCCATCTGCGATTTTGACGATTATTTTTGTAATGTTGAACTTTTTGGCTATTTTCTACAAAATAATTAAGGAAATTGACTATTTTTGTAATTTTCTATAAAAATAACATTGATATTGGGAGCCATATGTGATATTAAAGGTATAGTTTGTCTTCCAATTTTGAGGATTCGAAACTTCCTTATATTGGACTGACTGGTTAAAAAAACTCCAGCTCTAAATTAAAATTAAATGTAATATTTTCCCCTCTGCTCTCTAGCTGCTTAATTACTAGACGTTAGTGAATTTGACGTTTAAAAAAATAAACAAAAAAATAAAAAATAAATAAAATAAAAACTATGGATAAGCAAGATTTGAATATGAAACTTTTCCTGACAAGGAATTACCTATAGCCAACTATTAATTCTATTCGTCAATATCATGTGCAGTGTAAATGCTCAAACTCATAATTAAATAAATACATAGAGGAAGTTTATGTATTTCTTATTATTTTAAGATGGAACTTTCTTGGAAAAGAAGTTCATTAGCAAAGCTATAAATATATGTTTCAAACCCTCTTTAAAGTACAGCTCTCCATCCCTAGCTAGCCAATTTAAAAAAGAAAATTACATACTTCATTTTCGCAATCTTTCTACACATGGGTCTTAGCCGATTGCCTTCTTTAGTTTCTAATGTAAAATGCTTTGGCAAATCAATCTCTCTTCGTGACAGAAGTTATCAAAGTGATGTGCCAAAAGGTCATCTTGCAGTGTACGTTGGTGAAACCCAGAAGAGGCGCTTTGTTGTCCCAATATCTTACTTGGATCAACCGCTGTTTCAAGTTTTGTTGCGTCAATCTGAGGAAGAATTTGGTTTTGACCACCCAATGGGAGGTCTAACCCTTTCCTGCAAAGAAGATGACTTTGTCAAGCTTACCACCCTGTTGAAAGCTTCATGATAAATCTCGAATCTAATTATTGTAATTGCACGTCCTCATTAATTAACTCCTTTAGAGTCGGTGTTGAACTCACACCCATGTTTGGGTAAATGTATACATGTATCATGTATGATGTATATCCTGAACTTTTTTACAGATTTTTGTAATGTAAAAGAGATTATATATACATTATTATAATTCATATGCAGAAAATATTTTGTAATGGTAAAACATTTGAATTCTAGATCCATAGTCGCATGGAATGTGATGCTTAGTGAGAACTGTGAATTTTGAACATATGGCTTATACCAAGGAAAGTATAAAACCTATACGCTATAGTAGCAAAACTACAAAAATCTCTCAAAGTACCAAGAACCCGAAACGAGTAAACAAAATACACTAATTTATGTCTTTATGCGACTTCTCATATGACTTCGAGTCCATATAATTAAAATGTTTCCCAATTGCAACTGTTCTCCACGCGACTTGCATGCATGACATGACGAAGTCAGCAAATGCGTGTCCGTTAGCAATATTGGGTCTATGATGAGCTTTTAGTTCATGTGTCTTATGAATATCAGATTTTATTTGTTGAATGTTCTTTAGTACTTTAGGCAATCATTAAATGAAAAAAACGATTGTTTACCTTTCTTAGATGCGCAAGAGCAGGTGAAAGTGGTTGATTGAAAACGACATAAGTTGTGGGAGCCGGGTTTAAGTAGATGCCAAAATTCCTTCATTTGGCAACCCTAATTCATAATTTTCTGGTTTCACTGCAAGAAATCCAAGTAATACCGGTGAAATGGGCACTAGCGGCAACATATTTCCTATGTTGCCGTTAATGCCTACGTCGCCAATAATATCATCGCTGGTATTACTACAAAACTATGATCCGTGTCGTTTTTCTCGGTTACACCCCATCCGTCGATCTCGCATTCAATCCAACGTCAGTTGTTGTTCATCGTACAATAGCAATAGCGGTGACATAGTAGCGGCGACATAGTCGTCGCTAATGCCCTAAAAAAATGACCGCGAAATTAAAAATATTCCCTTCATTTAACACAACATGTCGCCGCTATTGCTCATCGCCGCTAAAGCCTAATCGAAGAAAATCAATCCAGTCATCTGTTTTCTCAGTTTTCATCGGTACCTCTTTTATTCTCCAATGATTACGACTCTCATCAGTCCTATCGAGTGGATTTTTACTGATTTCCCCAGTCAATTATAACCATCACGAACCATCACACTACAAGAAGATTGGGCAACAGCGGCGACACACGTCGCCGCTAAAGGTTAGGCTTGTCGCCGCTAATACCTTTAGCGGCGACATGTCGCTGCAAATACGTCGCCGGTATTGATTCGTCGCTAATACGCTCAATGTCGCCGCAAATACTTGGTGTCGCCGCTAATACTCTCGTCGTCGCTAATGCTGCCCGTCGCCGCTAATATGTTGTCGCCGCTAATAGGACGCCGTCGCCACTATTCCCGTCGCTGCTAATGCTCTTTTGATTTTATTTTTTTTTTGTTTATTTATTTCACATTAAATTTATAATCAATCCAAATATTAATCCATATAGCATTTGAAAAATCTGATAATTTTATATAGAAATATTAATACATAAAATCAATCCAAAATATTAATACATAAAATTAATCCATATATATACCACATTTAGTATTGTTTCGAATTACAAAACGTTTCATAAAATCCTAAAATAACTACTCGTCCTCATCATCATCTCCATTATTTGGTGGCGGCAATGAGCGAAACCACTCTTCCAATGCTGCAGAAAAAGCCGGGTCCTGTAGTATTGTTTGGAGCATTTGCAACTATAAAAAAAACAAAATATATTAACAATATATCAGAATAACATTATAATTAATTATACCATTCCATTATAGCATTTACTAACAATTACCTGTGATTGTGGTTGTTCTTGTGTCATTGGTTGTTGCTGATCGTACATAGACACAACGGTAGGGGGTTTACGCCCAATGCCTCTGATATGTCCGCGTCGAACACCCAATATTCTTTCAAAACAATCTTTTATATCAGTTGGTGCTAGACCGCTTGCCTCAGAAGTAGCTTGGGTTCGTTGGTTTATCTCTTCGAGTAAAGCATTCTGTATTTTTTAAAAACAATAAAAATCATAAAAATTAGATTACTAAATACCTTTGACGATATAAACACTTATATGAAAAATACAAATTAACCACTTACGTATTGTTGCTCGACTGCAGGACTATAAAATACCCCTTGGCGATTAGAATTAGCTTTACGAAAAGCTTCGATTCGACTGATATCCTATTTAACATTAAAATTTAGATTAGTTATACTTTAAATAAATATTTAAATATATCATAACTTACCTCTTTAAAACATGCATTGCTGTATGAGCTCGACCCCCCTCTGTTTACAACTACTTGTTTTGCACGACATTCCTTGTTTGACGCCGAACGCCTTAAAAATTCTGGCCTTTGAAAATGTTCGACTGCCTTCGCCCAATTTTCATGTGACATTCCGTTAGGGGGGTTGTTTAATGCAGCTTGGATATCTGCAGGGTCCCCCGATTTCCTTAAAATAAGCATGAGCTTTACTTTTTCGACCTCTGTAAACTTTTGCAAGACTTGAATCAATGCTCCGCAACAATTGAGTACGCTCCGGATCCATGTTAACCTTATCCAAATCAAATTTATTCTGCAAAACACAAAAAGTTTAGTTAATTAAATAACAATCACAACTAAAATTAAAATTGTATCCAAGTTACCTTTAGATGAACAACTGCTGCGTTCCTTAAAGCGGGGGAAACATTGTCCCAACCAGATACGTTGAAAGGGACATTGTTCCACAAATACCTCCCAATTTCATGGGTGAACCAATTACCACGCTTCCCGACAGGGGAATATGTGATCTCCCTGTCGAAATCCAAATCTATGGGCTTTCCCTTATTTGCCCTTATCAACTTTCCCAACTCAATATTTTTTGACATGCCTCTCCTTTTTTTAGGAAGCTCGGCTGCAAAAATACAATTAAACCTATTAGTCATGATAACTTATTATAAAATAATAAAAATAGTTAATAAATATATCAGAATAAAACTCACCATCTTGTTCGTGCTGACCACGACCAAAGCCTCCTGGAGGTGGTGGATCCCCGGCTCCATCACCTCCGTGTCCAAGCCCCATAACATCGGCCATCATGGCCAAGAGTATTGCCCAAGTAAACCTCATCTGCAATATGAATAAAAGTTAGTTACCCTGCGAAATTGTAAGATATACAATATAGACAAACAACATAAATAAAACATAAACAAACAATATGAATTAAAGTTACATTTCAAATAAAGTTTCTATTACCAAAAAGAATTGATTTTTTAATCAGAATCTTGATCATATAATTCAATGTCTTCTTCATCCGTATCATAATCAGAATCGCCATCATCATAATCAGTCTCTTCATCGGAAACATTATCGATTCTACCCGTTGGCGGAGGTACTTCAGTCTCGTCTTCATCATCATAATCAGCATTGTTTTGAGCTACATCAACATTGTTTTGAAAGTATTGTGAGAAGTCAATAAAAAGTCTAGCTCCAGATGAAGAGTTGTTTTGAACTATGTCAACATTTTCGGCCTCCACATTGTCGACATCTTGGTCAGAGTCACTGTAAGCATTTTGGACACGAGGATTGTCGGATGGTAGATCCCAAATATTTCGATGATTAACATGCTCGACGATACAACGAGGGTTGTTGTTTTGGTTTCTTCGATGATTAACAGGCTGGCGGATGTAGAACACTTGTTTGGCTTGCGAAGCATATATGAGTTGATCATCTTGGTACGCTTCTTTTTCTGTGTCGATACTTATGAAATTATCATCAGGAATATCTCCCGTATCAAACCACTTGCACCAAAATATTACAGTCGAATAATCATATGGATATTGCACCTCCATAATCTCTTCTAACTGGCCATAATATTTCTCTCCATTCTCACCAACCGCTAGAACCCCAGAGTTTTGCGTTTTGCGTTGTGCATCACGACTAAGTACCATAAACCTAACACCGTTGACTATGCACGCAGTGTAAGTATAAACATCCATTTGTGAACCCAATGAAAGGGCTGACAACTCTTTGTGGAATTCAGGAGAGTTTTCTTTTTCCAGCTAATAAACCTATTAAACATATGTTGATGTGTTATGTATTCTTGATTCATTAAATTTATGAAAGATATTTGTTTGTTAATTATGATTACCTTTTCAAGAAACCAGCTGGGAAATTCGGTCTTTTCGTCACTTTCAGGATGTTCAGATTTGAATTTTCTATAATGATGAAATATATATATTTATATATATATATATATATATATATATATATATATATATATATATATATATATATTAAATTAATGAATGGAAAAAAGTAACAATAAATAATTAAAGATAATTAAAAGTAAGAACACTTACTCGATGTATTGTCTGACTTCT
The DNA here is from genome assembly GCF_051521515.1 of Lactuca serriola. Lineage (NCBI taxonomy): Eukaryota > Viridiplantae > Streptophyta > Magnoliopsida > Asterales > Asteraceae > Lactuca > Lactuca serriola. The sequence goes on along the minus strand of NC_136415.1, from coordinate 207,402,654 downwards.
TGACAACTATTCAATATAAACCATTCAATATTACGTTTCTCTGTTATATCAAGATGTTTGATTTGCGTTGCACTCGTCAGTCGACACTTGGACTCAAACAATCAAAACTTTGTTTTGTCAATGACAACGTCTTCGTTTCTTTCAAGGCGATTGACATCTCGAAGGTACATCGAACAAAATGTCAAAGCTTCTTCAGCAATATAACCTTCAGCTATACAACCTTCCGGCCTCGCCTTATTTCTGACATAGTTTTTTAGTTTTTTCATATACCTTTCAAACGGATACATCCATCTCATACATACCGGGCCTCCAGCAATCGCTTCATCTGGTAAATGCAAAACTAAATGAATCATAATGTCGAAAAACGCTGGCGGATAAATCAACTCTAACTTGCACAAGATTCTAATGACGTCTTCTTTTGCTTTCCTCATATCCTCCACCTTTAGTGTTCTGGAGCAAATTTGCTTGAAAAACATACAAAGATCTACAATTGGTGTAGAAGTTTCTTTATCCAATAATGCTCTAACTCCAATCGGTATCAAACGTTGCATAAGAATGTGATAGTCATGAGATTTCAACCCGATAATGTTAGTATCATTATCTACCACTTTCTTACTAATGTTAGATCCAAACCCATCAGGAAATTTAACATCTCTTATAAATTGACAAAAGATTTTGCGGTCAGCTTTCTTGAATGAGTAGCTTGCATGTGGTCTAGTGAACTTGTTACCCTTTTTTTGCAACCATTGATTACGCCGGATATTTAGATTTTTCAAGTCCTCACGTGCATTTGATGTGTCTTTACTCTTATCATTCATCATAGAAGTACCCAAAAGACTCTCACCCACATTTTTCTCGATATGCATCAAATCTATGTTGTGTTTCAGCTGTAGAGAAGACCAATATTCGAGCTCGAAAAATATGCTACGTTTCGACCAGTTCAACTCGAATCCTTGCCGATCCATGTTTTCTTTGAGAGTGTTAGGATGTTTACCCGGTTTACAAAGTATTAGACGACCTAGTTGATCTTGTATGTCTTCATTAGTAAAGTGTCTCGGAGGGGGTCTTGTCTCTGGTTGCCCATTAAATTTCAAATTCATCCTTAATGGATCATCAGCATCTAAGAACCGACGATGACCGATATAAACGACTTTATTTATTGCACGGTACAAAGGAGTGTCTTCATTGCAAGTCGGGCATGCTCTATACCCTTGTCCGCTCCAGCCCGATAAACTACTACGAGCTGGAAAGTCGTTTATTGTCCATAACAACATAGCTTTCATCATGAAGAATGTGTTTGTCGCTGCGTCTTTAATGCGTATGCCTGATTGCCATAAAAACTTAAGCTCTTCCACTAACGGCCTAAGGAAAACATCTATGTCCTTTCCAGGCGCTTTAGGGCCGGGAATCAACAAGGCCAACATGAATGATGACTCTTTCATACAAAGCCATGGTGGCAGATTGTAAGTGGTGAGTACAACCGGCCACGTACTATGCGGATTACACATGTTACCAAATGGATTAAAGCCATCAGCTGCCAGCCCTAATCGTACGTTGCGAGGTTCACTTGAGAAGTCAGGGAAATCTACATCAAATTTTTGCCAAGACTCTCCATCAACGGGATGACGCATCACATTATCTTCTGATCTCCCAGTACTATGCCATATTATATTTTTGGAAGTGTATCGTGAACAATACAAACGGCGTAGTCTAGGGGCCACTGGAAAGTACCGTAACACCTTATGAGCCACTTTCTTGCCCTTGGTGTTTTTATCAATCCACCGACTCTCTTTACAAACGGGACAAACTTGCAATGACTTGTGTTCCTTCCAGAAGAGAAAACAATCGTTTTTGCACACATGAATTGACTCATACCCTAAACCCAACTTCTTCAGTTTCTTTTTTGCTAAATAATATGAACGGGGAACCTTGTTGCCCGGTGGAAATGCCGAATGCAACAACTCAAGGAGTTGATCAAATGAACTATCAGTCCATTTGTTGTTGACCTTCATATGCATCAGCTTTGCTAAAAAATCAAGGAATGAAAACGCACAACCAGGATATAACTTGGTTTCGACTGCCTCTAACAACTCTTCAAAATCATCATCGATACCACTACCCCCTGTATTCGAGGTTCCTTCATCGAGGTTTATATCATTTTCTCTCGACTCCCACATAACATCGTCAATAACATCAGCCATCTCGTTGCTTGGCGATACGACATCTACAACTGGAGGGATTAAAGGTTCACCGTGATATATCCATGTTTTGTATGATTGACTGAAACCATATATACGAACATGACGTCTCATTGCTTTCGGATTCATGAAGTAACGATTATCACATTTCTCACACGGACATCTGGTTTCACCTTTACAATCTAAGTGTAACATGGATCTCTCGACAAAAGTGTCGAGCCCTAGCTGGAACTCGGGAGATTGACGATGTGGATTAGTAGTCCAGCTTTTATCAATAGACATGATGCAACTGAAACATAATTTAGTGTTTAATGTTTACTTTATGGGAAACAAAAATCAAGTAGAGTATTCATAAAGTTGACGATTCAAAAAGTATTCTAACACGGGATAACCTAATTAAAGCTAAATTTAAAGTTTTAATGACCAACATTAAGTCACCAAAAGTATGTTGCTATTAAGTTGGTTTTATAAGTGATTTAATTTGATTTTACAAAGGTAACTTAATTTGATTCTAAAAGTAAATTAATTAGATTTTATAATTAATTTAATATTTTTTTTTGTTATTAGTTTAATTTATTTATTAAACTAATTTTATTTTATTTTAATATTAACATTAACTTGATTTTAAAACTACTTTAAGTTGATTTTACAATTAATTTATTATTTTTTAATGTTTTTTAAATTAATTTAATTTTATTCTATTTAAATTAAAATTACAAGAAGTACGTTGCTATTAAGTTAGTTTTATAATTAATATAATTTGATTTTATAAAGGTAACTTAATTTGATTCTAAAAGTAAATTAATTAGATTTTATAATTAATTTAATATTTTCTTTTTTGTTATTAGTTTAATTTATTTATTAAACTAATTTTATTTTATTTTAATATTAACATTAACTTGATTTTAAAACTACTTTAAGTTGATTTTACAATTAATTTATTATTTTTTAATGTTTTTTTAAATTAATTTAATTTTATTCTATTTAAATTAAAATTACAAGAAGTACGTTGCTATTAAGTTAGTTTTATAATTAATATAATTTGATTTTACAAAGGTAACTTAATTTGATTATAAAAGTAAATTAATTAGATTTTATAATTAATTTAATATTTTCTTTTTTGTTATTAGTTTAATTTATTTATTAAACTAATTTTATTTTATTTTAATATTAACATTAACTTGATTTTAAAACTACTTTAAGTTGATTTTACAATTAATTTATTATTTTTTAATGTTTTTTTAAATTAATTTAATTTTATTCTATTTAAATTAAAATTACAAGAAGTACGTTGCTATTAAGTTAGTTTTATAATTAATATAATTTGATTTTATAAAGGTAACTTAATTTGATTCTAAAAGTAAATTAATTAGATTTTATAATTAATTTAATATTTTCTTTTTTGTAATTAGTTTAATTTATTTATTAAACTAATTTTATTTTATTTTAATATTAACATTAACTTGATTTTAAAACTACTTTAAGTTGATTTTACAATTAATTTATTATTTTTTAATGTTTTTTTAAATTAATTTAATTTTATTCTATTTAAATTAAAATTACAAGAAGTACGTTGCTATTAAGTTAGTTTTATAATTAATATAATTTGATTTTACAAAGGTAACTTAATTTGATTCTAAAATTAAATTAATTAGATTTTATAATTAATTTAATATTTTCTTTTTTGTTATTAGTTTAATTTATTTATTAAACTAATTTTATTTTATTTTAATATTAACATTAACTTGATTTTAAAACTACTTTAAGTTGATTTTACAATTAATTTATTATTTTTTAATGTTTTTTTAAATTAATTTAATTTTATTCAATTTAAATTAAAATTACAAGAAGTACGTTGCTATTAAGTTAGTTTTATAATTAATATAATTTGATTTTACAAAGGTAACTTAATTTGATTCTAAAAGTAAATTAACTAGATTTTATAATTAATTTAATATTTTCTTTTTTGTTATTAGTTTAACTTATTTATTAAACTAATTTTATTTTATTTTAATATTAACATTAACTTGATTTTAAAACTACTTTAAGTTGATTTTACAATTAATTTATTATTTTTTAATGTTTTTTTAAATTAATTTAATTTTATTCTATTTAAATTAAAATTACAAGAAGTACGTTGCTATTAAGTTAGTTTTATAATTAATATAATTTGATTCTAAAAGTAAATTAATTAGATTTTATAATTAATTTAATATTTTCTTTTTTGTTATTAGTTTAATTTATTTATTAAAATAATTTTATTTTATTTTAATATTAACATTAACTTGATTTTAAAACTACTTTAAGTTGATTTTACAATTAATTTATTATTTTTTAATGTTTTTTTTAAATTAATTTAATTTTATTCTATTTAAATTAAAATTACTAGAAATACATTGCTATTAATAACCTAATTAAAGCTAAAGTTGTAATGACCAACATTAAGACACTAAAAGTATGTTACTATTAAGTTGGTCAAACATTAAGTCACTAACAAAATTAAGCACTTTCAAACCATATACAATACATTACTAGAAGTAAGTTGCTATTAATAGCCTAATTAAGCTAAATGTATACATCCAATTTCATATTTCAATAACCTAATTAAGCTAAATGCATATTTCAATTTCATCCAATTTCATACAATTAAGCCAAATGTATATATTCAATTTCATACAATTTGCATATTCCAATTTAATCCAATTTGCATATTCCAATTTCATACAAATATATACATCTAAGTTTCATGTTAAGGCAATGTGGTATAGCTTCAATGTAATCTAAACATAAATTTCAACAAAATACATACAATCCAACAAAATTCCCACAAATGTGAACAAAACACACATAATAATTCAATAATCCAACAAAATGCATAACCAACAAAATACATACAATCCAACAAAATGCATAACCAATTCATATATCAAAATACAAACATAATCACTCAACAAACTTGAAAAATACTCACTATTTATCATCTAAAACAGAAAAATCATAAAGAAGATGAGAATTTTGACCTTGGTTGGGGGCAATTTCGGAATTTTGGCTAAATGTCAACCTTGGTTGGGGTTGTGGCGGTATTGTGGCTGCCTTTAGCAGCGACACATAAAAGACGCGTTACTTGTCGCCGCTATTGCTGGCTGTCGCCGCTAAAGGCGTCGCCGCTAATGCTTTCTTTTCTTGTAGTGTCAGGGTGTTTTTGCCAATGATTTTGGCGCTTTTCTGGCGACTAATCCACCACACAACCACCGATTTTGGTATTTGATATTTGGTATTTGGTTTTTGGTATTTGATATATTTGGTAATTGGAAGTTTGCTATCTGGTTTGGTTTATGTTAGCTTGGTAATTGGAATTTTGTTATCTAGTTTGGTTTATCTTAATTTGATATTTGATATTTTTGGTAATTGGAAGTTTGTTATCTAGTTTGGTTTATATTTATCGGTATTTTGGTATGTTGACAATTAAAATGTCATAATTAATGTTCATATTTATTTTGTAGGTAGATGATCGTGCTGATACTATTATTATTAAAAAAAAAAAAAAAAAAAAAAAAAAAAAAAAAAAAAAAAACGTATCTGATATATAGCAAGAAACTTTTAAATGGTTTTAATCTACGTCGAAAATAGGTTGTAGCGTAGCTGCTAGAGAAGAAGAGTATACTGAGGGTGAGGATGAGAAGAACGATGGGCATTTATGTTTAGTATATTGAATGTTTGTTAATGAATTAATACTTTATCGTCGGATTTTTATTAAGTATGTCATGGTTTTTTATTAAGTGGTAGTTTATGTTGACAAGGTGGATTACATATTATGTATTATATACAATTTTATTAGTGCAATATATAGATTTTTATTAAATACTTTATATATATATATATATATATATATATATATATATATATATATATATATATATATATAGGGTATTACCGGCGATAACGTTACCAACGACACCACTTATTACCGGCAACGTGCAGTTCCGGCGATCGACATTTTGCCGGTGACCGTTAATGCCGGCGGCAAGGGTTATTAGCGGCATCAACAATTATCGGTAATGTCAATATTGGCGATAAAAGTGCTTTAGCGACAGACTATTAGGGGCGGCATAATAACGGTGACATTACGTCGGTAATACATTTAGCGGCGACTTATTAGGTCTTTAGCAACAACATTTGTCGCCGGTAATGTCTCTATTTTTTTTAGTGTTTCGAAAGATCTTGTATGTGTTTTTTTTTTTATTTTTTATTTTTTTTATACTTTTTATCTTTAATCAAGCGAAATTTTTTGTAGTGTTTCGAAAGATCTTGTTTTTTTTTTTTTTTTTTTTTTTTTTTTTTTTAATTTTTTTTACTTTTTATCTTTAATCAGGCGAAAATATTCTTAGAATTTATGTCAAGCATCGGGCAACACTTTATGTAATCATTTTCAGTTATTTAGGGATAATTTTATCAATAAATAAAATAAAAACTAGGGAAGGACCCCCGCAAAGCGGGGGTTAGAAAGTGTTCAGTTGTAAAACATACAATCACAGATACGAAAAGTGACTAACAGGAACATTGGAAAGATTGATTCCATTCCTCTAGCCCAAGAAAGCAGATCCCAATTGATTGCAAAGAAATTACCAAAATACATATTCTATTACTCAACTTGGTAAAATGTACAATATTTTCCACCTTTGGTTACTATGAGTTAAATGACATCTTAATCCATTAAGTGACGATGAAAATGACTTATAAGCTGGAATCACTTGAAATCCAACCCACATTACAATGTTTTTATGTTCAAATTGAAAGTATAATGATTTAAGATAGTTATAGACTAAGGGATTTTGGCTTGCATTATTATAAGATAAAAAAAATTTTATACAAACCATCTGCTATTATGGAAGATAATTTTGGTAATTTCCAGTTTGTATGATCTGTTTGAGATGTAACCTATGCCTCCCTCTAGCTTGCCCTTTTGGATACATCTTGTACGTCCCTCACCGACATACAATTGAACAATAATATCTTCAAATACAAAATTACAAAATGTCAAAATTCATCTTAAACTATTTTAAATATTCACACAAAGTCTTAGACAAATACAAAAACTCTAACCTGTGCAGAGTCATTCCTGAAGTTGTCACCACCAATTGCTATGGAAAACCAATTTGCAGAGACTTCCATGCTTTCAGGACTATGTGCTCCATCTTAATAAAACACCACATCACCTTCACATACATTGTCAGGAATAATCTGAGCTCTTCCTTGTAATTTTGCACTTGTTAGTCCCTTGATGAATCTCTCAGACAAATAATTCTGTATCCAACCACAAAAAAATGGAAAATTTTCTTTTTGAAAGATTTAATAAACATATGCTGACAAATGTTTCATTTTTAACATAAACTTACAGTCTGAAGTTCCAAATTACCTGTCCTTTGGAGCCATGTGGAGCTTAACATAATGGCTAGCCCTGCATTTATATATTGGTGATCCCCTGCAAGCCGTAAATGTAATCCATTTAGCAATTTACTATCCAACATGTTTGCCACTTCAAGATTCACCTGTCAGAGTGTAATTTAAATTGAAGTCTAATATGAATATTTTCTGATATTCTTGGATTTAAAAATGTTATAGAATTGTAAATTACATCTAACTGGGAGGCTTTTTCTTTAAAGTAAATGCTAGAACACCTTTCTACAAAAAAAAAGTACAAATGACATGTGTTTTGATCATATCAAAATCACATATTTAGAAGGGCATGAGAATTGTCATGTGAAGAAGCACCTTAAAGATACCAACTTTCTCACCAACAATTTCTCCAAGAGTATTTCCTGCTCATCTATGTGGGCCTGGTCTGATCGAATTTCTGTTAAACACATAAATTTTGGGTTGTTGGAAGGTTGAAGTTGACTACAGCAAAATAGAATTGAGGGAGTTCATATAAATTTGGTTATGAACTAAGGGGGGAATAAAAGCTGGTAATTAGGGAAAACGAAGCTGTGATGAGCAACACAACATAAGTTTCAAACATGAGGAAGAAGATTGGTAAACAATTCTAAAATACGAAAGCAAAACAAAGCTGAGTAAGTAAATCGAGAGTACGTGGCTGATTGAACATTTGTACACTTAAAACAACATCATAAACCCAAAACTCAACCCTACCGATAGCTTATGTGGGCCATATACAATTAGTAACCTTCACTTTTACCTGTATGATCTGTTAACCTTCTTTGCTACAGGCGACAGAACATGAAAAATGGACTAAATTCTTCTCGATGCTAATTTTCTAATATGTAACTTCAATTTACCAACTAAATATCTGAGGTTTTGTGCTTCACACACCCATTAATAAGTTAACAAATTAGTCAAATTCATCATTAATACTAATGTATTAGAATGAAGGAACAAACAAAAATAGGTTAAAAAGGAATGAAAAATGAGTCGCAGTTGGGACTGGTTGCAACACACATCTGTTTGCTACAAATTAAACAAAATAATAATTAAGTAAAGCTTGAATTCTGTACCTGTTTGCAGTTTCAGGATACTTTTCGGTATGAATTTTAACTACTTGGAGTGTGTCTCCCATCGTTATATAACTTCATTAATAGTATTACTCATAAATTGACATGGGACACACATCTAAGTAACAAAGATGATAACTTAAAGCAAGAGCCTAATACTTCAATTGAGTAAAAGATGAAAGAAAGAATTACCAGGTTGCATAAATGTCGCCCACTGAAAGAAACAATACCTGTGTGAAACCAAAACAACATTATAGTAAATAGATATTAGAAAAATACAAAAGATAAATAATCAAAGAAGTGAAAAATGGAAAATTACAGGTTTAGCTTCTGCAATAAATTAGTTCGTCAAATTAAGTAAGCCCTAATTTCAGAAAAAGAAGATTAACATGAAGAAAGAAATTGAATCAAGAAACATGGAAAGGAATTGAGTCAACAATAAACCCAAAGTCGAACAGGTACCTCGGTTTTCAAAGAAGCAGAAACCCAAAAGTATGAAACTGTGAAAACCAAAGACGAAAGAAGCGGTACCGGTGAATGTTTGTTGAACTTAAAATCGTGTCTCACACTTCAGAAAGCAAGTGACAAACTGAAATGGACACATATTTTTTTTTTATGTTGGCCGATGATGAAATGAAGAAACCAACGATAGCTTATGTGGCCCTGGTCTGATCGAAGCTGAAGCGGCGAAGCCATTGGAAGAGAGGAAGGGCGAAAAGAAACTGTAACAAAGAAACAAATAGAAATATGGATTAGTGGATGTTAACAGAAATACGGTTGAAGGAACTCACCTCAAGCGACTGTGGATCTTTAGTCAACCAAGGGAGAGAAAGGGTTGTGGAAGAGGAGGTAGGAAGGGTTAGATGGAGAAGAATCGATAGATAATGGAAAAAGCCAAGATTCTAGAGAGCGAATCAATCGGTGGAGGGTTAAAGTAAGATGGATCGGTGGTGGGTTCTTCTGCATCTTAAAGTAATATGGCGGTGAATGTCATAGCGGTGGTTTGTTATTGGAAGGAGAAGCGGCTGTAGGAGAAACACGTAGAAAGAGAAGAACGGATTAAAGGAACACATATCGTTAAAATTTTGGTCCAATCAACAGCAAGAACTGTTGAAATTTATCAAAACTTTAATATATATATATATATATATATATATATATATATATATATATATATATATATAAACAAAAAAGTATAATTAGTACACTAATAAGCAATATGTTGATGAAAAAACATAGGCTTCTTTTGTAATATATAGAATCGATAGATAATGGAAAAAGCCAAGATTCTAGAGAGCGAATCAATCGGTGGAGGGTTAAAGTAAGATGGATCGGTGGTGGGTTCTTCTGCATCTTAAAGTAATATGGCGGTGAATGTCATAGCGGTGGTTTGTTATTGGAAGGAGAAGCGGCTGTAGGAGAAACACGTAGAAAGAGAAGAACGGATTAAAGGAACACATATCGTTAAAATTTTGGTCCAATCAACAGCAAGAACTGTTGAAATTTATCAAAACTTTAATATATATATATATATATATATATATATATATATATATATATATATATATATATAAACAAAAAAGTATAATTAGTACACTAATAAGCAATATGTTGATGAAAAAACATAGGCTTCTTTTGTAATATATATATAACAGCAAGAACTGTTGAAATTTATCAAAACTTTAATATATATATATATATATATATATATATATATATATATATATATATAAACAAAAAAGTATAATTAGTACACTAATAAGCAATATGTTGATGAAAAAACATAGGCTTCTTTTGTAATATATATATATATATATATATATATTTATATATATATATATATATATATATATATATATATATATATATATATATATATATATATATATATATATATATATATATATATATATATATATATATAAAAGTTGAATCCATGCTGTACAAAAGAAGCCTATGTTTTTTCATCAACATATTGCTTATTAGTGTACTAATTATACTTTTTTGTTTTTAAGAAGGGACTAATTATTTTCAATAAACTAATAAATATATAGGAAATTTGTTCTCGTGACTGAGGAAGTATATGTGAACGCTTATTTTTTTTTTTGGATAATTTTGCTCACTTTGATGAGTTATAAGGATCAAGATACCTTAAACATATAATTGCTCCAATGATTAGTACTCTTCTATCCGAGCTATACGCGTTTGTTTATATTTATTTTTAGATTTATTTCTATTAATGAACTCTTTACATTAAATACATTCTTGGAAATATGTCGATGAGCAAAGCCACGCAAGCAAGGCTCCACCGTCGTACGTTGTTGGTTTTTTCGCCCTCTCTTGATAAAAGGTGACAAAAAAGTTTTTTTTTTAAATCTGCAATATTTATATATATAAATTAAAATCCAGCGCATAGCTGGAAGTTATACAAAATAAGACGAGAATAAAATAGTTATAAGGTCCAAGATAAACTATACAATTATAAGGCACCAATCAAAGTCACCAAACCAAATGGGAAACACATCAGATTGTAAGACTGAAAAACTAAAGACTAATATCTCTTTATGATGATTATAACTCCAAATGTCAATAGTTACTTTGTACTTCCACACAGTCAATCCATTTCAATCCTCATTCCACATCTTTGCCCATCTGGGGTGATATATTGATTGATTGATAAAAAAGCTCCACCAAGAGACAATGTGGTGTCACTAACCTTCTAAAGATATTCTGGGGGTAAAATCGTCAAAAACTTGCAGCGGGCAATTAACTCCTTTTTTTTATCCACCACTTTAGACTTTTCTAGACCATCAGCTTCATGAAAATCGCAGTCAAAATGTGGTATAGAACTCTCCAAATCAGTCATTTTTAGGACAAGGTTAGATTCGTCCATAATGTCCAGAAACTTGTAGTGGGTAATTAACTCTTTTTTTTAATTATCCACCACTTCAGCTTTTTCTAGACCATCAACTTCATCAAAATTGCAGTCAAAATATGATGTAGAACTCTCCAAACCAGCCATTTTTAGGAGAATGATAGATTCGTCCATAATACCCTTACCGAATTTTTCTTTTTTTCATTTTACCAGCCATATAGCCTTTTAGCCAGCATAAATTCCAGCTTATGTTTGTAATAAAAGCAATATCAGTAGGGGTGTAAGTGAGCCGAGCTACTCGTGAGCTACTTGGGATCGACTCATTAAAAGCTCGACTCGAGATCAAACTAAATAAGCATGAGCCAAGCTCGAGCCCAAATATGAGGCTTGTTTATTAAACGAGCTCGAATCGAGCTTCAGCTAGTGGGCTCGCGATCCTAAATGAGCTTAAACGAGCCAATATATATATATATATATATATATATGTGTGTGTGTGTGTGTGTGTGTGTGTGTGTGTGTAGGCTCGTTTAAGCTTGTTTAGGCTCGCGAACTCACTAAATTGTTCAGGAGCCGAGCTCGAGCTTCATTTTAAGGCTCGAATCGAGCTCGAGCTCGAGATCGAGCTTCTTCAAAATTAAACGGGTCGAGCTCGAGCTTGGTTAGGCTCGGGCTCGGCTCGGCCTGTTTACACCCTTAAATATCAGTGACAACTTTGAGAGACTTCAATCAGCGACACATCTGTTATCTTTAATCAACTTCAAGCTCTAATATTCTTCAACACTAGTAAAATAAAGACGCAACACCAGAAAAAGGAAAAAGCACACACCAAGAGTTTATTATGATGCCCTCTTCCCACAACCCAACTTTCACACGAAAGGAAACACCACGAAAAGAACCTAATCACAGCTAATTCCTTACATATGTCTACCCTATGAAAGAGACTCACACCAAATGCACGCCGGCTGTAATTAGGCACATCACCAAGGATCCCAAATTCACCCATAAGAAACCAATGAACCTGCACCCAACACCCCCCTCCCTTTTCATCTTTTACATTCAACTATCGGATCACAACACCATTCCGCCAATCTAAATTTTTTATGCTTGCTTCTAGAGTTGATCCACAAATGGCTTAGTACTTGTACTTCATTTGCTAGAGTTTTAAATGATTTGATTGTGTTCGAGTGGATTCTATCATTTCTGAACTTCCAGATCACCCAAATGTATATCAACACAACTGCTTCCTGAATTTGATGGAGGTTATCACTACCCGATGCTAAATTCCTGCACTGAAGCATTTCATTCAGTGAACCGAATGATAATGGGAACATATACCACCATTTCTGCACACTACGCGAAACTTCTTGTGAGAATGGGCATTTAGTTAATAGATGTGATTCTGATTCCTCAACAATGTTACATAATGGGCAGGAAGTCAAAGATCTGATACCAATGTTTTTTAGATTCACTCTGGTAGGTAGCCGTCTATAACAAACACACCATGCTAGGATATTCACTTTTCCGGGGACCAGGTTATTCCATTGCCAAGCACCAACCGGTGTTTTTGGCAATATTGTTTCGTGAATGAATCTCCTAAGAGAGGCCACAGTATATGTCCCCGAGGGTTCAAGGCTCCAGGTCATGTTGTTTTCCTGCCAAACTAACGATCATGAAAAGAGATTGCGAAGATCCAGTTTATCCTTGGACAAGTAGTTGTGTAGATTCACGATGTTAACCCAACAATATCCTTTCCTCTTAGCTCTGGAAGGGGAATTAAACCCCCTGTCATTCCCATAGATTGATTTTATGACATCTTTCCAAAGTTCATGTTTACGGGATGTGAAACGCTACCACCATTTTCCTAATAGTGCTAAGTTATGAGCCTTCAAGCTGCCAATGTCAAGCCCCCCGTCTTTTTCTTTGGACATAATTTTATCCCATGCGATCCATGACATCCTTCTTTTCTCAAAGGAGCCACCCCAGAAGAAGCGACACCTTAATTTTTCTAGTGTTTTCAGTTTTGTAGAGAGAAAAGAGGAATGAGCCTAGGCTCCCCAAAACTGATTTACATAATGTTAATCGTCCCCTAAACGACAAATATGTGGCTTCCCATTTTGCTAATTTTGTTTATAAGAGAGTTCCAATGAACCAATCTAGACATACTTGCACCTACATGCATTCTTAGATATATGAAGGGGAGGTTCCCGATTGAGCAATTAACGCTTCTTGATAGCCAGTCTAGTTCCACCTCGCTAACTCCAAGGCCAAAAAGTTTACTTTTGGCCATGTTGACTTTCAGACTTGAGGATAGTTCAAAACATTTCAAAATGCAAACAATTTTTTTTCGTTTTGTACTGACCGAAATCCGAGGAAGATCGCGTCATCGGCATATTGAAGATGCGATATAGTAGGGCCATGATTTGGCAATTGAACTCCATGAAAGATGCCCTGCTCTTTGGCCTCTTCCAGCGCTATGTTAAGACCCTCAGCTACCAGAATAAACAAAAATGGAGACAGGGGATCGCCCTATCGTACAACCCTCATAAGTGAGAATTCTTTGGAGGCTGATTCGTTGATGATTACAGAAGCACGAGCTGAAGAGAGACATCCCAATATCCAGTTGCGCCATTTCTGACAAAAATTCATTTGAGCCATTACCGAATCGAGATAATTTCCATTGAGGTAATCGAATGCCTTCTCAAAAACAACCTTGAATAGGAACGCCTTCGATTTGTTCTTCCGAAGCCAAGATATGACTTCATTTATAATCAATGGACCATCTAGAATGTTGCGGTCTTTGATGAAAGTCGTTTGCGTATGACTAACGACATGACGAATTCAGACTTTTAGCCTTTCCGCCAAGACCTTGGCTATGATCTTGTATATACATCCAATTAGACTGATCGGGCAGTATTCACTGAGGGAAATCGGTTAAGATGTTTTGGGGACTAAGATGATGAATGAGGAGTTACACCCTCAATCAATTACTCTTGTAGTTTCAAAAGCTTTAATTGCTAGGTATATGTCGCTTTCCATCATATCCCAATGTTTTTTTATGAATGCAAAGGTGAAACCGTCAGGTCCATGGGCCATGTCGTTCCCGCATAGCCATACCGCTGATTTGATTTCCGCAGCTGAAATTGGTTCTTCTATGTTTTGAGTTTGGATGGGGCTGAGTTTGTTGAATTTTTGGCTGAGGAATTGGGGTATGTTGCTCATTTGTTCAGTGAAGTTTTTGGAGAAGAATTGAAATGCTTCTCTTTTGATTGATTTTGGATTTACTTTCCAAAAGCCATTGATGTTGATGCCAAATAGTTTTTGAGATCGATAATTTTTGTTGATCAAATTCAAACCATGGTAAAAACCAGCGTTTTCATCACCTTCCAGTGCCCATTTGCATTGAGATTTCTGCTTTAGGTCAAGTATACGTTTAGCCTTAAGATCCATCAATTCCCTCTATATATTCTTTCGGTATTCTATCTTTGATTCATCTGGAGAGTGTGATTCTGCATTAGTATCGATTGAATCTATTTCCTTTGTTAACTCCTCCACTCTTTTTTGTTCTGTCTCATTTTTGGATATCCTCCATTCTTTGATTTTTTTTCTTTGGTATTTTTTTAATTTTCCAGCCACCATATGTAAAGGGGACAAGGAAGAAAAAGTCCTTGAAGATATGCTACATACTCATCCTTGCTTCACAACGCCTTCCAGCTCATCCTCTACTAGCCAGGAATTGAAGAATCTGAATGGAAGTGAAACGAAGTCACTTACAAATGATGAGAGGATTAATGGGCAATGATCAGAGTGTAGTCTTGGTAGAGCCGTCACTATCAGGTGCAGCCAATCAGTAGAACAATTATGTGAGATTAGAAAGCGGTCAACTTTGCTATGTTTGGAGCAGTCTGAACTCATATACGTGAACTTTCGGCCACCGATAGGCAAATTGATTAAACCCGTAGAAGCGATGAATTTATTGATGTAATATGCAGTGGAAGAGCAAAATATAGATCCAATTCTCTCGTCCACTGATTTGACTGTGTTGAAATCCGCGAACACCACCCATCGTAGGTTATCGTCTGAACCTATGACGCTTTCAAGATTTGACCATAACGTTTTCCTTCGAGTTGGATCATTTGGAGCATAAACGTTTATAAACCCATATGTTACATTTGAAGTAATCCAAGTTCCTTTCATTGCTAAGAAGTTTTGCCCTTTTATAGTTACAGAGCACTTAAAGGTTGATGGGTCCCATAATGAGGCTATTCCCCCTGAAAAGCCCGATCGGGTTGACTGTTTCGCACAAGAAAGCTGACGAACCCCATATTGCTTTATCTAATTTGCCCCTAAATTCTAAAGCTTTTATTTCTTGAATTCCAGGTAGCGATATATGGTTTTTAATCATAAGGGTTTTGATCCATTCTCGTTTTACCTCACAACTGACACCTTTGCTGTTAATGGTGAGAATCTTCATTGATTAACTATGATGACCCTCCTTTTCTTGATGACATTCCTTATTTCCTCTTGAAACCCGTTTATTTGAAATCCAATCCTCTCTCCAATGGCTATCGTCTGTGATATCTCCTCGTTTGTATCTAAAGAAGTTTCTAGTCTATTCGATTCAATTGTCTGGTTGTTTAGGGTTTTTGATCCAATGTGTGATTAAGTGGTTTTTGATCTTACTGGAGACAAGTTGAGGTCAATATATTTACCATTATTGACTTGTAATGTCGGCTAGGGTATCTGGTGATGGTGGGGTTGGGGATTAGGTTGTGATTTGGTAGGATGAATTGGGATTTGGGCTTGGGCTCCAGCAAGTTGGTCGGATAGGTTGTATTGGGCTTCAAAGTTGTAAGTTTGGGCTTGTATAAGTTGATTTTTTTCTTGTAACTTAGTTGGGGATAAATGGAGAGAATTAGGATTAGACTAGGATCCACTTCTTATTTTTTCATTAATTATATTGTTTGATAACCTAGGTGATTCGTCAAGTGATTGATTATAAGTAGCTGACCTCGGAATATGTCGTCCCTGTGTTTTACGAGGATAGTTAATGTTTGGAAGAGACTCTTCCACTACTGTTTCTAGAGTCGATTCCCTTTCTGCCGAGTAGGCCTGGAGTTCCGGCGGGGCTGCCGGTATAGGTATGTCGTCGATATCTCCATCTGCGTCGACTTCATATTCACCGAAATCATCTACATCCTCGTTGAACGATCCTAAATCATCATCGTTGATGTTTCATTGTGTGCTAGAATGGAAGTCGAAGTCGTTTCTTTCCAGAACTGGACTTAGTCTGGTAGATTCGAAGATGTCCTCCACGATTGTGATTTGATAAGGAAGATTATCAATTGCTATGATGATGTTCGTATTGATGAGCCCTTTATGAGAGGTAAGGATGCCTACTCTTCCAAATTCCATGTTTGGGCAGTCTGTTTGGCATTCATCCGGGATCACCACCGAGCCCTAATTCCTTGCTATTGCTGAAAATGCCTCTTCGCACCATGCATGTTGAGGCACACTAGAGATCATGATGGAAGCAATTCTCTTGTTGAAATTTTCTTCCGGCTTCCAGTGATATAGGCTTTTGAAGCATGGTTTCCATATATGCTCACCTTCTGTCAACATTTTATTCTTTTCCAATTCGCTTTCAAATTCGATAAGCATCTTAAGACACCCCAAATATCTCATAACAATGTTTGGGCATCCTTGGACATCGTTGAATGCTTTCATGTTCATTAAAGCTTGAAAATTTTCGGGTTCACCAACGAGTGCTCTCTTCAAAAATTCCTTGGTTTCAAGAGTGGATGACATTTTGACCTTTGGTATTGTGTTTTGAGGCGCTTCTGGTTGTTGTGTGGGAGGTGGTGGGGGTGGGTTAAAAAGGATTCCTTGAACGGCTTCTGTATATGTCTTGTGAGGAGGATTTTGATTAGGATGGTTGATTCTTCTAGGGTATTTAGGTAGATGGTGGTATGATCTTGAATGATGGTGGTTGTATATTTCTTTTATGTCAGCCTCGTTAGAGTAGGATCATTATGGGTAGCCATGCGGTTGCTGGCGGGGTGGTGGTTTTTTGTGTTGGAATCTTGCAAGGTTTATGCGAAGCTTGTGTTGCCCGATACAGATGTCTTTCATTTTTCGTTCAAATCTTACGGCGTCGTTCACTTTGATGAATCTTATGAATCCAAATCTCTTATTCTTGATGTTCTTCTTCATTGCTATGTATACATCTACCACCAGACCATATGCTTGAAAGATCTTCCATAAGTTTTTTTCTTCCAACTGATGCGGGAAATTCTGGAAGAAAAAGGATGTTGCTTATTTGCTTATGCCTTCAATGTCTTCTTTTCCCCTCCGGCGTCGGACTTCCTGCCACTCTCCACTTTCTCTCATCTTTTTGCAAATGAAGAATAAAAGAAAAAGAATGTTGTTTTCCCACAATGGAGATACTCTAATGTGAAAAAAGGTTTAATTAGGCTTTCTGGTATGGTGGGTTTTTTCACACGTGAAGGCCAACGTCGCAAGACAACGTACGCATAAAGAATGTCCCGATTGTGTGTAGGTGCTTTATGGCGTAGTAGTGGAGACGGGCGAACACACTTGAATTCATTGGGCGATGCTTTTTTCTCGACCGTTTCTTGCTTTTGTGACCGTTAGACTTGGAACAAATTGTTGGATAAGGTGTCTAAGTCCATAACTTATTTGGTATACACTTGACCCGACCCGACATGGTCCATTTGGGTTGCACTTCACCCAAACGATTTATGGATAATATTATGAGGATTGTATACTTATGGTTTATTAATATATTATAAGTTATAATATATTAATATGAAGTCATATTATTTAAGTAGTTTTAGTCTTAAATTAATTATGAATTAATTTAGTGATTAAAAGGAAGACTAATTAAATCATGGGCTATTATATTTATATAGTGTGGGTTAACACTCATTTGGAAATGGGCTAAGCTTATATGGAAGTTCATGGATGATCCATGGAGCTTTTAACCCATGGATCCTTCGAAAGGAAAAGACATGGGTTATTAGGGTTTTACCCTAATCATGCACACTATATAAACAAGCTTATGTTGCATGAAATAGGCCCCTAGTGTGTGTGAAAAAGGTGTGGCCGATTTCTTGAAGCAAAGTATACACTTTCATAAGATTTCCAAGTTTGTGGTGATTTGTGATTCCACTTGAGGCATTCACATTATTGGTGCTAGGCTCTCAAACTCCAAGAAATCAATCACTATCAAAAGGTATGTCTTTCTACCAGTAGTTTTATGATTCAAGATCCTTATGTTATGCTAGTTAGGAGGAAACCTTGGAAATTATTATTTGCATGTATTTTAGAGAAAACATAGATCCAAGGTTATTAGGGTTGCATGTACACCTTAGGAGTGTTAGAATGCTCAAAACCCAATAGTGGTATCAAAACCTAGGCTTGTTTTCTTAAATACTTGATGCAAATTGCAAAAAATGTAAAAAATCTCCATTCTGCACAGCTGACTCGCCGAGTCTATGCATATATTCAACCAAATCGCCGAGTCAGTTCATGCACTCGACGAGTTGGCCTGAGTGCAGATTTTTGTGTTTTGGTGCTGGAATTGGTCTAGAATCATTACTTTAAACTGTTTTGAACTTATAAGGCTTGTTTTTGATGTGGTATGATGATGGTGGACCAATTTCAAAGTTATAATCAAAGTTTCAAGTTTATATATGCTTATATGATTCTTGAAAGTTGTTGATTATGAATGTTCATGAACTTATGAGTTTTGATAGATCATAGGAATTGTTTGCAAATTGTTTGATAGAATAATTCTTGATCTTTTATGAAATTGAATGAACTCCATAACTTGTCCTCAAGCTATGGAATTCCAAAAGTTTTTCTTTTAAATGTTTTTAAGAAGTCATCAGTTACATTTTTGAAGAGTTTTTTCTAATAAATGTTTTTATGGACTCCATAACTTGTCCTCAAGTTATGGATTTCCAAGAGACTCTTCATTAAAAGTTTTAAACACTTAATTAAAATTCATAAGTTATGAATATCCAAGAGTTTTTGAATTTTTCAAAACTTGCCCTCAAGTTTTGGAATTTGTAAAGTCTCACACATACTTTAATTCCATACCCTAGAAGTTTTAGAAGTTAAAAATCAACCCTTATACTATTATAAGATTAATGGTTAATAATTATATATGTATAAGAACAAGTCGTTTTATCGTTAGTAGGCCTCATTCACGAAGTCGGTCTATAAGGGGGTATAAGGTTGTTGCATATAAAATGGCAGCTAAATGGGTGTCCACTCTCACCCACCGCTTCCTTGATCGGTGGAGGGTCGTTAGCCGAATGGGTAAGACAATGACTTTAATTCTCTCTAAAAGAATAATGATTATTATAAAGTAACTAAATATTTTTTTTTAATTCCCAATCTTAGTTACTTTAGGAAAAATGTGAATTTGGTGCTAACCCATGAAATTTACACTTTGTACCTTACCAAGTCATTGGTGGAGCGTGTGTGGTTAACCGACACACTAACTTGGACTAGTAAGGATCACAAATGGTGACTTAATGTTTATCATAGATCAGTAGAGTGTGTGTGGTTAACCGACACATTAATTAGGTGATAATATTAAGGGTACCAAGTGAATTTGCATGGTTATTCACGCCTTGTTTTGTGATCCTCGGCATCCCAGTCACAAAATTTGAGAGGGCACAATCGAGATTGAAACATGCCATTGAAAAAGTTCAATGAATCTCAAAAGATCTAGGAGTTTCAAATCCAATTAAAACCTAATAATTATTTCGTTTTTCATGGCGGAAATTGGTGAATCGTCATTCGCCTACCTTCTAATATTTTTATAGCTTGGATTACGGCATCCCTCTTCCAAGTTATAAAATATTGTGTTGGGTCCTAGCCTTAATATTTCATATTGGGTGTTATATTAAGGACTTGAATCAACTAACTTGATTTTCTCCCATTGTAGATGTCTGGTTCAGACAACTATGATCTACCCAAATCTCTTGGAACAAGCTTTCCTCTTGAAGATGATGTCCTTCAACATCATGCTTCACTTCCTCCACCTCCTCCGTTTATTCTCCCTGACCCACAAGCCCGAAGACTTGAACGATTCAAGATCACTCAAGCTCTACTAGAAATGAAACATAAAGATGGAAGACATGTGTGCACTCATGTATTAGGAATGAAGTCACACATTGACAAGTTGAGAATGTTGGGTGCTGTTATTTCAAGGAAGTTTGCTATTGACTGGGTTCTTTAGTCACTTCCTGAGTTGTATAGTGAGTTTATTAAAGACTACCATATGACAGATCCTGACATAACCCTAATAGATCTTTCTTATTTGCTTGTTGCTGTTGAATCAACAATGATTTGGCGCAATGGTCAAGCAAATACTGATGGAAGGTCTAATTCTCAAACTTCCATGGACATGGACAATGGTAACATTAGATGTCCGGAAAAGCTTTCTCTTCCCAATGGAAAGGGATCGGCCTTGGGAAAGGCTAAGTCTGTGATTGTCTCATGTACCATTCCCAAAGAGTCTATATGTTTTCATTGTCGTGAGAAGGGACATTGGAAGCGAAGCTGCCCTGAATACCTGAAATATTTGAAAGCAAGTAGAGACAAAATGTTTGACCCGGTTTCAGGTAAGTCCACTATCTAACTTTATTAAAGTTCCTAATTGTTGATTCTTATTACATGATGTGACTAGGTTGCATCTTGATGTTTAGCAGGATCAAGCAAAAGGAAGGTTAAAAGAAGAGTGTGCTGAATCTGATCACGAAGATGGATTTCTGTCGCATGGTTCGAGGATCGGATTCTTGAGTTACTACTTAGAAGTTATGATAGATTGCTAAGAAATATGTAATAGCATAATTTTCATTTAAAGTTGCATTGTAAGGAATATTTTTCCGCACTTTTAATAAAGAAGTAAAAGTTTTTGTTTATTTTATATCCCCTTACAATGACATTTATCGAAAATTGATGTTTGTATGTTTCTAGCAATATTGGAAATATGAATTTGATTCTCTCATTTGTGGTAGTGTCTGAATTTACTAAATGAGGAAAGGTTCTCGTCACCCAAGTTTCAATTGGATAGAAACTTGGAATCATACAAGCTGTATTGTATGATGAATGAGTATTTTCATCTTTGTAAAATTAAGACTAATTCATTGATCACATACATATGTGAGTCAATTGAAGGACTAAGGGATCAGGTTACACTAGGTGTGTGCTGGTGAAGGTCCACCGCAAAGGTCGATTCGTCATGATTTACTAAAGATTACTAAATATGGTTATACTTATAAGTTTAAGTATAATTTTGTAACATTGGAAAAGTTTCAATGTATGGCAGAACGAATGACAAGAATCAAATTAGGCAGAAAGATAAAAGTTTCTTAAATCTGAAAAGATGGGAGAGTACTTTAGTATCATGTTTTATGATCATCTTAATGATTATGAAACCATATCACAAATTCATACTCTAGGACATCTTAGTGCATTGTTATGACTAAAAAGAGGGGTCATGAATTGTTGGAATGGTTAAAATCAAGAAGATGAATCATACTTCGTTCGAAAACAACTCTTAGAGTCATACTCCAAGATTGTAACCTTGAGTGACATAAAGTAAGGTTTAAAACACTTATAAATGTAGTGTAAAATGTTTTCTACTTTTGTACATTTGAAATTAGTAAGTTGTGATGTCTTGGATAAGACAAAGACCAACTAAGACCAATTGTGTGAAGTGTTTATCTTGATAAGAATCCGCACTATCCATTGAATATTTGTTTTGTCAAGGAATGGTCCTTGACTAGGGAAACTTATATGTCAAGAGGACAATGGGAGTCTTAAAGATCCTGAAAGGATTTGAAGATTTAATCAATAGTAAAACCTGAGTTTTATCACTAGCACACGACTCAAGGTTTGCAACCTATCGTGTTGACATAATTCTTGGTTATGTGTTTGTTCCTATTAAGTTGACTATGCATATGAGTTCTGTTAATTCTAAACTATGTGCATAATAGCTTGGAAGCACTGGTGGGCCTTGTGTCGCACCCCGAAAACCAAAGGCGGAAACATTTCCGGGGTTGACTCCACGTTGAGTATCAAATCCAATGCACATAGTAAAACAGTAAACACAAAACATTACATTACATAATATTGTTTACGTCTGTTTGAAAGAAAGGTTATACAAGTGTTATATACATATATCATATGAACAAAAGCAAAGACAAGTCTTCGGAACGCTCCGTCTTCTCCAAAAGATGGTGGTGTACCTGTCTAACGCTGACCTGAGAATACAATCAGTTTGAAAATCAGCATAAAACTGGTGAGTTCATGAGCGGTTTAGTTTGGAAAAGAACGAGTTTCCTTTGCTTTCTGAAAAAGTTGTTGTTCAAGAAAATCCCATATTTTCTAATAGTTTAGTTATTCGTTTGTTACTTTATTCGTATATGAGTGGTTATGCTACCCAAAGAACATCCCATATTTTCCTATGTGACGTGTTGTCTATTCGTTTCTAATTTCGTTACTAGTTGTTATGTTACTTCAGGAAAATCCCATATTTTCCTATGTGTTGAGTTATCTATTCGTTTCTAATATCATTACTAGTTGTTATGTTACTTCAGGAAAATCCCATATTTTCCTATGTGTTGAGGTTGGTTCTTAAGTTTGATTTCGAAGTACTAATGATTACCATACTTGTAGTATTAGTTAAGTATTCTAAAGTCTTAGTTATCCTACATTCGAATGTCTATCATCTACTAACTTGTATTTTTGAATATTTGGATTCACCAAAAACATACATTACAGTATTTTCGATTATTCTGATGATTTCCAAAAGAGTACATTAGTTGTATTTTCGTATCTCTGGCGAATATGAAACTCAGTAGAGGTCCAGAGGCGTACTTTCGTATTAAATTCGAAACTCTGGTGACATTCAAGGCGTACACTAACTGTATATTCGAAGTCTTGGTGTCATCCAAAGGCGTTATTTCGCATTCGTAGTCCTATTTCTATTCGTATTCGTATTCATTCTATCCTATTAGTTATATTCGTATTCGCATTCATATTCGTACTAACCTAATAGTTATATTCGTATTCGTATTCGTACTATACTATTGGTTATATTCGTATTTGTATTCATATTCGTATTCGTACTATCCTATTGGTTATATTCGTATTCGCATTCGTATTCATTTAGTATTAATCTTAGTTATGATTAGTATGATTTCTTTTACATAAAGTAATATAGTTTAAAACACTTTTTAAAGAAATCTGACTTTAGTCTAACTGTTTACCCTGCAATTCGAACCATTAGTTAACACAAATTTTGAAATTAGAAACATTCATAAAATGAAACATTGAACTGAAAATAAGTTTAAGTACAAAATTTCCTTGTACTTTTGCTTTTATTCCCCCCCTGAAAACATTTGAAAAACATTTGAAAAAGGGTAGGGGTATGAACTCACCGGTTGAGAAACGCGTCAGTTTGGATCCTAAACGTCAGTTCTGGGTTCGCGAACGCACAAGATTCCTATGGATTATGAAATGATACACATTTGTATCTAATTAGGACTTGATTAATTTATTTGTTAGGGACATACACTTCTAGTTGCGGAAACACCCCATTACAAGTGTTTGGAAGGACCCGGGTGACATTTGGGGACACATAAAGCTAGGATATTGAGTTTACTCTTCAAGAGTAAACTCATACATGAGTTTTCGGCCCTATATACCTCATCCACATGAGTTCACGGCCATGAACTTATGGATGATGATTTTTGGTGCAAAATGGCTTCTTAACACAAGGATAATTTAGCTAGGATTTTATCTAAGGCATTGGGATGAATTTAGACTCACTTATAGAGCATTTATTGGGGTTTACGGCAGTAAACATGGAGTTTATGGCCGTAAACTCCCCCTCACACCCAATCCTTAAAGTTTTAGGTTTTTAAGCAATCACATGTGATTCCAATGATTTTTTCCAAGCCTTGTATGGATTTTTTGAGGAATTTGAACATGGTTTTTGGAGTTTATGGCCCATGAACCTCCTCATGGCCGTGAACTCTTTAGAAAGGGTGTTTTTATATGTTTTAAGGATTCTAAATTGATGGTAGACACTTCTAGAATTTATCTCAAGGTTTAAGGTGTGTTTAAGTGGCATCTTAACACATTTAGAGGAGTTTACTCCCCAAGAATATGAGTTTACGGCCCAAGCTTGTTCTTGGGCAGTAAACTCAAGTTTACTCCTCTAAATTGATGTTCAAGGTGTTCCAAGGCCAAATCCATAATTCTACAAGTCGTATCTAAGCCTTATTGGTGTTTTGGAAGAGTTTAAGGGCATAAAAAACCCCATTTATATGTGTTTACGGCCCAAGCATGATCCAGGGCCGTAAACACATGAACAAGGCTCTAAATTATGGTTCAAGGCATTCTAAGTCCATTCCATTAAGTCATCTAGCCATATCTAAGGTCTAATTGTGGTTTGGAAGGGTTTTGTTGCTCAAAAACCCCATTTATATGAGTTTACGGCCTAGGACTGTTCTAGGGCCGTAAACTCATGATAATGGTCCTAATCCATGGTTTAAACTCGAATTTGAAGGCTAGAGGGGTTGTATAACAAGTTAGGGAAGGTACCTTGGTGATGAAGCAAAAGCTTCAAATGAAAGCTTGAACACGTTTAAATAGGTCCCAAAACTTGGACACGATGAAATTCTACCCGATACCGGCATTAAACGGTGCTTTTGGTCGTACCCGATTAAGTTTCCGTAACCGGCGGGGACGTTTCTAAAGTCTCTGAAATAAACATTTTGGGTTAATTTCATGAGTTCCTAAGGAGTTTGGACACTCATTAGATTATAATAAACATATAAGTTTAAATAATTTAGCCCAAAACGAAATCGGAACGAATCGATAAACGGCGCATTTTTATGGGTAGAACGGGTTTTCGGCGATGGAAAATTTCGGGTTGTTACATTATCCCCCCGTTAGAGGGAATTTCGTCCCGAAATTCAAAGATTAAGATACAGATCATGAAATGAAAAGAGATGCGGATGGATCAGCTGCTCCGGGTTTTAACGCTCCCAAGTGGCATCGGGTCTCTGCTTGACGATCCAGCGAACCCTCAATATCGGGACGCGTCTTGGTTTCATTGGGTAGATACTTCTTAAGGACCGAGACGTGAAGTAACAGAGGAATGTTACTAAGTTCTGAGGGTAGCCGAAGTTTTAAGGTTATGGAATCGATCCTACGAGGATCGCGAAGGGTCTAATGTTACTAAGTTATAGGTATCTGTGGTGCCGACTTGTTCCCTATCGTCTTAGATTTTAGAAGGATCATGGGTATAGCTGCTTTGCTTATCCACATAACCAAGGAAAATGGTTTGACCGAAGGGCACCATTACGAACTCGTGGTGATTAGGTCCTAGTCGCTGTATTGGATACATCATCCTCCCGGAGGTTCGGCTACGAGGTAGTTCCAGGAATTTGACCGATACTTGACTTGACTAGACGTTCGGAAGGAATTCTCGAGAATCTTTGGGAAAGGCATTAGGGAAAGAGTTGCAGACTTTTTGTTTCCCGAATATCACACAGACGAGGAATGCATGGGAAACTTTCTAAGCTTTGATACACGAAGATGTGAAGGTTGGGTTTAGGTTTGATGCCGAGAATCATGAGAGTCGGGTCAGAGGAAAGATTCGGACGGATGACCCTTTCGAAGACAAGAATAACCGCATGAATGAGACTCAGTCATTACATGCCAATGATCGCATCAAAGCTTTTCACGAAAAGTTTACCATTAGATCGAATGGAAAGGAATAATCATCCGAATTGAGGATATGATCTAAGGGTATGACGTTAACGTTCTCTTTCTCACTGGTTGGTCATCTCGACGGTACACGTTTCAATTACTAACAAAGTATTTAGTTTAGAAAGATATTTGAATGAATGGTTAGCAAATTCTTCCGGCATTAGAATCAAAAGGATCAGAGGCATATTCATCGAGAAACAATATACCTGTGGCAACGGTGGGGTCGGCGGCTATCCTTTCTTGTCCCGTAGTTAAGACTCTCCCGGTGTTGCCAGATATTACTGCCTTAGGACAGTTTCATCTATAATGCCCGACCTCTCCACAACTGTAGCAGGTTTGACCGATACCAGCTCCGGAAGCTTGACAAGTTGATTGGGTTGGGGTTTTGCAACTTCGCGCAAGGTGACCTTCCTGGCCACAGCTTTTACAAAACTTTGCACGACAAGGGCTAGGGATGCGATGGTGGTAGCTACATCGGTTACACCATGGGAGGATTCTGTGGAAGACTGACTCTTCTTCTTCTTTTTCCAAAACTTTCTTTTCTCGCCACTCTTTTCTGTTGGCTCGGGAGTGGTGTTTGCTTCTTCTTGGTCATCATTGTGATCGATCAGGGTTTGCGCTAGACATTTGGCGCTGTCATAGGTATCTGGCTTTGCCGCTATAACGTTCCCTTTTGTTGGCTGGGTTAATCCCCAAATGAACCTCTCAATCTTTTTGCTCTCCGAGGTAACTAACCCCGGACAAAGCAGTGCTAAGTCATCAAATCTGGATGTGTAGGCGGCGATATCGGAACCTTTCATCTTTAGGTTCCAGAGTTCATGCTCCAGCTTCTGAATTTCACCCCGAGGGCAATATTCCGCGTGCAGAAGTTCCTTCATAACTTCCCATCCCATAACATTGGCTACAGGTAGAGTCTGGGATTTGACTCGTCCGTTCCACTAAGTCAAATCTTTATCGATGAGCGTACAGGCGACAAATTTTACCTTGTCGGATTCCAAACAGGCACAAATCTCGAAGATAGATTCGGTTTTCTCTAACCACCGAGTTAGAGCAATGACACCCCCTGTGCCATCGAAGAATGTGGGTTTTGCGTTAATAAAGTCTTTATAGGAACACTCCTTCCGGTGTCCTTGATTACCTTCCGGGTTTTGGGTTTGGGTACCACCCCCTGAACCACTGGGGTTTAGTTGAGGCAAGATGGCTGATATTGTGGCAGTAATGGCTGCCTGAAGCGTTTCCAGATCGATTTGAAGAGTAGGTGGTGGCGGCAGAGGGTTGTTGGTGTTCTTCGAGCTGGGTCTGTTTCTTGGAGGCATCTTGATCTAAGAAGTTCAGGTAAGAGAGGATCATAAGTCCTCTGAATTGAATCAAGAGATATGGATCAGGGGATATCTCATCAAGACAGATATAACATTATATTAAGCGATAAAGCAGGAAAGAATTATCAAGGCAGATAATTTTATCGCTAGAGGAATGATCAAGGAACAACGCGTATACGAGGATTTCTACAAAGGATCGGCTCAAGAAATACTCCCATAGTATTTCATGATTCACTGCAACGACGACTCGTTGTTTGGGGGATTGGGTAAGTTTTAGGTATGTCGCATACCACAGTCACTCCCAAGCACATGTTGGCCATGTCTCGAATGAATATAGTTGGCCAGGCTATATTGATCCTAGACACGACTACATAACTGCCCAGGTTTAACCGCAACATACAACACCCATTTACTTATGTTTTGTTCTACTTGTAGTTACAGATTTTGACAGTTCGGTATACTTGTATACTTTAGAAAATACTTATATTTGTAGCGTATACTTTTAGTTTAGAGCACTTAGGCCCCTTAATGTTTATAGTCTTATACCGTGTAAGCTTTGGTATACTAGTTCACTATAAACAAGGGCTCTGATACCAATCTGTCACACCCCGAAGACCAAAGGCGAAAACATTTCCGGGGTTGACTCCACATTGAGTATCAAATCCAATGCACATAGTAAAACAGTAAACACAAAACATTACATTACATAATATTGTTTACATCTGTTTGAAAGAAAGGTTATACAAGTGTTATATACATATATCATATGAACAAAAGCAAAGACGAGTCTTCGGAACGCTCCGTCTTCTCCAAAAGATGGTGGTGTACCTGTCTAACGCTGACCTGAGAATACAAGCAGTTTGAAAATCTGCATAAAGCTGGTGAGGTCATAAGCGGTTTAGTTTTGAAAAGAACGAGTTTCCTTTGCTTTCTGAAAAAGAAGTTGTTTAAGAAAATCCCATATTTTCTAATAGTTTAGTTATTCGTTTGTTACTTTATTCGTATATGAGTGGTTATGCTACCCAAGGAAAATCCCATATTTTCCTATGTGATGTGTTGTCTATTCGTTTCTAATTTCGTTACTAGTTGTTATGTTACTTCAGGAAAATCCCATATTTTCCTATTTGTTGAGTTATCTATTCGTTTCTAATCTCGTTACTAGTTGTTATGTTACTTTAGGAAAATCCCATATTTTCCTATGTGTTGAGGTTGGTTCTAAAGTTTGATTTTGATGTACTAATGATTACCATACTTGTAGTATTAGTTAAGTATTCTAAACTCTTAGTTAACCTACATTCGAATGTCTATCATCTACTAACTTAGTTGTATTTTCGAATATTTGGATTCACCAGAAACATACATTACAGTATTTTTGATTATTCTGATGATTTCCAAAAGAGTACATTAGTTGTATTTTCGTATCTCTAGCGACATTCTAAGGCAGATTTATTCGAAACTCAGTAGAGGTCCAGAGGCGTACTTTCGTATTAAATTCGAAACTCTGGTGACATTCAAGGCGTACACTAACTGTATATTCGAAGTCTTGGTGTCATCCAAAGGCATTATTTCGCATTCGTAGTCCTATTTCTATTCGTATTCGTATTCGTTCTATCCTATTAGTTATATTCGTATTCGCATTCGTATTCGTACTAACCTAATAGTTATATTCGTATTCGTATTCGTACTATACTATTGGTTATATTCATATTCGTATTCGTACTATCCTATTGGTTATATTCATATTCATATTCACATTCGTATTCGTTTAGTATTAATCTTAGTTATGATTAGTATGATTTCTTTTACATAAAGTAATATAGTTTAAAACACTTTTTAAAGAAATCTGACTTTAGTCTAACTGTTTACCTTGGAATTCGAACCATTAGTTAACACAAATTTTGAAATTAGAAACATACATAAAATGAAACATTGAACTGGAAATAAGTTTAAGTACAAAATTTCCTTGTACTTTTTCTTGTATTCCCCCCCTGAAAACATTTGCAAAACATTTGAAAAAGGGTAGGGGTATAAACTCACCGGTTGAGAAACGCGTCAGTTTGGATCCTAAACGTCAGTTCTGGGTTCGCGAACGCACAAGATTCCTATGGATTATGAAATGATACACATTTGTATCTAATTAGGACTTGATTAATTTATTTGTTAGGGACATACACTTCTAGTTGCGGAAACACCCCATTACAAGTGTTTGGAAGGACCCGGGTGACATTTGGGGACACATAAAGCTAGGATATTGAGTTTACTCTTCAAGAGTAAACTCATACATGAGTTTTCGGCCCTATATACCTCATCCACATGAGTTCACGGCCATGAACTTATGGATGATGATTTTTGGTGCAAAATGGCTTCTTAACACAAGGATAATTTAGCTAGGATTTTATCTAAGGCATTGGGATGAATTTAGACTCACTTATAGACCATTTATTGGGGTTTATGGCAGTAAACATGGATTTTACGGCCGTAAACTCCCCCTCACACCCAATCCTTAAAGTTTTAGGTTTTTAAGTAATCACATGTGATTCCAATGATTTTTCCAAGCCTTGTATGGATTTTTTGAGGAATTTGAACATGGTTTTTGGAGTTTACGGCCCATGAACCCCCTCATGGCCGTGAACTCTTTAGAAAGGGTGTTTTTATATGTTTTAAGGCTTCTAAATTGATGGTAGACACTTCTAGAATTTATCCCAAGGTTTAAGGTGTGTTTAAGTGGCATCTTAACACATTTAGAGGAGTTTACTCCCCAAGAATACGAGTTTACGGCCCAAGCTTGTTCTTGGGCAGTGAACTCAAGTTTACTCCTCTAAATTGATGTTCAAGGTGTTCCAAGGCCAAATCCATAATTCTACAAGTCGTATCTAAGGCTTATTGATGTTTTGGAAGAGTTTAAGGGCATAAAAACCCCATTTATATGTGTTTATGGCCCAAGCATGATCCAGGGCCGTAAACACATGAACAAGGCTCTAAATCATGGTTCAAGGCATTCTAAGTCCATTCCATTAAGTCATCCAGCCATATCTAAGGTCTAATTGTGGTTTGGAAGAGTTTTGTTGCTCAAAAACCCCATTTATATGAGTTTACGGCCTAGGACTGTTCTAGGGCCGTAAACTCATGATAATGGTCCTAATCCATGGTTTAAACTCGAATTTGAAGGATAGAGGGGTTGTATAACAAGTTAGGGAAGGTACCTTGGTGATTAGAAGCCTTAAATTTGAGATTTGGACCCTTAAACTTGAATTTAGGAGAAAGGTTAGAGAGAGAGTATAGAGATGAAGCAAAAGCTTCAAATGAAAGCTTGAACACGTTTAAATAGATCCCAAAACTTGTACACGATGAAATTCTACCCGATACCGGCATTAAACGGGGCTTTTGGTCGCACCCGATTAAGTTTCCGTAACCCGGCGGGGACGTTTCTAAAGTCTCTGAAATAAACATTTTGGGCTAATTTCATGAGTTCCTAAGGGGTTTGGACACTCATTAGATTATAATAAACATATAAGTTTAAATAATTTAGCCCAAAACGAAATCGGAACAAATCGATAAACGGCGAATTTTTACGGGAAGAACGGGTTTTCAGCGATGGAAAATTTCGGGTTGTTACACCTTGTGCTACCAGGTGACAAGAAATTAGGATTGAACAAGTTCAATCCATGTAGGGCTGAATTTGTCACTAACCTTGTCTTGTGATTATGGTTTTGACAAATTCACATGCATAGAAAATCATACACTATAAAATCTAAGTGGCATAAGGTTTCTCTCCGATTCATGAAAATGATGGTGAGGAAATGCTTTCACTAAGGAGATTTTAAGTAGATAGCAATTGTGATATTTGCATTCTCAAAGTCGTTAGTGGAGCATGTGTGGTTAACCGGCACACTAACATGCACTTGTGAGAAATAACAAAGGTCTAAACAATTAAGAATATGATTACGACATACCTTTTCATAGTTATGGAAATTGTTTAGACACACATGTGAGCTATCTAAGAAAGGGTGTACGAATTTAAATTTCAGAAGTCCAACTGATTTCTGGAAATATGTCAGAGCTAGTGGGAGTATAAGTGTTATGCTGATAATCATCATGTTAGTGGGATCATGATTATTATGTTTAGTGTTGCAAATTGGCAATGTTAATTATAGAAAAACAAAAGTTTCAATTCGTTAAGTTGTAGGGGTTGAAAAAGTTGTTTTGCTATAATTAAGGGAGAGGAAATTATACTTCATTTCAATTCTAAAAGCTTAGATTGAGTTTTTAATCATCTTTATTCAAGGATATATATATATATATATATATATATATTATGTTGGAATGGTTCAACTTAAAGAAATTCTATATATATTGCGTTCTGAAAATTCGATTATGATTACGGCATCCCTCTTCATAGTTAAGTTTTGAAACATGGTAAATAAAAAAATATTGTAGCAAAAGACTGGTCTAGTAACATGTCTTTATGTGAGACATCATCAATCGTGTCCCATATGCTTCGGATATAGGATCGATTACATGTGCTATAATATTTATCCTTTCTAGATTTTCCAAATGCTCAGGGCATTGAGAAAGGAAAAGTCTAGAACTGGATATGACTAAAGTGATTAAGCACTTGTCGAGGACAATCTGAGGTTCGCCAAAGATTGATTGCCCAGGGACAATTGGAAGTATGATGTAAATTGTTGGAAAGGACCATATTGACATATTCTGAAAAGAGGTAACTTTTGTTCGGAAGTGATAGTCAAAATGGGAATATGGAAATTTCTCCATAGGTGGAAGTTGTTCAATCTGCGTAAGATTAGAAAACCTTAGTGCAAGAAGGATGTTCAAAGCAATGTACTTTGGATATGAGACTTCGTTTCCATAGAGTTGATCTCCTTTGGAATCCTATGTAATGACTGATGATAAGGTTTTGGTGACCTTGTGCATAATCATTACGAGAGGATCAGTGTATATAAGTTTAAAATCTAACAGATTTTTGGTAAACGGTAGGAATTAGGAATTCTTACATTTACAATAAGGATTTGGGATTGTGAAATGAGTATCATTGGAATCATGTTCAATTGATCTATTTCACAAAGTAAAGATCATAGACAAACATAGTGTGCATACTTGGAGTATGGCATAACTATTGTTTAGAAAAACAAAGTGTACGTGCTAGGAGCATGGGACAACTGTTGTTTTTATTCAAGTATTAAGTTGATTATTTAAAACATTATACAATGAATAATGTGTAATCAATATGGTGATAAATAAAAGGTGGTTTTATTTATATTCAAAAGGGTTCTGAGACCATATTGGATTCGATTATTATTGTGTTTCACTTTGCATGTTTTGACTTCTAGAATAGTTATGTTATTCTTTCTGAATGACTAAGTTATTTAAACACTCCACAGTCATTCATATGTTGGAAATAGGTATGAATTAAGACTATCAAGAATCGATTTTGTAGATGGGTAAATGTGTTTAGTCATAGAAATGGTTGCTACAACATTCATGAGTACTCATAAGTTATGAGTATTGGAATTAACCTACGCTCACTTGTATCAGTTCATGGAATTTATCTTGAGTGATCGTGAGACGGTAATATCATATAAGTCTTCAAACCTAGAGATATGAGTTGTTGCCTATGAGTTGGTTGTGCATTGATTGCACGAAAACGCATCAGTAACTTGATGTTATAAAACGTGTCTTTGTGTACAATTCAACAAGTAGTAGAACAAGCATATGAGTCGAAGTTTATCTGTTCCTTCTAGAAATAGAAGCGATATTTGGGCCCCTCGATGATTTTGTTTTGACCTATGTACCGGGCCCGGTCAGAACTAAGTTGATGTGTTTAATTAAGTTCTTTGTCAAACAAATCGGAAATCAGGAAACAAACTGCTGGACAATAAGTACGACGTTGTTCCATGTATTTTTCCGGCTGATATCATAAGAATAGAGGATTATATGATCACTTATCTAAAATGGTGCTTCATAGTTCAACAGAGTTTTCGAGAGCAATAATTGCTGGTTGGTTCCTGAAGTAACATACGTAAATACAGTTATTAGACTTATCCAAGTGGGAGACTGTTGGATAAGGTTTCTAAGTCCATAACTTATTTGGTATATACTTGACCCGACCCGGCATGGTCCATTTGGGTTGCACTTCACCCAAATGATTTATGGATAATATTATGAGGATTGTATACTTATGGTTTATTAATATATTATAAGTTATAATATATTAATATGAAGTCATTTTATTTAATTAGTTTTAGTCTTAAATTAATTATGAATTAAGTTAGTGATTAAAGGGAACACTAATTAAATCATGGGCTATTATATTAATATAGTGTGGGCTAACAATCATTTGGAAATGGGCTAAGATTATATGGAAGTCCATGGAGCTTTTAACCCATGGATCCTTGGAAAGGAAAAGACATGGGTTATTAGGGTTTTACCCTAATCATGCACACTATATAAACAAGTTTATGTTGCATGAAATAGGCCCCTAGTGTGTGTGTGAAAAAGGTGTGGCCGATTTCTTGAAGTAAAGTATACACTTTCATAAGTTTTCCAAGTTTGTGTTGATTTGTGATTCCACTTGAGGCATTCAAATTATTGGTGCTAGGCTCTCAAACTCCAAGCAATCAATCACTATCAAAAGGTATGTCTTTCTACTAGTAGTTTTATGATTCAAGATCCTTATGTTATGCTAGTTAGGAGGAAACCTTGGAAATTGTTATTTGCATGTATCTTAGAGAAAACATAGATCCAAGGTTATTAGGTTTGCATGTACACCTTAGGAGTGTTAGAATGCTCAAAACCCAACACAACTAAAAAAGTTTATTCAATTTTAAAACTCTCTCTCTCTATGTGTGTATACACACACACACACTTTACATATATTTTTACATCCAACAACAAACACACTTTCAAACAATATAAATAATTTTATGGATTCAATATCATCTTGTTCATTTGATGATGATGACTCTAATGATGACTTGGTTTTGCACACGTTGTCCGTAGAACACTCACGACATGGTGCATCAAAGAAGCAAAATTTCAAAGATTGAGAAGAAGCGTAGAATTACGATCAACCGAGGCCGTATCACGACACTTGAACTTTTGGTACGTGCTTACTTTGCATCAAATTGTTTATAAGACCTATCGAAATTTGAAGATCATTTTCGTATAGCTATAGATTTGACCAACAATTATGAGTTTTTTCAATTGAGATGGGATACTAGATGTAAACGTGGTTTTTATACAATACAAAAATGCACATTGGCTCTTAGACAATTGGCATACGACATAGCCGTAGACGTATCTGACGAGTATTTGAAAATGTCTGAGTGGACGATTCGAGAATGGGCCTATCTTTTTTGAGAGTATGTTATAGAGCTTTAAAGTGACATATACTTGTGACATTTGAATAGGAGTAACGTCGATTAGTTGTATTTTGCTCATGAAGCTAAACATGGTTTTCCAGGAATGCTTGGTAGCCTTGATTGTACACATTAGGAGTTGGAAAATTGTCCCAATGCATGGTGAGGTTAATTCACATGAGCTGATCATGACATTCTTACTATTATACTAGAGACAGTTGTTTCACATGACCTATGGTTTTGCCATGCATTCTTTGATATAGCGGGGTCAAACAACGACCTGAATGTGCTTGGATTGTCTCTGCTATTTAACAACATTTTGTAGCCTAAAGCACCAAACATGCATACATTGTGAATAGACATCAATATAATTATGTGTATTACCTTGGTGATGGGATATATCCAGAGTATGCTACATTTTTCAATTCATACTCATATCCGGCAGATGAAAAGCAAAAATTGTTCAACGTAGAACAAGATTCGGCAAGGAAGGATGCGAAACGGGTGTTTGGGGCCCTCACATAAAATTGGCTCATAATCAGACATCCAACATAAGCATGGGGTAAGGTAAAATTGATGAAGGTTTTGACAACTTGTGTTACTTTACATAACATGATAATAGAAGAATAAGGTAGGGCAAGTTGTATGCATTGTTTGAATGACATACTTAATCTACTTGCAGTAATACAATTCGACAGTCCAACATACTTCCCAATACTATTGGAAATACAAAGAAGTGAAACACATCACAACATAAGCCACTATTTGACTAAACACATATGGCAAAGGCAATCCCAACAACACAATAATGACGAAGAGGAGAATGAGGTCGGGAACAACAATGACGACAACGACGATGAGTAGCATATTCTATGTTATTTTGTGTTTTTAGTAAGTTAAGTTTTAAATTTTTGTGATTTTAAGTAATTTAGGATTTAAATTTGTGTGTTTTTAGCTAATGTAATGTGTTTTTAATTAATATTTATATTTAAATTGTAACAACTCAATTTTTTATAAAAAAATTTTAACTTTTAATTTCATAAATATCAACCACAAAGTATCCAAAAATCCCATTACATAGCAATATTATTTTAGGGTTCAAAGTACGAAAACTAAATATCAAAACGTTGGAGAATGCATGTCGCGCCATCAAGGTGGGCCCTTGTTCTTATCAATAGAAGTACTTGAAACATTCAATAAAACTATAAGCACAAGCTTAGTTTGTTTTCCCAAAATACACGAATTATATAATCACATAATACCATGCACACATATACACATATAAGATTGCCACAGACTCCCTCCGTGGTCTTCATCTAGAATGCCATGGGCTACCCCCATGGTCTTGTATCCTCGGGCCATGGGCTCCTCCTATGATCTTATCATGTGTCATAGGCTCCTCCCATGGTCTTCACATAAATCCACATATAAATCAAATACCAACATTTACTACTGCACTACTAATCATCTCATATCAATTAATGGGTCGGCCTTGGTGCCTTCGACCCATGAGTGTGGTGAGAAGACTCACCTCAATATGCTGAACATGAAAGTAGTTTGCTAAACAATCCGAACCCACATACTGAACAATGATACAATTAACCCTAAATTAGGATTATACACAAATAAATTAAAGAGTACAATCATCTAAGCCCAATTCCTTCCCTAGTGTCCCAAAATTCCTCTCTCTCTCTCTCTCTCTCTCTCTCTCTTCACAAAAATCAGAGTTTCAGAAATTACATATTGAATACAGATTAAAAGATTAAAGAGAATATACAACCAAAGCACAACTAATTTTTTGTTGCTATTGAATACTCCTAGCGACGCCAATCAACATGACAACCAGCAAAAACTGTTAGTCTATTGGAGCGAGGGTGAAGCTTCAATCGATTAATGGAGATACTGAAGCTTCAGTCCAAAAGAAAGGGATATGCAGTGTGGGGTTGATGATGGCAGCATAGTGGGTAAATCCTACAGGAAAGAAACACGTATGGGTAGTTAAGCCATAAGTTGAACTGTTCATAATCCGTGAGAGAGAAGTTTAGAGAAAGAAACACAAACCTATTAAAAGAAACACAATCGATTTGCTTGGTGGAGGCGGTGATGAAGTAGACGACTAACCATAATCTAGAACAAAATCTGGCAAGCCGAGCTATGGTTCTGATGATGCAATTTTAATCGAAGTGGTGACCGAAAAAAAAAGATGCATGAGATAAGGCAGTGGATAAGAAGTGTGACAGAGTCATAGTGTTGCGAAGGACACGAATTGTTTCAAGAAAGAGACCATGTGTGCTGAACTGAAACGTGTCCATTCCTCTGCAACAGTCATGTGCTCACTTTGTAGAGGGGCCTAATCTAGACGAGTGACAAAAATACAAGTGCCAAATATGTTAAACACAAATATTACTGTTCCTACGGTCCATATAGATTTAATATATATATATATATATATATATATATATATATATATATATATATAATATTTCAAAGTTTTGTATATACAAGGCCATTCCCATTCCTGAAAGCACATGTACATTTTCTACCGACAAAAAACGATCAAAAGTTGCATTTCCAGTTATTGTGTATGTCCTCCATCATAATGCTTAACGAAGCTGGTTAATCAATTCAGGAAAATAGTGATAACTGGAGAACGATTTCAGTATATTGAACATTACTTGCATGTTGTAAAGTATAAATATTTATTAGAGATACAATCAATCAAGACAAATAGGGTGAAATGTTTCTCGATGTATTGAGAAGAGTAGGAAATAAATAGAACTGAACAAACTGGAAAAGTACTTGCTATGAGAAATTACATAATGTAACGCCCTATTTCGAATCATTCCCATTGCGGGATGGTGAGCAAGGATTGGGTATTAGCTGATTTAGAACCTTTGAATAATCGAATTTAGGCATCATTTGGAGGTGGATGATGTAGTTTGGATAATCCAATTACCCGGTTTGTGTTTTGGAGCCCAAGGGTATCGGTAAAGGCGTTGGTTTGGGCCTTTTTATGAATTTTGGGTTTTAGTTTGGTGAGTTTCAGTCTAAATAAAGTTGATAGAAGTGTAGGATTTCTTGTTACCTTTATGTGGATATAAATAACGTCAAAATCGGAGCTATAACGAAGAAGTTATAGCCATTTGATGTTAGAGGGGGTTTTGGGTCAAACCGAGTACGCATGGTGTACGAAGTAAGAATGTATGAAGTTCAAAGAAAAATGAACACCGGTGCATATGGGAACGCCTTGCGTTCCCTAAGGGAACACGTTGCATTCGTCTGGGCAAACTAAACCCTAGTTTTCGGGTTTTAAATACCATTTAAACACCTTAACTCACCTCCAACCCTCATTTCCTTCAGCCTCCATCCTATCTACCCCTAAGAATGAAACCCTAAGCCTCTTTCATGCATTTTGAGCTTACCTTAAGAATCTTGGTGTTATTTGGGTGAATTTGAAGAAGAAAGTGTTTAGAGAAGAAGCAATGGTTTGAGAGAGCTTGTAGATCGAGAGGTTTTACATCATTTCTAGCCTATTGAAGGTATAAAGTTCTTATCTTGGTGCTTCTACATCATTGATCAGGGTTCTCATGGATATTTTTTCTTTTTTTGGTCCCATGGTTGAAAGCTTGTGGTTATAATCACTCCAGAAGCTTGAGTTGCTTCTTTTGGACATTAATGATGTCATAGACTCATAGAGTTTGCATCTTTTGGAGTTGTATAAGCCAATGCATTAGATTAAGACCTTTTATGGAAGTTGATTGTTATTTCTTGAGGTTGGGACTTTTGAGGGCATGCAAAGTCACCAAGTTCATGACTTTATGATTCTAAATGTCCTAGATAGCTTGGATCTATGTTTGGATAGCATGGCTTAAGAATTAAGTGCTTAATGGCCGGTTTTGGAGACTGGGCATGAATGCCCCGCGTAAGGGTCGAGAACGCGCTGCTTTCCCATTGGGGTCGCCATCTGAACCAAAGAGGAATGCCCGGTGTTCCATAAGGGAATGCCCAGTATTTGTGGCATCAGTGGGCCTCTTTGGGCCATTTCCTTGGACGATGTGACTATAGGCCTTGATGGACTATTCTTTTGGATTGTTAATCGATTATATTATATGTTGGGCTTGAGGGAAGGCCCATTTGAGAAGTTGGGCCCAATTGAGATAGTTGGGCAATAAGTGGGCTTGGAAAGACTATATGGAATTGGTCTCTTCATGTTATGGATTTGGGCCTAGGTCATGGACCAAATTAGATCAGGGGTAAAATGGTAATTTTACCCCAAGAAGGATTATTGGGCCTTGTGGAAGTATTTATGTTTTGGGTGAAAGTCTAGGTAGAGTTCATTTTGGGACAAGATTTTGTGAGGGGTAGAATGGTCTTTTACCCCAATGAGGACTTATGGTTAAGTTATGAGAATCCTGGATTTATTTAATTTGTATGATGATCAATAGCTCGTGGCGTCGAGAGATCAGTAGTTAAGGGAACTGCCAGCTAGTAGCCAGAGGTTTATCCATGGGATTCTACATTCATCTTTGCAAGGTGAGTTGTATCCTATAGGAACGGTTCGAAGGAACCAATGCCAGCCCATTTATGTATGTTAGTATGTTCTGGACTAAGGTCCGATGTTGGGCAATGGCCAATGTAGGTTGATATGTTTCTAGATTCCATTCCGTTGTCGGGAGGTTCCTGAGGAATGTTTATATGCTTGATGTCTTCATGATTGTTACATGTGCTTGTTTTATATGTTTTTGGACTTTGGTCGGATGCCGGGGAAAGCTTGAGGAATGTTTGTATGCTTCTGGATTTTGGTGTGATGCCGGGCGGGGCTCAAGGAATGTTTATATAGGCGAGGCCTTAGGACTAGAATATATAGCACTGTGTATGATTCGTTATGTGCTAGCATGATTATATGTTATTGTCTGTATGTGTATAGTGGTCGGGGCCCAAAGACAGTCGGGGCCTAGAAGAAACAGATCTGTATACTGAGCGAGGCTCGATGCCTGCCGGGGACTGATGTCGAACATTTTCTGATGACGGGCGGGGCCCGAGGAAGGGGCGGGGGCCCAGTAGATGTGATTATGTATATGGTATGTGGTAGTTTGGGGAGACTCACTAAGCTTCGTGCTTACAATTTTATGTTTTGGTTTCAAGTACTTCCGGTAGAAGGGGAAGAGCCCAGGATGACTGCAGTGCAAATACCATTGTTTAGCCTGGGATGTTTTTACTCTGATATGTTTTGACAGATGTTTATGATATCTTGAGATACATGACTTGTGATTTTTATGAGATGAATTGTTAACTATGGTTTTATTAATGATTTAAAATGAAATTTTAGAGCGTATTTTTGGGATGTTTCTAGTTGATATCAGATCCTTGGTTTGAGGGATTCGGGCACACTCTCGGGTGTGTCTGGATTCAAACTGAGGACTAGGTATGAAAATTTTCTAAAGAAAAATCATTTTTATAAAAAGAACTTTGGAAAAGAAAAGAATTTTGAAAAGAGAAAAGAATTTTGGAAATAGAAAAGGGTGTGGTGCATGCAATTAGCCGAGCTCAAGTAAGTACTCCAAAATTACCCATACAAGTTTATGTTATGATATGTTTATGAGAACTGCATGCTAGATTAGGGCTAAGGATCTAGGAAGGATTCCTTATGTGCTTGTTATATGTATATCATCTTTATGAACTACATGCTAGTATAGATAAGTGAATAATATGATGTCCTGATTAGAATATGCTTGATTATGTTTACTCAATGCTCGAATGTTGCTTGCTTTGTGCTTTTAGGAGTTCTAGTTATCTTTTCCTAGCTAGTAAACGAATATGTTAAGTTACATATTGCGAGGACTAAATAATTTTAGAAGTTAGGTCTAGCTCTATTTGACAACTCTTGTTTGAGTCCAACCGTTGTAGGATAGGATCTCTCATTTGAAGAATTATCTATTCTTAGTGACATGTAATGGTATTCACGAGCTAGTTAGGGGGAGATAGTAGGGACTTCTTATGCAGCTGATGGTGGAGAGTGGGTTGGTAATTATCTTGGGCAAGCCTAGGATGATATTAGCATGAGAATCGTAGTAGCAGTAGAAGGGACTTGGTGGAGTCAAGGCAATTCTTGAGGAAAGTACGGATAAATGTGGAAGGTAGTGTGGGCCCGTACTACTGAAAGTAGAGGATCCATACTCGAGTCAATGAGGGTTGAGATAAAACTAGGAAACTTATAGTGCGTGTGTAATCCCTCGATAGTGATAAGTATTCTGATGGTTGTTATGTTATGTTGCAACATGGTGACGCTACATACTAGACCAGTTGGCGGTTCTAATCAGGACATCATATTATTTCAGCTGAGATGAGGGGCCAGGCTCAGGCTCTGGAGCCGGGCAGCTCGATGAGCAAATGAAAGAGTTTATTTCAGCTGAGATTATGCGTAGTATTATGGACCAGACTCATGTGATATTCGGTACGGTCAAGGAGGGTATCTTGGAGATACTTGATGAGAGGTTGGGTGCTTTTCGCACCGAGAGGGCGGCCATGCTAGGGGCACACACGATGACTTTCCGAGAGTTCAGAGCTTATGGAGCTCTAGACTATCATGGGGCTAAGGACCCCATTTCGAGCAGTCGGAGTTTGGCAGATGTCGCCAACGCTTTTTGTACTAGCCGGTGTCATGAGGGGGACAGGGTCCGACTCGCCTCATGTCTTCTGAAGGACAGAGCATGTGATTGGTGGGAGGAGGTTGGACATGCTATTAGAGATGATGCCGCTATTGATGCGATGACGTGGAGTGACTTCTTGGCCAGGTTCAGGGCAGAGTTTGTACAAGTGATTGAGGTGCAGCAGTTAGCACGAGAGTTTCAGGACCTCCAGCAGACTACGGAGACGGTGGCGGAGATCACCGCCAGGCTCAGGGAGAGGGTCCTTCTTGTTCTGCAGTATGTAGCGGATGAGGAGATGATGAAGGCGTGATATCACGGGTAGCTTCCGATGTTGCAGGTGCATATCCTTTACTTTCCTATAAGTTTTATGATTTTATTGCTACTGTCTTGCATCTATATGAGTAATTGTACCTCAGATTTATACTTCCTGCTTATGTTTGGGTTATATGCCATCTGCATACCATGAGTCTTAGAGTAGTAGTGTGAGGTCGTCGCATTATATAGTGGGTTCTCAGGATGCGGTAGCTGTAGCAAGTGTGATTGGATCTTGGGAGGTGTTCCATTATTATCCAAGAGTCGTACTGCTTTAGTGTTGGTTAATTTTGGGAACACGAACAATGGTAAGCGTTGGTCTCCATCAGATTGATCATTGAATGGTAAGAAGGATTGGGAATCCTTCTAGTATTGTGTGTTGTAAGATGTTAGTTGAATCAAAGTGGGGGAGAATCATTCAGGTATCCAAGAACAGAAGTAGATGCGAAACTAGGGTGAGTTCGCATTCCCATTGGGGAGGAGGATGGCCCAAGTGGCTTTTTGGATCGAGGAGCGTGTGACTTGGGAGTTGAGAAACTTCCCAACGTTGGGTTCACGTCTTCTTGGTGTTGATAGCTGGTGTTGGGGATTTAGGTTGAGAATTCCCATCAGGACGCGAGTTCAGTCAGGATGCTAGACTGCGTGAGTGCTCGACTTTGGACATGTTCAGATTGGTAATCAGCGGTAAGACCATGGTCAGCGATTGAGTTAGCGTGGGAAATGTTGTAAGACTGCCAGATAGTCGTAGCATTCACTACCTGCCAGATAGCATGGAAGTGTTGTACGGCTGCAGGGCAGCCGAAGCATTCTTCATGCGGTCAGATAGGGTGAGAAAGTGTAATTAGACAGCGGAATGAGCCGTAGCATTCACAGATTCACTCAAATAGGTTAGACCAGGGTGCGTCAGTTCGCAAGATTGTGGACAGGCCACCGCATGATTGGAATCAGGAAAGGATAGGTATTAGGAATTTGAGGCGTACCTAGGCCTGTGTAGCCCTAGATTGGTGGGACCAGTAGGCAAGGCCTCTCCGTGATACAGTTTGGGTGGGACCTGTGAGCGAGGCCCATGTGCTTATAGTAGTGCAGGTGAGATCTGGCAGTGACCGTTGGGTCAAGGACTAGGGTCGGGGATCCCATGATTTATAGATCTAAGAGTAGCAATACAGATGTAACACCCTTAAAAAACAAACCAATTTAAAAAATTTCATCCGTTCAAAACCATTAAGTTATTACAAAGTGTTTTCAAAATAGTTTAAACATCAGAGTATCCTAGAAATCTATATCATAAAAATGTAAGGATCTGTACGATCATGCCTTTGCCTTCCCGTGGTCATCTGGAGTACCTGAAACAAACTCCAAAATTGTAAGCCTGAAGCTTAGTGTGTTTGCCCTAAAGTACACTTACACATAACAATATACACATAATCACAAACCACATACTATGGGTCCAATCCACCATCGGGTTGGAATACCCTAGT
Organism: Lactuca serriola; assembly: GCF_051521515.1. NCBI lineage: Eukaryota > Viridiplantae > Streptophyta > Magnoliopsida > Asterales > Asteraceae > Lactuca > Lactuca serriola. The sequence continues at coordinate 207,359,117 of NC_136415.1, read as the reverse complement.
CCCACAACCATCGGGTTGGAATGCCAACATACTATGGGTCCAGTCATCCTCGGTATGGAATACCCTCGGCCCACAACCATCGGGTTGGAATGCCCACATACTACAATTCAAATCACCCCCAGGATGGAATACTTACAGCTCACAACCATTGGGTTGGAATGCCCATGTCTATTGGCCCCCGCACAAAGTAGATAACCATTAACCACTAATCAAACATGTTCACATATATCAGATAACCACATAACAATCTATAGACAGACAAACCGATCTAACAGATCATAACAAGATGATAACATCCTATCTACCAGGATACCGATCTAACATATGATAATAGCATAATAACATCCTATCTACTAGGATACCGATCTAACAGATCATAATAGCATAAATAACATCCTATCTATCAGGATACAGATCTGACATATCATAATAGCATAATAAAAACCGATCTACCAGGATACTGATCTAACAGATCATATGATACTCGATCATATAACATATCAGGATAACAATCCAAAAAGTGTCAGCCTTGGTGCCTTCGACCCTTAAATATAGCAAGGAAAACTCACCTCACAAATGTCGAACTGTAGTGATAAGATCAAACTCTCTAATCACAGCCACGAACTCCACCACCTATATTCACCCAAGGACCACTTCCATCAATTCCCAATTTCCTAAAATACCCCCATAAGTCAAACTGGTCAACCCTTGGTCAAAGTCAAAGTCAACGGTCAAGGTCAACAGTCCATGTTGACCCAACTCGTCGAGTACAGCTCACTGACTCGTCGAGTCCTTCCAGAACACAGGAAATTGTGAAAACCTTAGTCGACTCGCTGAGTTTCCAGATAACTCGTTGAGTCCATGTGTGTCCAAATGTAGGGAAAACCCTAACTTAATCGTCGACTCCATGCAGAAACCCACAACGGCCAATCTTCATCCGACTTGTCGAGTTGACCATGCAACTCGTCGAGTCCCTTCATTCCATTTCTCATTCACACGTTTTTAAGCTACCCAAAGCTCCAAATTACAGATCTAACCTCCTAGGGCATGGTTTCCATGTAAAGTTGCAAACTTTACATACATGCATGGTCCTAAATGTCAAAAGCAAACTAAGGGAAAGGTTTAACCCAAGCAGAAAGGCCAAAGCTTATCTGATAACTTTATGACTATAGGGACTTAGAGGAGTCCAGATCTAAAGTTAAAACTTCAGATCATGACCAATACCCGAAATGATTCACAAATATGCTAAAATTGGCCCTAAACCTATGCATGAATAGATATAGATATAGATAAGTCAAGGTAATGACTTGTTACCTTCAAAATGATGCCAAGATGGAGTAGAGTCAGATCCACAAGCTTCTCTTTGCTCCAAGCTCCTTAAATTTCAAGCCTTCTTCACAAAATCCACCTTCCAAGCTTCTCAACACACAACAATGGAGAGTAGGCGAGATTAGGGTTTTTCTGAGCTCTAAGAGGACGGTAAGGAGGCCGAGCGAGGCTAATGACCCTTTAAATAGGGTGCAAAACCCTGGAAATTAGGGTGTCATTGTCCAACTCTTACTCGTCTACTTGACCTGGTTATAGCATGGTCCTTTTGGGTTGCCTTCACCAAAGCAACTTGATTGGATGAATAATGGAGAAAGAGGTTATTTTGGTTTATTAATATGTTATATGTATAATATACTAAAGGATAAATCATACTTGTTTAATTAATATCGATCAAGTATTAATTTTGTGGTCAAAAGAGATTAATTAAACTAAGGAGATTGAAAGTGTAATCATAAGATAATTAGATTTTGGGGTGTGGATCCCTTAAGTAAGGGATGTATGAAATCTTATGGGAGCCCATAAGGATTTCGTCCAAGTTGCTTGATTCTGGAAGATTCCAATGGGCTGCTTAGGGCTTAAGTAACGAGGTTAGGGATTTGACCGAAATCCTAATTCTGCAGCTATATAAAGACCCCTTTGGCATCCCAAAATCGGCCACTTGAACCCTAGAGATCATAGAGACAATTTTGAACCTCCTTACCCTCTCTCTAAGATCATCCAACTTTCCTTGGTGTTTGCGATCGATTGGAGGTATGACATTTGTGATACTAAAGCTCTCAAAGGTTGAAGATTCTTGCTACAATTGAAAGGTAATCATCTAAACTTGTTTTTGTTATGTTTTCTTATTTTTGTATGCTAGTATTAGGGTTATAAGCTTTGGATGATTTGCATGTACAATTAGACAAACCTAGATCCAAAGTTTTAGGGTTTGCATGTGCACCATAGGATTGATGTAATGCTCAAACCATCAGTGGTATAAGAGCCTAGCCTATTTTCTATTGTATTTGATGCCTTGTTTGATCGTTCACTGCTTAAAAAATCGAAATTTCTGTCCTCTGACAGCTGAACTCTTCGAGTCACTTGATGAACTCGAGATGTCAGATGAACTCGATGAGTCCAGACTGTGACTCAGTGAGTCGGAGATTCAGAGAGCAGATATTTCGGGATTTTGGCATGTTTTGGATTGGGATAATTACCAAAAATGTTTTTGATTAATAAAATCCAATTTTTATTAAATTGATATGGTTATCCTTATCCAAATAGAAGATAATTGTCAATTTATTAGATAATTATTGCCTTACATGATAACTTTAATTATTTGAACTATCTTGCCATAAAATTGAATTACGTCAAATTTGGATAATCACTAATTAAGTGTTTAATTAAATTATTTGTAATTTGATATAGAAAGTTTTGAAAAGTTTGAAGACATGTCCTCAAGTTTTGGAATTTAAATATTTTGATTAAAAGTCTAATTTTGAAACATATAAATTCTAAACCCTAGAATTTTACAAGTTTAAAACTCAACCCTTATACTATTATAATATTATAAGAATAATGATATTATATATATATATATATATATATATATATATATGTATGTATAAGATAAAGCTAGTCTTACCGTTAGTAGGTCTCATTCACGAAACCGATCTATAAGGGGGTATAAGGTTGCTGTTTATAAAATGACAATTTAACAGGTGTCCACTCTCACCCACCGCTTCCTTGTTTGGTGGAGGGTTGTTAGCCGAACGGGTAGGATAGGACAAATAATTCCTCACTAAAAATATAATGATTAATAAAATAACTAAATGCTTTTTATAAAATTCCTAACCTTAGTTACTTTAGCCAAAATGTGAAATGATGCTATGCCATGAAATTACACTTTGCACCCTTGCAAAGTCGTTAGTGGAGCATACGTGGATAATCGGCACACTAGTTTGGGACTAGCAAAGGTGGCAAAGGCTGGCTTGATGTTTATCATAGATCAATGGAGTGTGTATGGCTAACTGGCACATTGATTAGGTGATAAATGACATCGAGAGTACCAAGTACATTTGCATGGTTATAACACCGTAAATTTTCAAACCAAAATTTTCATTTTTTTAAAACACATAAAACTCATATATTATATTTCATAAAAACCATAAGTGTCTCAAATGTCAACATAAATCCACAAACAAAAGTCAAATCCCAGAATCCTTGACATAATCTTGAACAAGTGTGTACAATCACGCCGGTGCCTTCTCGCATTCCTAAGAAGTACCAGAGACACATATCACAGAACACGGTAAGCACGAAGCTTAGTGAGTTCCCCAAAATACCACATTTACAAGTAATAAGTCCCTCATGGCTATAACCCGGCATGGACCCTTCGGTCTCATGCATCTCGGTATGGACCCTCCGGCCATGTGTCTTAGTGAGTACCCTTCGGTCTCACAGCTTGGTTTGGACCCTCCAGTCCTATCTTGGTGGACACCCTTCGGTCCCACAACTCGAGTTAGACCCTTCGGTCCTGTCTCAATGGAAACCCTCTAGTCCCACAAATCGGTTTGGATCCTCCAACCCTATCTTAGTAAACACATAATATAGCATATATATCACACATACAAAATACATAAAATCACATAACTCAAGTAAGAACATAAGACCCTCTAGTCACACATAGATACCACTCATGGTAAGTATAGTGAGAAGACTCACCTCGTAATAAGCTAGGTAAATGTGTACCCCTCTAACACGAATCACCGAATCTAGCCTCTCCTATTCACATATGATAATTAACTCTAATTAACACTTTAATCACAATTCTAAGTAACTAAGTTACTTCCTCTCTCTATAACTCTTGGAATGGGAAAAAGACCATTTTACCCATCTATGGTCTCCGTAAGTCATGATCGATCAAAAATTAAAGTCAACAGAAGTCTACTCGAGTTAATGGTCCATGTTAACCAAACTCATCGAGTGCATATATACAACTTGTCGAGTTCTATCAATATTCTCAAAATCTCACAAAAGTTCAACTCAACTCGTCGAGTTGACCCGTCAACTCGCCGAGTTACTACATGTTCAGATCCATCGGGACAACCCTATCCGACTTGTCGAGTCAGCTCATCGACTCGTCGAGGCCTTTCAAACTCTTTTCTCATTCAAATGTTTTAAGGCATAAATCAACCCCAAACTCTAAGTCTAACCTCCCAAGGCTCGCTTATCACGTAAATCCACAAGTTTTAGGTCCATGCATGGCACTTAGGGCTTGAAATGCCAAAAACATGATCCATTAAGGGTTTTTCACTCAAAAGCTCTACTATGGATGAATAAAGTAGGGAACTTCGGACTCTAGGGACCTTACAAGGTCTAGATCCGAAATCCAGATCTCTTGATGAACTAAATACACTCAAAGACCCAATAATAGATGGAAAAAGCCCTAAAGCCCATAGACATAAGATATAACCAACATAGTGAGAAAGGTGTGGACTTTTTACCTTTCACGGAAGCTCTGGACGAAATAGCAATGGATCTAACAGCCCCTTCTCGTTCCTTGCTTGAAATCCTTCCCTTCTCTTCAAACGATGCACCAAAACAGTCAAGGATTAGCTCTATAACTCTCTTAGCTCACTACCAATGATTAGGGTTTCACACAAGGGAGTAGGGTACCTGGTGAGGCAGAAATGAGGACCTAAATTTCCTTAAATTGGCCTCAAACCCAGGGATTTAGGGTTTCCTTACACAGTGCCAACTTGATGAGTCGGCATCTCTTACTCGTCGAGTCGGTTAGTTAACATGCGTGCTCAAATCCAACTCAACTCGACGAGTTGAGGCACCAACTCTTCAAGTTGCTCAATAAATGTCAAAAATAAATAAATAATATACCGAGGAGTTCGGATGTTACAATTCTCACCTACTAGAATCAGACTTTGCCCTCGAAGTTATGCTCTAGAAATAACTCTGGGTACTGCTCGTGCATCTCGGACTCCAACTCCCACGTCGACTCGGACACCTTCCGATGTTGCCACTGGACCTGAACCAGGGGCACCTCTTTGTTCCTCAGAACCTTCACTTACGGTAGATCCTTAAGAATAAAGAAGATAATGGGGATGGGAAATTAGGTTAGTTGTTTGATGATTAAAACGTAATAATTATATTATTATGGGTTGAAAACCCTATGTACTCACCAGGTTTCTCAACTTGACCCACTCAGTTTATTGTATCACAGGTGGCTATATGAAGTATACATTCTGCTAAGAGATTCAATGAGTATTAGGCCATTAGTTTAAGTACTTTAAGGATTGTAATATTTCGTTATGCTTATGTTTTTGTATTGAAGATGACATCCTAATGTTTTAATATAAAAATAAATTTCTTCAGAACTGATTTGATAACATCTTTATCATCTTTTCTTGGAACAAATTCCACAATACTATTTTTCAAAAAGGATACTCTGAATTTTAAATAAGCACAATCAAATCGGTCTTTTTTGGTCGTGAAAATGGAGATGTCATAATTCACAATTTTCACAATAAACTAGCCTCGTATATTTTTAGGAAATCCACAAATGGTGTTTAGTGCAACATCTCCAAGGACGTAAAATCCATCTCGAACCTAAATATTGATGTGAATGAGATATTTAAGCTTATTTTAGGTTATGGTGTCAAAATTCTGTTCTAGAAAGACATTTCGTGTGGCGATACTTCTTTTAAAAAAAAACCCTAATTTCTACTCTTTAGAAACAGTAAAATGTTATGCAATTGTACAATGATATTGGAATGTTGATTGTTGTGAAAATTTTCCAATACGGTTTTGAATTTACCATGAACCCTAATGGGGAATACGCTGTCAATAGCATCTAAATTGATATTGTATAATGGTTTATCCATTTGTTGGTCAAAACTGATATCTTTTAAAGTAAGATGCTTTATTTGGAGAGCTTCATTGGCTAAAGTACTTGTGGCTGATGCTTTGATCGTCAAGGGTGTAAACATTATAAACATTACTTTCCCATTATGCAACAAGGAGAACAAATAAACAGATCATCTGTTTATTACTAGTGACTATAATCGGGAGCTACTAGACTTGATCCTCAAATGGTGTGGAGTTCAAAGGAGAAGATTCTTAAATGTTAAGGAATTCATTCATTATGCAACTATTTGGGGAAACTGTCCTAGAAAAAAAAAAGAGATCCTAAACTTGGTGTTCTATTGTCTCTTGTGGAGTATTTGTTTGCCCACGAATGACAATTTTTTAAGAAAATAGTTTCACCACTGGCAAAAACCGCAGACAACATTATTTCCTTATCCTATGTATGGTATAAGTATAGAAGCAATCATGGATGTGGAGGGTTGACCGATTGGTGCGTTTCACCTTTCTCTCACTTTTTTTCATAGTTATATTCCTTTGTTAGCTGCTTATTATCTTTACTTTTCTCCTTGTATTTGTATTCCTACCTCATTTTAGCTTCTTTCTTGCAAGTGCTTGATTTATTTGATGTAGTTGTCGTTTCCAAAAAAACAACAATTTAATGAGACACATTGCATGTCATAAAAAAGGGATAGATGAAACGCAAATGCGTGTCATTAAAGCCCCTTTCATAAAGGAAGATGACATTCATTTGCATGTCATATATTTATGAAACACATTTGATGATGCAGAAAATATGGGTCATCGTCTTCTATGATAGGGCTTTAGTGACATGCATATATAACATGAATTTATGATATATTTGACAAAACGCATTTAACATGTCATAAGTTAAAGAATTTTAAAAAATTATATATTAACTAATTTTCAAATAATTAATTTCCAGTAATATAGAAATACAGAAATACATATATAGCAAAACAATCAATTTCTTCCGATAACGTTATATGTCAAAGAAGTTATTAAAAATATTGTAGACTTCATGTTAAATAATAACAAAAGGTTACCAAAAATACTGTAGACTACATGTCAAATGCTAACAAACATTTCAAAGTTTACAAAAATATCACCAAAATTTTGTCGATACTAAATATCAGCGATAAATAAATCTACAACAAAAGATGACCATTCTTCACAAATTCCATCAATATCACAATACGTATACTCAGCTTTGCGGCCCAACCTGAGATAAAAAATTCATATAACTACTTCTTGCATATAACCTTTAATTGTGAGAGTAAGATGCTATATTCCACAAATACATAAAATTTCCATACTTTCAATTTATTAGATCGTCCTACTTTCAAATAGGTGAATGTACATTTCTATTTCTTGTATCTAACGTATAATATTGAGAGTAGGATGTTATATTCAACAAATACATAAAATGACCATTCTTTTGATTCATTTATTATTAGTGCCACATACTTTCAAATAAATGAAAGTACATTGTTGTTTCTTGCATATAACCTATAATATTGAGAGTATGATATTGTTATAGTCTACAAATATATAAAAGGACTATTCTTTCAATTCTTTTTTTATTAGAGGATCATACTTTCAAATAAATGAAAGTAAATTGCTATTTCTTTCATATACCCTACTATTTCAACTATAATATTAGCATATAGTGAGAGTAGAATACTACACATACATTGTCATTAACCAATATGTCAATTCCTTCCTCAACTATATCTTTCATGAGCTTTAGTATATAGTAGACACATTTACTACTTCCCCAATGAAATGTACACGACATAATTACAAACAAATTGACCATTCTAAGTCATAGAATCGATACAAATAATGAAGTTAAAGGTGAAATAGTAAAAAAAGTAATAGGGGATTCGACCAAAACAACTAAAAAAGTAACACTTACTATAGATTGGACATCAAACTTCTCAGTGGAGGATCTAGGGTATCAACGACTATCGTTAGGGAGGTGGATGTAGAAGGGAGGTGGACCGAGATGCAATCATCGGTGAAGTGAGGTGAGCTGATCAGGTTGCCGGATGGTGAGAAGACGCATTGCAGTCGTCGTTCTCTAGCTCGATCGTGGGAAATCAAAAAACCCCTAGCTCTCGCTTTTGATATATTGACTTAATTAAAAGCTGCTTTTGATATATTGACTTAGATGGATTGAGGAGACACGCGTTTGACTTAAGATTATACCTAAATAAAATATAAAAGGAAGACATTGTTTAAGACACGTGAAAATGTGAGTTATGGATACATTTTATATTATAATTTATGTATCATTAAAAGTCTTTATTCTAGAATTGATTGTATTCCTCAAACAACAAAAGTTCTTCTTTTTCTCTCATGATTTCACTAAAACTTAGAAATCCACAGGTATCTAAAAAATATAAGCTAAATTAAACCTTGTAACTCATTTTAAATTACATTATCTAACACTAATAAACTCAATCTCAACGCAACAATGAACATAAATTTAAATTTAAACCCAAGTTTTTACTAGCATGAAATTTCCTATTTTTCGACTCCATGCCATATACTTAAATGTTACAATGACCTTATTGTATGTATACAAACAATAAATGTAATAGGGTGAAAAAGGAACAAACTCTACTGGGATACGAGTAGTGACGTCGAATTGACTGTTGGTGGGTTAATTTAAAGAACATGTTATAATGATGATTTGAAAGTTCTTTAGAAAAACTGGATAGTTGTGTCTTCCACGCTCATACAAGAACTTAGTGCATGAAATAATCATCAAAACACCTTATTCATGAAAGATAGAGTAAAGTTGGGACTTGGATCGATATGTCGCACATTATAGAGGAATTCATCATGCTTTGTGATTTTCGAGAATTTTGAATGTAGTTAAAACTTCGACGCGTAACACATGTTTGTTGTAAGCGTCACGAATTTCAGACAGTGGATTTTGTGTGTGTGGTTTTGTGATACGAGTCATTTCAGGTAAACACTACTCTCATCGTCTTGTGTATGCTCTTCTCTCTCGAATAAGTAATGAATTTTTAGAGGCTTAAATCCACTCTCAAGTGCTGGTAAGTAACCCCATACTTTTGCAACGCAACACGTCTTATGAAAAATTTCTTGTGATGAAATCACACTCATTCCTAATTGTTGAATTTTCTACTAACATCCTAAGGGAAAAAGATTCTACAAGATCTTAAACATTAAAACAATTCAACATGGAAAATAAAAATTACATCAAATAAAAAACAATCCAAACCAACCAATTTAAAATACTAAAAACAACAAAAATAACTAAAAAGATAACTAACATACTAAGATTAAGAAACCAAAAATAAATTAAATTGGAAAGGATAAGAAAGTTTTCCAATCCCAAGTGGAAAGGGGAAGTAGCAGCTTTACATTCCCAAGGTGGTAATAATGCTAAATAATATAGGTCATATCCACATGTGAGTGATCCTAAAGCCACATTCTGATTCTATTGTGGCATGAAGGGTTATTGGAAACAAAGCTGCCCCAAATACTTGAAAGATCTTAAGGATGGTAAGGTTCAAGTGATCGGGTCCAGTTTAGGAACTTATATGTGATGGGTTTTGGTCCTAAGAACATCCTATGTGCTCATACAAACCCTAATGCTTGGATCTAGGTTTCTCTATTGTACATGCAAGTTATCCAAGACTATAAACCCTAATTCTAGCATACAAGTAATCATATTAACATAAGAATGGGTTTAAGATATTACCTTGATTGTTATGTAGCAATAACAATCCCAAATCTTTCTTCTATTGACTTTAGAAAGCTTAGAGTCACAAATGTCACTCCTCTAATGGTTCACAAACACCAAGAGCAAGAGGATGAAGAGGAGAGAGGAAGGGGGCTGCCCTAAAATGTGTGGAACCCTAGAAGAAGTCTTGTCATGTTTTTGGGTCATAAGGGATCTATATATATATATATATATATATATATATATATATATATATATATATATATATATATATATAGGAGGCTATTAGGGTTATATATAGAAATCCGCGCCAGTCTTTCCATCTTGAATGATTCTTTGATTGGAACGAAGTGAGCTGACTTTGTCAAACGATCGACAATCACCCAAATGGTATCATACCCACTCGAGCACTTGGGTAGTTTGGTGATGAAATCCATGGTGATCATCTCCCATTTCCATTCAGGTATCTCGGGTTGCTGGAGCAGACCCGAGGGTTTCTGATGTTCAATTTTTACCTTGGCGCAAGTCAGACACTTGCCCACAAATGAAGCTATCTCAGCCTTCATATTTGGCCACCAATATTGTTTCTTGAGATCTAAGTACATCTTGTCAGAGCCCGGGTGAACAAAGTATCTGCTTCTGTGTGCTTCCTCCATGACTAACTCTCTGAATCCTCCGGACTTGGGAATCCAGATCCTGTCCATGAAACAATGGACTCCGTCACTTCTGATCTCAAGTTTCTTTTCCATTCCTCTCAAATCTTCAGTTGACATGCTCTCGGGTTTAAGGGCTTCTAACTGAGCTTCTCGGATTTGCATGGGTAGGTTGGAATAGATGGTTATTGACTGGCTCTTCACCTTGTGGCTTGTACTCTCCTTTCGGCTAAGGGCATCTGCTACCACATTGGCCTTGTCGGGATGGTAATGGATTTCACACTCATAATCACTGAGTAATTCTACCCATCGCCTTTGTCTCATGTTCAAGTATTTCTGGTCGAAGATGTGTTGCAGGCTCTTATGGTCAGTGAAGATCGTGCACTTGGTTCCGTAGAGGTAATGCCTCCAAATCTTCAATGCAAAGACTAGGGCTCCTAGCTCCAAGTCGTGTGTGGTATAGTTGACCTCGTGTGCTTTCAACTGTCTAGAGGCATAAGCAATTACTTTCCCCCTTTGCATAAGCACACAACCTAAGCCTTGAGTAGATGCATCGCAGTAGACAACAAAGTCTTCTGTCCCTTCAGGTAGGGACAGGACAGGCGCGCTGCACAAAGCTTTCTTCAGCGTCTGAAATGCGGTTTCTTGTTTATCACCCCAACAAAAGGGTACACCTTTCTGTGTTAGAGTGGTTAGAGGTTTAGCGATTTTGGAAAAGTTTTGGATGAATCTTCGATAATAGCCAGCGAGACCCAAGAATTGCCAGATTTCTGTGGGTGTCTTCGGGGCTGACCAATTCTCTATTGCCTTAATCTTGGAAGGATCGACATGAATACCCTCTTCACTCACCACGTGACCAAGGAAAGTTACCTTCCGTATCCAGAACTCGCATTTTGAAAACTTCGCGTATAATTTCTCAGATCGCAGGGTCTCCAACACGAGCCTCAAGTGTTGTTTGTGGTCTTTTTCACTTCAGGAATAGACGAGTATGTCATCGATGAACACTATGACAAACTTATCCAAATAAGGACGACACACCCGGTTCATCAGGTCCATGAACACTGCCGGTGCGTTGGTTAGACCAAAGGGCATTACTACGAACTCGTAGTGTCCATATCGAGTCCTGAAAGCTGTTTTGGACACATCACTTTCATGAACTCGTAACTGATGGTACCTTGACCGAAGGTCTATCTTAGAGAAGTAACTGGCTCCCTGGATTTGATCGAAAATGTCATCTATTCGCGGAAGAGGATATCGGTTTTTGACAGTCAACTTGTTCAGCTCGCGATAATCGATACACATACGAAAGGATCCATCCTTCTTCTTGACAAACAAAACCGGAGCTCCCCAGGGTGAGGAACTCGGTCTAATGAATCCTTTGCTAAGCAACTCGTTAAGTTGACTGGATAACTCCTGCATTTCTGCTGGAGCTAAGCGATATGGAGACTTCGCTACAGGAGTAGCCCCAGGAATTAGGTCAATACGGAACTCAACCTGACGCTCGGGAGGGATTCCTGGAAGCTCTTCGGGAAACACATCAGGAAAATTACAGACCTCGGGGATGCTCGCGAGGTCTTTAACTTCTTGTTTCTCGTTGATTACATGGGCCAAGAATGCAACACACTCCTTTCGCAGGAGTTTCTGAGCTTTGATGCAGGAAATGATACGAAGGTTGGAACCGAGTTTATCGCCATAGATCACTAGCGCTTGACCCGAAGGAAGGTTGAGACGGATGGCTTTTTCAAAGCAAAGGATATCTGCATGATTGGGACTCAACCAATCCATGCCAATGATGACATCAAAGCTCTTTATGGATACTAGCATAAGATCGATAGGAAATGAATGGTCGTTCAGGGTAAGAGTGCAATCTACAAATACCTCACTCGCACTTTCTTTCTCTCCGTTTGCCATTTCGACGGTAAATATTTCAGCTAAAGGTTGGGAATCATGTTTTAGGTTATGTTTGAATGCATGACTAATAAAACTTCTTTCAGCACCCGAATCGAAAAGAATATTAGCATACGAGTTGTCGAGAAGGAACGTACCCGAGACAACAGTGGGATCGGCGACCGCTTCTCCCCGTCCCATAGCAAGGACCCTTCCGGTGTTGTCAGCAGTAGTCTTCTTGGGGCAGTTACTTTTAAAGTGCCCGACTTCACCACAGTTATAACAGGCTTGACCGACGCCTGTTCCAGAGGATTGATTTGCTAATTGAGTCGGAGCTTTGCAGTATCGAACAGTGTGCCCCTTCTTACCACAATTGGTACAGGATAGATCTCGACAGGGACCAGGGTTGTGGTGATACTTGCATTTTTCACAATGAGGGAGATTACCAACATACCGGCTGGTAGGAGTTGGAGCTGTAGATCCCACAACAGAGGCAGCAGCAACGGGCGTAGTAGCAGCATGGACTGCTACTGTTTGTTGTCTTTTGGAGGATCCCTGAGAAGATTGACCCTTCTTCTTCTTCCAGAATTTTCTTTTCTCACCACTGCTTTTAGTCGACTCAGGGGTAGCAGTGGTGGCTTCCTCAACATCATCACTGTGGTGAATTATGGCTTAGGCTAAAGTCTTAGCACTATCATAAGTATCTGGGCGAGCAGCTAAGACATGACCTTTTGTCGGATTGGTTAGCCCCCAAATAAACCTCTCGATCTTTTTGCTTTCAGGGGTGACTAGACCAGGGCAAAGAAGGGCAAGATCATCAAATCGGGAAGTGTAGGCAGCAATGTCGGAACCCTTCATCTTTAGATTCCAGAGCTCGTGCTCTAGTTTTTGCATTTCACCTCGGGGACAATATTCAGCAAGGAGGAGTTCTTTCATAGCTTCCCAGCTCATAGCATTGGCTACAGGGAGGGTTAAGGATTTGACTCGGCCATTCCACCAAGTCAATGCTTTATCAAGGAAGGTACAAGCTACGAACTTGACCTTATCAGACTCAGCACAGGCACAGATTTCGAAGATGGATTCGATCCTCTCGATCCATCGGGATAAGGAAATGACACCACCAGTGCCATTAAAGAAAGAAGGCTTCGCATTCATGAAATCCTTGTAGGAACCCTCCTTATGGCGTTCCTGGTTACCATCTTGATTCTGATTAATGCCTCCTGAACCACCAGAACCACCGGTGTTTAGCTGGGACATGGCAGCTGCCACCGCGGCGGTAACAGCTGTTTGAAATAACACAAGATCGATTTAAGGAGGAGGTGGCGGAGGGTTGTTGGAGTTGGATCTTCTTCTGGGAGGCATCTTGATCTAATAAGATCAAGAAAGAGAGAGGATGATAAGTCCTCTGAATTGAATCGAGAGATATGACAGATATTATTCCAAATAAGCGATAAAATAGGAAAGAGTTATTGAAGCATTTACGTTTGTCATAACTAAATCATCGAGGGGCCCAAAGATATCGCTTTTAACCTACTTTGGATAAAAGGAATGGATAAAATATGATACAATGCTTGCTTGCACTTACTCACCAAATCACACACAACAATATGTTTTATAACACCAAGTTACTAGTGCGTTTACATATTATCAATGTGCAACCGATTTGCAAGATACAACTCACACATCTCGGTTTCAAGAATATAAGATGTTATCGTCTCACCAATCACTTGTGATACAATTCATGGAGTGATCCAAGTGAGTGTGGGTTTAATCCAATGCTTAAATCATATTCATAAGCACTCATGAATGTTGCAGCAAACATTTGCTTATGTCTAATGCTCTTTATACAATCCACACACCAATTCACGACAGTCTTCATTCATACCTACTTCCAACATATGAACGACTGTGGCTCGTTCGAATAATTTGACTGTTCTAAAGCAATTAAATTATTCAGGAAGTCAAAACATGAAAAGTGAAACACAAGAATAATACTAATCCCATATGGCCTCAAACCTTTGAGTATAAATAAAACACCTTTTATTTATCACCATATCGATTACTCATTATTTGTCGTTTCGGGTAATCAACTTCTTACTTGAATTATTACACTTGTCCCATGCTCTTAGCATGCACACAATGTTTACCTATGGTTCTTACTTTGTGAAATAGATCCAATGAACACATTTCCAATCATACTCATTTCACAACTCCTAATCCTTTTCATAAGTGTAAGAATATCAAATTCTTGCCACTTATAGAATATGCTAGATTCTAACATTTTATGCAATGATCCTTTCGTAATATTACTGCACCAAAGTCACAAAGACTATTGCCAATGATATTACAAAGTTCTCTATCGGAGATTGTTACAATACAATTTCTTAGATATGATGTCTCTCACTCAAAGAAATTCCTTTGAACATCCTTTTGCATAAAAGTTTCTAATTTACACATAGATTTTCAATATTCAATTCCCAATATGGAAAACTTTCCATATTTTCCATATGACATCTCATTCTTAATAGAATCTTATATGTTCATAATAATGTCGATATGGTCCATCCAATACTATACTTCCAACTACTCACAAGCGACCAATCCTCGGCGAACTTTGGATTGTCCTTTGATAGTTGTTTAATTATCTTAGTCAAAACCGATTCTCGTCCTTTTTCCCTCTAAATGCGCTAGACATTTGGAAAATTTTAGAATGGTCAAATATCGTAGCATTTGCAATCAATCCTATACCCAAAGCGTATGGGACACGATGCATAAAGATTTGATACTTCATCAATCTTCTGCCATAATATTTTATTTGCTATGTTCTCAAAATTCGAATTGTGAAGAGGAATGTCGTAATCATAATCAAAATTTTAAGAACACACTATATACCTTTGACTAAATTTATTAACATTCCACAACCTAAGCCTTTAGATTTGAAATGAAGCATAATATTCTCTCCTTTAATTATAGCAAAACAACTATTCCATCCTTACAACTTTGCAAAGAATGACTCTTGTTTTCTATAATTAATATTGCCAACTTGCAATACTTTCCTTAATAATCATACAATCATAACATTTATGCTCCCACTATCATGATGATTATTATAAACATAACACTTATGCTCCCACTAGCTTTAACATGTATTTAGAAACAACTTAACTTTCAGAAAAACCATGCTTATTGAATTTCTTAAGTTCATGTTTCTAATACTTAGTGCTTTGATAATCTTTTATCAAGGCTTCTTGAACTTATACACCTTTACCTTAGATAGTTCATATGTGTGTCTAAACAATTGCCAAACCTCACAATTCAAATTATGGAAAGGGATACCGTAACCATAATCGAATTCGAGAATGCAATTTTACAATCACTATCTTCTTAAAATCTTTCTTACTGAAAGTATTTCCTCACAATCATTTTCATGAAGGAGGAAATCTTATGACACTTAGATTTAAACGGTGTATTTGTTCCTATCCATGTGAATTTTTTGAAAACCAAAGTTTACGACAAATTCAAACTCATATGGATCGAACTTTCTTAATCTCGATTTCTTGCCTTATGGTAGCACATGTCACACCCCGAAAACCGAAGGCAGAAACATTTCCGGGGTAGACTCCACGTTGAGTATCAAATCCAATGTACATAGTAAGTAAAGTGAAACAAACATTACATTACATATTTAAAGTTTTACAATTTGTTTCAAAAGACACAGTTTATACAGTTATGATACATAATATAGACATAAACAAAACGAACGAGCCTTGCACGCACACTATCCTGAATCAAGTAAGTCTTCGGGTACCTGTACTATCGATGACCTGAGAACACAAGCAGTTTGAAAAATCAGCATAACGCTGGTGAGTTCATAAGTAGTTTTGTTTTGTGAAAATGTTTATGTTTCCTTTCTATTTTTGAAAATGTAATACACGCCAAGAAAATCCCATATTTTCTTAAAAGTTGGTTGTTGTTTCACTAAAGTAAAGTATAGTTTGGCTATCCAATTTGTTGTTCTACTCCGTTTACGTACCAGTGTATTCCCAGGAAAGTCCCATACTTTCATGAATGTTAATTATTGTAAAAGATGTAATGTTATTCAGTTTGTTACACTTTTCTGGTTATGCATATGTTACCCAGGAATGCCCCATGATTTCCTGTATGTTGGTTTTCAATGTGAAAGATGTATTCTGCTAAACCTGGTTATGAACAAAGTTTTCCCCAGGAAGGTCCCATACCTTCCTGAATGTTGATTATCTTATGTAAAAGATGTAAAAGATGTGAAAGATGTAAACTGAATCCTGGTTATCTGTAAAATGTAGTAAGTGGTTCATTATTACTATAAGTAAATCTCTGTTATCCTAATTGCGAGTTCCATAACCATATTAAAGACTGAACCTGTGGCAATAAGTAGTCCATAACCTTGTGGCAATAAGTAGTCCACAATCTTATGACTTTCGTCACCCTTGAACCATTTCGGTTCGGCTGTAGCTAGCAGCCAGGTGTGGGGTAGTCAGCCCCGTATAGATCTATACACTCAAGTCACGCTCTCTAAATCCCATAGATTCTAGTTACGGGTGTAGCCCTCCACTCACGTATCTCTGTGGAGTGTTCGCCGAGGACGTGTCTCCAATCATACGGAATAACAAATTTACTAGTAATAATAGGATAATCCTCCATTCACGTATCTCTGTGGAATGTTACCGAGGACAAGACAGTGCACGAATTATATTGTTCATGTGTTATAATCTCATGCTTTTAACTGATAAATTGTGGAAACCATTTGTGAAATATATAAAACATAATCGTTTATAAAATCTATTTCACAAATAAATGTTTAAGTGATATGTATATTCTACTGGTTATCAGTTATGTATATCAGTATTAAAAGCATATGGAATGTGAAACACACACACATGAAAATAAGTTTTGAGTACAAGAAAACCCTTGTACTTTGCTTGTGTTCCCCCCTGAAAACAGTGAAAAACAGTGAAAAATGTAGGGGTATGAACTCACCGGACTCGGAAATGTGTCGGTTTTGGATACTAGACGTTGCTTCGGGGATTGTTTACTCGCGATGCCCCTATTTAAAATGTAATAATGTCCATATAATACTAATTAGATTTACAATCACTAATTATTTAGGACATTACACTCCAATGAGGTTAAACACCTCAAAACGAGCGTTTGGAGTGACCCGGGTGACATCTATCGACGAAATATGGCGCTAGGGACTTGGGACTTGAGTTTACTCTCCATAAGTAAACATTTAAATGAGTTTACAACCACAAAACACACCCACACATGAGTTTACGGCCGTAAACTCATGTTGGTGTGATTTTGAGGGTTTAATGGCTTAAATGGAGATGGGGATTGCTAGAATGGATATCTAAAATGCCTTGGAACACTTGGAATGAATTAACATCATTAAAAAGGGAGTTGACGGCCACACTCTTGGAGTTTACGGCCATAAACTCACCCATGGACAAGAATGATTAATTTGAACTACAAAGGACAATCACATGTGATTCTAACAAATTTTCTAAGTATTGTTATGAATTTAGATTACCATTTAACAAACTTTTAGGAGTTTACGGCCTAGAGGCATGTTCTATGGCCGTAAACTCTCTTTATGCTCTTGAAAAATTAGTTTTTGATGCTTAAAACACTCATATGAATTCTAGAAATTTTTTTCCAAGCCTTTAGGGTGGTTTAAGATATCATTTGACACACTTATAGGAGTTTACGGCCTAGGAGGAGCTCTTTGGCCGTAAACTCACTTATGTATGACATTTAGTGTGTTTAAGGTCTCCAAATCATTTTTAGATGAATCTAGGATTTACCACAAGGCCATTGGTTGAGTTTCAAAACATTTGGACATGATTAAAGGCACTAAATCCCCATTAAAGAGGAGTTTACGGCCCAAGAACATACCTTGGCCATAAACTCTCTTTTGTCCCTTATAATTCATGTTTTAATTGTTTTTAGTCTAGATTTGCAAGCCTTATAGTCATATCTAAGTCCCAACTTTGATTTGGAAGGGTAATTTGGTTTTAAAAACCCCATTTAATGGAGTTTACGGCCCAAGCTTGCTCCTTGGCCGTAAACTCATGTTCTTGGTCCCAAAACTCAAATAATTCATCAAATTGAAGGCTAAAGATGTTGAATAACATGCTAGGGAGGTTACCTCAAGGATTTGAAGCCTTAAACTTGAGATTTGGACCTTAATTCTAGCTTGAGGAGAGAGGTTGTGAGGGTTTAATGAGAAATTGGCCAAAGGCTTCAAATGAAGTCTTAAAACACTTTATATAGTGTTCGGGAATTGGACACGACGAAATTCTACCCAAAACCGACGTTAAGTGGGGCTTTTGGTCATACCCGACCAAATTGTCGTGACTCGATATGGTCGATTCTATAATTATTCCGATTACTAACGTGGGGTGTTAAAATGATTTCTAAATGTATTAAGACACCCATTAAGTCATTTTAGGTTGATATAAGCTAATGACTTAATAAAATGACGAAATCGGAAACGAATTTGGAAATGACGTTTGGTTGATCAAATTGGATTACAAGTTGAGTTACAAGAAGTGATATGAAATTTCGGGTTGTTACAGCACAGCTGCCCACCATGTCTTCCAAGTAGTTAAGCAGCTCACCCTTTCCTATCAATGTACCTTTCATTGATTAAGGTGCCTTGCCTTTTATGTGTTCAAATGAGGACTCATAGGACTCACATGCATAATTAACTCAATTGGAATGGCACATAAACAAAATAGTGTCAACACGATAGGTTGTAAACCTCAACTCGTGTGCTAGTGATGATCGATAAGGTCTATTTTGATTTGTTCTTGAAACCTTTCAAGAGCATTAAGACTCCCACTCACTCCTTGATATATAAGATTCTCTTGTCAATAAACATTTCTTGACAACCAAATATTCAAGAGTTAGTGTAGTTTTTATCAAAACACTTCATAAATTGGTCTTAGTTGGTCTTTGTCTTATCCATGACATCCCAACTTTCCTCATTTGATGAATGTTATAAACCTTCTTAATACTTTTCACTTAATGTCACAGTCTTAACTTTAAGACTTGTTTTGGAACAAAGTATGATTGACTTCTTGATTTAACCATTTCTTCAGTCCTTGATTCCTCTTCTTAAACATACAATTCTACTAAGACTCACTTAGAGGATCAATTGAGATATGGTTCTTAATCATTAACACCTATCATAAAGCATAAAAGCTACTCTCCCTTCTTCTTAGAATGGAGAAACTTTTATCTTTCTGTCTACTTGATTCTTTTTATTCGTTTTTGCTATTGATTTAAACCTTTTTAATCAATTCCGAATTACGCTTAATCTTATAAGTATAATCATATTTACTAAACTTTTAGTAAATCTTGACAAATATCTTGTTACTATTATGGTGGACTTGATCAACACACAACTTTGTGTACTCGATTTCCTAGTCCTTCAGTTGACACTTTGTCAATGAATTAGTCTAACTTCCAAATATGGAATTTCTCATTCATCGTACAACCAAGTTGCATGATTCAAAGTTTCTGTCCAATTGAAACTTGGGCGATGAGAAACTCTCCCTATTTGGTAAATTCTCGACATTTCCACAAACAACATAATTAAGAATCAAATCCATTATTGCTAATATTAGAAACCTTCAAACATCAATTTTCATGCATGCCATTGCAAGGATAAATAAATAATATAAAATCAAAATTTATTTTATTGCGGAAAAAATTTGTCCTTACAATGCAATTCATTGAAAAACTATGCTAATACATCTTTTTTTTAGCAATCTTATTCTAACTCTAAGTAGTAGCTCAAGAATCTAATCTTCGAGAAATGCGATCGAAATCCATTCCGTCACGGTTAGATTCTGCTCACTTCTTCCCTTAAGCTACTTTTCTTTTCTTCGATCCTACAAAATATCAATTGTAATCTTATCACATTATGTATTAAGAATCTAGAATAGAAGCTTAAAAGAGTTAGTTAATGGATTTTACCTATATTAGAATCTTAGGTAAATGGGGCAGCTTCGTCTCCAATGCCTTTTTCTCTTGGCAATAAAAGCAAATTAACTCTTTTGGAACATGACATGGAACTTCTTCAGACATTTCCTTTCTCTTATGATCAAACTTTTCGATCATAGCATGTCTTTCGTTGCCATTGTCTATATCCATAGAGGTCTTGAAGGCAGATTCACCAATCAACTTTGCTTTTCTATTGCGCCAAACCATTGCTGATTCAGCATCAATAAGCATATAGGTGAGATCTATAAGGGTCATGTGGCGGTTCATCATATAGTACTCTCTTACGAAGTCACTATATGAGTTAGGAAGTGACTGAAGAACCCAATCAATAGCCATTTCCTCACAGACAACGGATCCCAACATTCTTAACCTATCAATGTATGACTTCATCCCTAGGACGTGTGCACAAACCGACTTTCCTTCTTTATGTTTACTTGCCAAAAGGGCTTGAGAGAGTTTGAGCTTTTCAAGCCTTCGAACTTGTGGGTTAGGGAGAACAATTGGAGGAGGTGGAGGAAGTGAAGCATGATTTCTTGTTCCTCGATCGAATCGTGGAATACCATCTTCATGCGGAATGCTTGTTCCACGGGATTTAGGAAGACCATAGTTCTCAAACTTTGACATCTACAAAACGGGAGAAAATGAATTCAAGTTAGTTGATTGATTGAGTCCTTAGTAAATCACCCAAATGAGAAACTAAGGCTAGGACCCAACACAATATTCTACAACTCGGGAGAGGGATGCCATAACCCAAATTGCAGAACATTTGAAGGTAAGTGAATGACGATTCAATAATTTCCACCATGAAAAACGAAAAAGAAATTTTAGTTTTTAGTCTATGAAAACTCCTAGATCCTTTGAGATTAATTGAACATTTCAATGGCATGTTTAAATCTCGATATGCCCCTCTTGTTTGTGACTGAGATGCCGAGGATCACAAAGCGGGTGTGAATAACCATGCAAACTACATGGTGCCCCCACATGTTACAGTTACCTATTCGATGTGCCGGTAAACCACACACGATCCACCGAACTATGACAAACATTGAGTCACCCTTTGCTACCTTTGCTTAGAATCATTTAGTGTGCCGGTAAACCACACACGCTCCACTAACGTCTTTGCAAGGGCACAAAGTGTAATTTCATGGAATTGCATCAATTCACTTTTGCCTAAGTAACTAAGATTGGGAATTTGTAAAACATTTAGTTACTTTTGTAATTCATTATACTTATAATGGAAGGTTTCGTCCTATCCTACCCGTTCGGCTAACGATTCTCCATTGGTCAAGAGTGCGGTGGGTAAGAGTGGATACCCATTCAATCGCCATTTTATAGGCAATTTCCTTAAACACCCCTTATAGACCAGCTTCGTGAATGAGGCCTACTAACGGTAAGACTGACTTTTACTCATACATATATATAATGTTAGACTTTTAATGTTATATATAGTATAGGGTATATTTTACACTTTTAAAATACTAGGTGGTCAAATTTAATAATTATACCTTTAATTCAATTAAATTGTAAACCAAAACTTTTATGGATTTATTAAACCTCTTTTAATTATACACCTTAATTAATTAATAAAACCATAAGGGTGTGATTTGAACTTTTCAAAAACAATACTAGGGTTTAGAATTTAAATATACATCAAAATTAAACAATTAATCAAAATTTAAATTCCAAAACTTGAGGGCATGTTTTGAAACCTTTTTCAAAACATTAGGGTCTCAACTATTTAAATTTCAAAACAACAATGCTTTTGAGGTCAAATTTAAACTATAAAACCTAAAGCGGAAAATGTGAAACTTTTCATAACACAAGGATCAACTAACAAATAATCTTAATTAACAATTAATCACATAATTATCCATATCTGATTTATTTAATGATTTCTTGCAAAACAATTTACCAATTTAATCAAAATAATTAATCAATTATCACATAAGGAAACAAATATTTTATTAATTGATAAATATCTTCAATTAGATCAACAATATAGTCATATATATCAAAAAATGGGATTTATATTGATTTAATATGATAAGGCAAGTATCCTCAAGAAAAAACAGCAAGAAATCTCGGTTTTCCCTCATTCTGACCAGCCGACTCGTCAAGTCAGGCATGGACTCGGCGAGCTCATCTAGAGACTCGGCGAGTTCAGCAAGCAGATCCACAAAAAACGAATTTTTTCAACATACAAGGCATCAATACAATAGAAACCAATCTAGGCTCTGATGCCACTGATGGGTTTTGGTCCTAAGAACATCCTATGTGCTCATACAAACCCTAATGCTTGGATCTAGGTTTCTCTATTGTACATGCAAGTTATCCAAGACTATAAACCCTAATTCTAGCATACAAGTAATCTTATTAACATAAGAATGGGTTTAAGATATTACCTTGATTGTTATGTAGCAATAACAATCCCAAATCCTTCTTCTATTGACTTTAGAAAGCTTAGAGTCACAAATGTCACTCCTCTAATGGTTCACAAACACCAAGAGCAAGAGGATGAAGAGGAGAGAGGAAGGAGGCTGCCCTAAAACGTGTGAAACCCTAGAAGAAGTCTTGTCATGTTTTTGGGTCATAAGGGATCTATATATATATATATAGGAGGCTATTGGGGTTATTTAACAAGGAAACCCTAATTTAGATGCTTAAGCCCTAAGCAACCCATGGATCCCTTTCCTTAAGGCTTGGGATGATTTCCCCATGGGTTTCCCCATAGAATTCGTCCACTCCTTAATACAAGGCAATCCATGACCCAATTGCAATTATCTTATAATTACAATTCCAGTCCCTTAAGTTTAATTAATCTCTTTTAGTCACAAAACTAATTACTAATTAATTATTGACTAACATTAATTAAACAATATGATTTCTTCTTTCATATATTATTCTCATAATATATTAATAAATCATATTTAATCCATTCTCTCCATAATTCATCCTATCAAGTTGCTTTGGTGAAGGCAACCCAAAAGGACCATGCACCATCGGGTCAAGTACATACCAAAATAGTTATGGACTTAGACACTAATCCAACAATATGATCAAACTTCACACTTCTACTACATCGAATTCATGGGTTCATGATACGGGATGTGGTGCTCACATATACTCAGTATTGCATGGACTAAAGGGAAGAAGGAAACTCAAGCTTAGGGAGATCAATCTGATCATGGGAAACAAATAAAGTTTATTTGTCACAATGGTTAGAAAGTTCAAGATTACGCTTAGTAGTGGAGTTATGATTAGTTTACATAATTATTATTTCTCTTCTCGAATAACTAGAAACATAATTTCTTTCCATGAATTGTATAAAAAAGGCTTTTCATTTTCGTTTGATAATGAAAGGGTGGCATTCTAGTTTATAAAGATAGTTGTTTTTTGTTTAAAATTTCCCCTTTCAATGGAATATTTGAAAGTGTTGTTTTTGTTTCTAACTTCTTTACCCATGTTCAAATCCGGACACTACACAACACCTGTGGCCATGAAGTTTCGCCTGCAGTGACTCTAGGGTATGATGCATAGTCCATTGTTCGTAGCAGGGTTTAGTCAGTGTGCGAAAGATGGCCTATAAACCCTCGTTAAGGAAGTTTCCTTACCAAAACAAATTTGATACTGATTCTTCTAAAATCATAGATAAATCATGCTCATTGAATTCTCATCTTGGCCATATAAGTAAGAAGCGCATCGCCAAGCTCCAGTCAGAAGGAATCTTGGAATCATTCGGCCTCAAATCGGATGATGTATGTCAATATTGTTTGTTAGGAAAGATGGAAAAATCACCATTCACAGGGACTTATGAAAGAGGTGAGGGATTGTCGGATCTCATACACAAAGATGTGTGTGGACCATTCAAATCCGCCATAAGGGAAGGTAAACACTACTCTAATAAATTTGATGATGATTACAGTAGATATGACTATGTTTATTTGATTAAACATAAGTCAGATACTCTTGAAAACTTCAAAGAGTATTAGAATGAAGTACATAACTAAGTGGGCAGGAAGATAAAGTGTCTCCATTCCGATAGAGGATGAGCATACCTTAGTATCGTGTTCAAGGATCATCTTAACAATTATGGAATAGTCTCACAGTCGGCTCCTTTAAGGACACCATAATTGAATGGTGTTTCTAAAAGGAGAAATCAGAGCATATTAGATATGGTTTGAACTATGATAGGTCGTGTTTCTTTATCCATCATGTTTTGGGGATATATAATTGAGAGAACATGTCATATCCTAAACCTTGTTCCAACTAAGAAGGTTTCAATGACAACTCATGAAATGTGGACATGAAAAGTTCATTTGCCTAACCACATTAAGGAATGGGGTTGTGAGGTTTTCATTCGGCATGAAACCCATGACAAGCTAGTATCCAGGTCTGAGAGTTGTCACTTTGTCGATTATCAACAAAAATATTTTGGATATTTTTTTTTACAAACCTAGTAAATATATAGTGTTTGTAGCTCAAAAATTAGTGTTCCTTGAGAGATAACTTATATCTCAATAGAAAATACCTAAAGTCCAAGGACCAACTCTGCAATCCTCTCTCACAAAAGAGGGGGACCAAATGGCTGCAGCATGTAATAAAAAGTATGTTTGTTTTTTAGCCATGCAGACTGCTGCAATAAGTTAAATTAAGGTGTGAAGATGCTTGAAGCAGAGGGTCAAGTGTTGCGCCACGCAACAATTTTTAAGTCAGAAGTCTTCTGAAAAACGATCAACTGAGAAAGGCCAAGTGACGCGCATGTGCTGACTGGCGCAACAATATGTGGTCAAAAGTGGTTTTTTTAGAAAAAAACAAATAGCACCTAAGTCCATGATGGATAACCAAGTTTGGCATTTTCTTGATCTAATGCCTGCTCTTAAGATAGTAGGTTGTAAATGGATCTTCAAGAAGAAGACCGGAATAGATGGGAATGTGCACACAATCAAGGCAAGGTTGGTGGCAAAAGGTTATAATCAGACTCAAGGAATTGATTATGAGGAAATGTACTCACAAGTAGCCACGATAAAATCTATTCGGATACTACTTGTCATATCCGCTTTTCATGACTATGAAATATGAAAATTGTTGTTAAAACATCCTTCCTTAAAGGGGAAACTCTCTAAAGATGTGTACATGAGACAACCTGAAGACTTTGAATATGCCAAGTACCCAAAAAGAGTGTGCAAGCTTGAAAAGTCCATCTATGTACTTAAGCAGCCTAGTATTGTATAGATTTACTATAACTCTAGATGAGTCTTGTGTGTATGTCTAAGCTAGTGGGAGTGTCTTTGTTTTCCTAGTATTGTATGTTAATGACATACTACTCATACGAAAAAATATTCCCGAGATGGAAAATATAAAAGCTTGGACGAGAAGTGTTGCACTATGAAAGACTTCGGAGAAGCGGCATACGTACTTGGTATAAGGGCTTAATGGGATAAACAAAATCATTTGTTTTGGACTTAGTTAGAGTACATATGTGGATAATGTTTTGGAAAAATTCAAAATGGAAAATTCCAACAAAAGAGATATTCCAATGCATCATTCCGTGAAATTAAGTAAGACTTAATGTCCCAGTTCTAGTGTTGAACTGGAAAGGATGAATCAATCCTATATGCTTTCACTATAGGATCGATCATGTAAGCTATGACATATACTCGTCCTAATGTGACATATCCATTTAGTATGATGAGTCGATATCAGGGAAATCAAGAAATGAGTCATTGGACGACTATCAAGAACATTCTTAAGTATTTGAGAAATAAAAAAGACATATCGCTTGTGTATGGTGGAGAACCAGAACTTGAAGTGAAAGGATATAGTGATGCTAGTTGCGAAACATATAGACATGATTCAAAGTCATAGTCAAGATAGGTATTTGTTTTGAATGGTGGTATAATTGTAATGCCCGCAAGAGAAGGTTAGATGATTAAGGAATAAAAGGATAATTATTCATCATGGTGATAAATAGATGTTCTCAATAGAAGGTTGTATATGACAAATAATGTAAACAAACGTCATAGTAATCATATAACCCAATACGCAAATATAGAGAATGTCAGAATCCGACTTCATATGAGGAAGTTATGATTTTTTGAAGTTTTAGAATAGCAGTAAGTGGTACAGAAAATGGAATAGAATGTGAATTAGATGAAAAAGTCTAAATGGAAGTTGTAGATCTCGTTGATAGCTACGCGTGGATATAAAGAACGTCGAAAACCGTGCCCGTATGAAGAAGTTATAGAATTTACAAAATCCACATTTTACATGGCGTGCAAAGTGCGCAGAGAGCGCGATGCATGCTTATAGATTATGTAAATGCAGACCACAGAGGAATTGACACGTGGCACAATGACTGGTGAGACGTAACCTTAGGCATGTAGTGAGGATGGTGAAAATCATCCGATAAATAGCAGCAACCGCCTCATTCACTCTTCACAATCCACAATCTTTCTCTCTAAACTCTCTAAAGCCAAAATCTCAATAATTCCTTACGATTTAGGGTATTGAGCTAGGCTATGAAGTGTTTGAGATCCCGAAAAGTGGAAGCTCTCGAGTAGGATTTCTGCTAGTGCAATTTTCGACACTTCGCTAGAAAATCTCTGTAAGTTAAGCTCAACTTATCTTAAATCAAGTGTAATTTATATTTATATTCACATTCATTGTTATGAATTTATAAATAAGATTTACCAGTTATTCAATGTAATATGATTAATTTATCTACTTACGGGGGTGATGTCTAGATAAGATTTAGTGAGGTGTTTAAAGTGAGATTTCCAAATAGTATACTCTTTCAACCAAACAGAGCCTACCTCTGATATGATCTTACCTAGTTGCTTCTTATTTGATAGATCTTGACCTAGACATTGGGATTATTAAGGAATATAGAATATCATTAGTCATAAGAAGTATAAGACTATGACATAGTGATAATCATACTTAGGTCGCATCAAAAGAAAAGCTATTTACCAAGGTGAAGCGTTGGTGACTACTCTAGTCATCCTCTTTTTGAAAAGTGAGTGTGTTGTCACTTTCAAGATTACACATATATACAAGTATTCTAATTGCTTAAATGTTATGTGTGCTGGATAGTTGTGTTTAATATATCTGTGCAACCTAATATTACTATTACTTGATTAAACTATGCATATTTTATCAAACTTAAAATATTATTAGGTAGTAAAGGGTTATATGTGACAAATAAATCAGAGGTTGTGATAGGATAGTGACCGACTATGTGAAATAATAAAAGAGGGGATGTGTGTGACATCCCAAAATTCAAGGTCATTTAAAAAAAATTATTTATGCTTATTTGAAAATCAGAGTATTCATTTAAAAAAAATAATACTGTGGAATTTGTTCCCAAAAAACATGATAAATATATTATCAAAGCATTTCCAAAGAAATGTATTTTGTTTGTATCAAAATTTTTTGGATGTCATCGTCAATACATCAACATAAGTATAAACAAACCTTGCATTAATTTACACTAGTGATTTACATCTCCTTTAATCTCTCAGTGTAATGCAGCTTCGAATCGACACCTGTGATAGAAATAAACTGAGTGGGTCAGGTTGGGAAACCTGACGAGTACGCAGATTTTCAACCCATAATAATAAAGTTATTATGCTTCATCATCAAACAATTAACCCAATTACCCATCTTTATTATCTTCTTTATTCTAAAGGAACTACCCTATGAAACATCTATTCTTCATTTATTTATTCCTAAGGATTGTCCTAAGGGATAGGTACGAAATCCATCACGGCCAATAGCACAGCTGCCAATGTTATCTATTAGGCACAACTGACAATATTATCATTTAGGCGCAACCACTAGGATTATGATATTTTCTATTAGGTGCAATTGCTGATATTTTCCTTTATGTGCAACTAGTAGAATGTTTAGAGCATATCGTAGTTCAAAAACATCTACATGTTGTGGAGAAACTGCCAATGTTCATATATAAGGCACTAAGTCCTTAGCTGTCAATGTTCATCTATATCATCTTTCATCCCTCATCATTCATCTACCCATCTTTACCCAATATTTTTATAGGTATAACATACGTATATTGTTTACATCAAATAAAACATATGTATTTGGTTCATCCAGCATAGATATCAAGAGCACAGATAATATGCATGCATAACACATAATTTATATTAAATACTTCATATATATGTGTAAGATAAAAGTAACTATGCACTCACTTGTTAAAGTGATGGTTCCAAACTCGGACAACACTTCGCTTCTAACAATTCTATTTTCCTTTGACGAAACCTAGTATAATTACCGCTAGATTTTAGTATAGTATTTATTGAGAGTATTTACGAGCGATATTGTTTTATAAGTTTTAAACAATACTTCTCAACTACTATGTACAGACAAGGGCCAGACATGAAACACCAAAGGGCAGGACCAATTTGGTATTATAGCACTTCTGAAATCCAACAACCCTATGCGGTCTTTAAAAACAGATTCCGTGCACCGTGAGTAGTTAAAAGATATTATAATAACCCTTTTAAAGTGTATATATATATATATATATATATATATATATATATATATATATATATATATATATATATGATTTCATAATAACAATAATAAACTTAAACATAAGCTATACTTAGAGTAGGATAAGCATATCTCACTTACCGGGGGTTTGGTTAGAAACCAGGCTCTATGGGGGCAGAACTTCCAAGCCGAAAAGATCTTCTTCTCGGAGCCTTCTAGAACTTCGATATTCGCCTCTTAGGACATGGGAAGTACTAAGGATTGGGAGAGGTTTAGAGAGAAGTTAGAGAGAGAGAGTAGGGTTGAGATGTGAAGAAAATGCGAGAACCTCGCATGCTATTTATAGGCTGGAAATTAGCTAAAATTGGCAAGCTCTAGGCCTCCAACCCTACGTGTTGGTGTGCCAAATGTCACCATCTGGTGGGAAGGCGTGGGGAGGAAGCAAAGGTCAGGATTGTTCCACGTGTCACTCTGAGATTACTCCAAAAACTAATTATCTTCTAAAATCCATAACTTACGCATACGAACTCCATTTTTGATGTTCTTTATATCAATGTGAAGGCAGAAACGTGATCTACAACTTTTGTTTAGACTCTTTCGGCTAATTTTGAATATATTTTTAAATTTATATTTTAACAGGCTTAGACAGGTAAAGTTCGTTAAAAATTCATAACTTTGTCATCCGACGTCCGTTTTAATCTGTCTTTATATCGTTGAGATCCTATTAATGAGATCTTCAATTCTCGTTTAGACAATGTCGGCTAAAAATCAATCGATCTAAAATTCACATCCCGGACTATGTACTGTTGTGCTAAATCTTAGAAAAATCGTAACTTCCTCATACTAAGTCAGATTTGGACATTCTGTTTATCTACATTATCTATTTAACGTATACTACAAGTTTCGTTTAGATCGCTAAGGATAAAAAGTAATTTATCAAAAATTTACTTTTTATAATACGTGGTGTCGTGCCGGTTTAGTCGTAAAACTTCGACGGGTCATAACTTATTCATTATAACTCGGATTTTAGCATTCTTTATATGTATGGAACCCTTATGATATATACTTAGTTAATATTATTTATTCTAACTAATCTTCAATCAAAATGTTATTTTTGATGCTTATTGTCACTAAATTGACTAGCCGGATTATCTCCCGCTTAGTATGATTACGTCCCGGAATCATCAACGAAACAAGGATTGTATACTGACTTCGTATGCTATCTCTTCATCCTAGGTAATAACCGTAACTTCTATGTTCATTCAAATGAGTATCTAACTCTTGGACTTCTTGACTTCAGGCAGTGTGTAATCTTGCACCCGATCTTTATCCTATGTTGGAGTTTCAATTGTAACCTCTGAGTTACAAAATTAATCCTTATTAGAGACTCCTACTTCTTTTAAAAAATACTGAACTTAAGAGATGTTCTCTACTTCGATTATCATGACAAACCGATGGGTGATGCTCTAATGACCTCTCATCGTATGATGCAATGCTTAGACTCAGGTCTTTTAGAGTCAAATTCTAGGATGTAATATACCTTCCTTCATGTTCTAATGTGATATAATCACATTCTAGCATGTAGCACTTCTAGCTACAAGATTCTTTACTTTAACAGTTATCGTGATACTTCTATTGATCGCCTCGATTATCCTTCACTTCAATCGTATGGCTTAAGGCAGATGTTACATCGATCTTGGTTCTCTGAACCACGTAACATACTTATATTAGTCAGAATCAATTTGATACAACCACTAGGTTCGGAACAACAATCATCTTTTTATTTATTACTGAAACGATGGTAATGACACACTTGAACAAAACATAATCAATTACTAGCTCCTTGGTAACCGTGTGACGTTTCCTGATGCAAGCGTGAGTCATGTGCTTCCGGTAGTGTAGGCCTCTACTACAATTCACACATGCTCATACTCGTCCCAAGTATTGTCTCGCATTTCCCAAGTTCTTATTTCCTAAAATCACAAAACAATTTAACACATAAGAATGTATCCAAATAATCATTAAAATTTCCCTAGACTGCACTAGGACTTCTTCCATGCGTATCTTCAATCATAAATTTTGCTTCAACTTGGTCAGTAGTGGAAGTGTCACATGATGGGATGACTTCATGGATTATACCAAAAGTTTGTTCTTTCATCTAATCAAAAGTGTACATCTCCTATACTGGACGTATTATTTATTAGACATATTTTAAAGGCAATATACCGCTCTTCTGATATCTTATGATATGTATCATTCAATATCGTAAGCCTTCTCATTTCCTCCATTTTCTCAGCCCGCTACGAGTCCTTATCATGACACTCTATACACCAAACTAGGCGTTCGGTGTATCCAGACAGGAATATAGATAGCGAATGTTTAGACGTGTAATCCTCCTATTACTCCCAAAAGTTACATGCCAGTTTTAATACCTTAATTAAACGTTTAGAAATATGAACACATATAGTTTCCAGATCCGGTCGGCAACAAACTATAGATCCTATCAAATAATGGCATCAAAAAGAATCACAAATTATTTATCACATAAAATCATTTTAGGCATCTTCCCTAAATAAGCTAGTGCTTGTGTTTATTCTGTGGTGGTGCTGATTATCATGGCATGTGCGGAATAAGAAAATATGTAGTGAAGCATCATACAAAATCAAGAACACATGGAGTAAATAAATCTTTTAAGCTCTCATTAGTTGAATTTGAAAGACTACAAATGGGTTTTCTAGTTTCTCTCTCTAAAACTAATGCTCTCCAAATGGTTCCTTACATAATGGGAGTCACTCACTTCCTATTTATAGGAAAGACTCAACCCATTTACATGTACAAGAGGGTAAGCCATAACACTCAACATCCAAGCGTGCCGTTGCACCCTAACATTCTCCCCCTCTAAGTTAGGATTAGAAGTCCCAGCTTCAATATCAAATGAGCTTGCGCGCTCAAGACCAAACTCCCCCTCGAAATGATACCGGTCTTCAAATCCGCAAATTAATACCCGAAGCTTTGAATACCTACAGTTCATTCTCCCCCTTTTTATAATCAAGAAAATGATTATAAAACCCATTAAGGGTGAGAATCGCCCGAGGATTAATCTTCACAATACTACCCCTTGATGTGTGCAAAAAATGAAACCTTGAAAATCTTGCATGGAAAAACTGTTGGATAAGGTGTCTATGTCCATAACTTATTTCGTATATACTTGACCTGACCCGAAATTGTCCATTTGGGTTGCACTTCACCCAAACGATTTATGGATAATATTATGAGAATTGTATACTTATGTTTTATTAATATATTATAAGTTATAATATATTAATATAAAGTCATGTTATTTAATTAAGGTTTAATCTTAAATTAATTATGAATTGATTTAGTGATTAAAAGGAAGATTAATTAAATCATGGGCTATTATATTTATATGGTGTGGGCTAACACTCATTTGGGAATGAGCTTAGCTTATATGGAAGTCCATGGATGATCCATGGAGCTTTTAACCCATGGATCCTTGGAAGAGGAAAAGACATGGGTTATTAGGGTTTACCCTAATCATCTACACTATATAAACACGCCTATGTTGCATGAATTGACATCCTAGTGTGTATGAGAAGTGGTGGCCAATTTCTAGTGCAAAGTATACACTTCCATAAGGTTTTACAAGTTTGTGGTGATTTGTGATTTCCATTTGAGGCATTCACATTTTGGGTGCTTGGCTCTCAAACTCCAAGGAACCAACACTCATCAAAAGGTATGTAATTCATCTAGTTTTTTATGTTTAAAAGTTCCCCATGTCATGCTAGATAAGTTATAAACCTTGGAAAACAAATTTTGCATGTATTTTAGACAAACATAGATCCAAGGTTTATTAGGGTTGCATGTACACTTAGGAAGTGTTAGAATGCTCAAAACCCAACAGTGGTATCAGAGCCTAGGCTTGTTTGTTGATTCTTGATACAAAATTGTGCTTAAAATCGAAACTGCTTGCTGTCTGAATCGGGAAATCACCGAGTCCATGGGGGGACTCGACGAGTCCAAGCGTTTTTTCATCCAACTCGCCGAGTCAGTTCATGCCCTCGACGAGTTGGTCATGCAGAGTGCAGTTTTTCGATTGTTGTTGCTGGAAATGGACTAGAAACATTAGCCTAAACTGTTTTGGTGTTTTAAAACTTGTTTTAGTTGGTTTAATGGTTGTTCTAATCAATTTATAATAACTTATACCAAAATTTCATGCTTTGTATGTGTTCATATAATTCTTGAAACTTTGATGATCATGTTCATGTTCTTATGAATTTAGAAGATGATAGGAATTATTTGCTGAATTGTTTAGGATTAATTCTTGATCATTTATGTGTTTTAATGGAGTCCATAATTTGTTTTCAAGTTATGGATATCCGAAGGTCACTTCTTTTAAACACACATTTAAAACACATAAGTTACATAAAAATGAAGAGTCTTCATTTTTGTGAACCTTTAATTCATAAGTTATGAAATGAAAAGTTTTGAATAGTTACAAAACTTGTCGTCGAGTTTTGGAATTTGTAACGTTTCACACACTTTAATAAACTTTAATTCTAACCCTTAGAGTTTTAATAGTTAAAATTCAACACTTATACTATTTATAACATTAATGGCTAATTATTATATATATTTATAAGAATAATTCATTTTACCGTTAGTAGGCCTCATTCACGAAGCCGGTCTATAAGGGGGGTATAAGGTTGTTGCATATAAAATGGCAGCTTAATGGGTGTCCACTCTTGTGACAACCCGAAATTTTCTTTCGGACAAACTCTAAAGTGAATCATTTCAAATTAAAATTCAATTTCATTTTTATTTATTTTTAGCAAATTTATAGTTTTTTAGATTATTATAATAATTATTCCTTAAATGAACGAATGAAAGGAAATACCGTCTCGAGTCTTGGAATTTCAAAACCGCAAATACCATGTAGTTAAGAATTTCACGGCCAAACGTTTATGTTTGGAGCGTAAACTCCTCCTAAAACCGTAAAGTCATGCCTTAAGCATGAGTTTACTCCCCAAACTCCTCACTTATTACTTTCATTTTCAAGAACAACTCCAAAACTCTCTCAAGTATCATCCAAGTTTTCTTCAAGATCTTCAATCTAGTAAGTGTTTCTAGCCCTTTCAGGTTAGTATATCAATTAATCTAGTGATTATACATCCATCCATCCATTTTCGTGTTTTGCTTAGATCTTCAAAACACCAAGAACACACACTAGTGTTCTTGGGCCCTTAGCACCTTTTCAAGCTTCTAACTAGTAAGTTCTCCTACCCTACTATATTGTAAAGCTTGTTACATTTCCATACATCAAGAAAACGTCCAAAGAACACCAAGAACAAGGTGTTTACGGTCCAAGATGTTCTTGGACCGTAAACCCTAAATAAAGTTGCCAAAATGTGCCCTAGCCCTTCATAAGCCTTAGAAACTTGTTTAAATCCCTTCCTTGACGAGTTAAGGACTTGAAAACCCCAAAAGACCATAAACCATATGAGTTTACGGTAGTAAACTCAAAGGAAAATGGTTCAAGAACTGTAAACTCCATTTAGGATTGAAATGGTGCCCTAATCTCTTCCATAGACTTATACATAAAGTAGAAATGCTTCTAGGGACTTTTAAGCCTTCAAAACAACTCATGGTAAGGAAATCATGAGTTTACGACCGTAAACTCATTGGGTGATGGTCACAAAACCGTGAACTCCAATATGGGGTTTTCCTTGAACCCTAAACTCATTAGCCATGCCCTATAACACTTGGATGCAACCCTTATGACCTTTAACACTTGAAACAAAGTGTTTCCATGTCCTAGAGTGTCTTAACTTGATATATTAGTTATAAATTGACTAATTAGTTGTATATATGTTTATTATATGATAACTAGGCTCATTGTGTGTGTACAAGCCTCCACTTGTCACCTAGCACCGTGCCCGACACCTCAATCCAATCCGCTCACTACAAGTGAGTTCATACCCCTTTAACTAACCTTTGAAATGCTTTTAAATGTTATAAATGCTTTATGGGGGGGTACAAGTTAAACCATGTTAGTTATTAGATCAATCACATGTCATTAATAACTAACAAGCAAATGGATTTTTCATGCTTTAAACTATTTTACCAAATAAATGACTTTAAACTGTTATCAAAGTATTTTACATGTCAAAGAATTTATCAAATTCACTTTTTATACTAAAAATTCTTTTACAGTTTTTAAACTTATATATTATGTATATATGTGTAGATATAAAGATTTATATCTCAGTTCAGTACTTTTAGTCATTCATCAAGTTTACTAATAAACTATAATAGGTATAGTTGAGGGTTATACTACTTACTACTTCTAGCTCAATGAAACATACAAGATTCAGTTCATTCATGAGTCACTACTTATTACTTTAAGAACATATACAACTATACTAGAATGAGAACATACACAACTACACTAGAAAGAGAACATATTCAATGATACTAGGATGAGTAACAATACATTACTTATACATGAATACGTTAACATAAACGTGATCCACTATATCGGAGCATAACTTCAATTTCATGGCCCGAGTTGTAGCCAAAGTCTTTTAGAGGGAGAGCGTGAGTTTGTGTACAGATCTATACTGGATTGACTATCCTACACCTTGCTGCTAGCTACAGCCGGACCTGCAGGTCTACGGGTGCCAAACGTCATACCTTTTTACGACTTGCATTGTCGTGTTTCATAGTCGATAGTATGGTACAATTAATCACATAATACCTTGATAAAAATCTGGTTTAAGGTAATTAGTACAACAGTAGTTCCTATAATACAACACTACAGTACTACATTAATTTACCCTTTACATTTAATTAGTGGTTATTTCACTTAAACAGTAATGTACAAACTATATTTTGATAATGATAGTTACACTTGGGAAAATTACACACTTTTACAAGAAACAAACATACAAAACAGTTGTGCCTTAGTAGAATGCTACTTTTAGTAGAAAATATAGGATTTTCTAGGAGTGACAATCATTTACAAGGACTTACAAACATTCACATACTTTTATTGAAAACGTTTACAAACTCGTACTTTAAACAATGTTCAAACATTTTGATACAAACATTGACACTAAATACTTATGAGCTCACGAGCTTTAATGTTGATAAATTCTTTCAAAATAACTTGTATTCTTAGGTCATCAGTAGACAGGTACCGAGCCCAGCTTTTCAGAAGATGGAGCGCGTGCAAGACTCATCTCTATTTTGTTGTATATTTTTGGTGTCTATAACTGTACAGAACACAGTTGTATTAAAATTATATATTTAATGCAATGGATGATGTTGTTTACTTGTTTGCTATTATACTGTGTTGTGATACTTTACATGACGTCCTCCGCCCAAGAGCGTTTCCGCCGTTCTCGGTTTTAGGGTGTGACAACTCTCACCCACCGTTTCCTTGATCGGTGGAGGGTCGTTAGCCGAACGGGTAGGACAATGACTTTAAATTCTCATTAAAGGTATAATGATTATTAGAAAGTAACTAAATATTTTAATTCCCAATCTTAGTTACTTTAGGAAAAATGTGAACATGGTGCTAGCCCATGGGATTCACACTTTGTACCTTACCAAGTCGTTGGTGGAGCGTGTGTGGTTAACCGGCACACTAACTTGGACTAGTAAGGATCAAGAAGGGTGACTTAATGTTTTTCATAGATCAACGGAGTGTGTGTGGTTAACCGGCACATTGATTAGGTGATAATATTAAGGGTACCAAGTGAATTAGTATGGTTATTCACACCTTGTTTTGTGATCCTCGGCGTCCCAGTCACAAAACTTGAAGGGCACAATCGAGATTGAAACATGCCATTGAAAAGTTCAATGAATCTCAAAAGAATCTAGGAATTTCAAATCCAATTAAAACCTAATAATTCATTTCGTTTTTCATGGTGGAAATTGGTGAATCTTCATTCACCTACCTTTCAAATATGTTATTACTTATATTACGGCATCCCTATTCTAAGTATAATATATTGTGATCAGATCCTAGCCTTAATATTATATTCGGGTGTCTTATTAAGGACTCTATATATCTAATCTAAACTTTCTTTCTTCTTTTCATATGTCTTCCAACAACAATGCTTCGGGCTATAACCCAACTGGCTCTTTCTCTCTCATGAATCTTTGTGGGAGAGTCATCTTTGATGGTTCCAACTTCATGGACTGGATTAGGAAAATCAGGATGGTTACTCGTTTTGAGGACAATGAATACGTCCTCGATAAGGAGTTAAAGGATCTTGATGAGTCCACTGCTACTCCTGAGGAGATTGTTGAATTCAGGACGGATGAGAGAGATGCTACTAAGGTAGCATGCATCATGATGGCCACGATGACAGCCGAGC
Organism: Lactuca serriola; assembly: GCF_051521515.1. NCBI lineage: Eukaryota > Viridiplantae > Streptophyta > Magnoliopsida > Asterales > Asteraceae > Lactuca > Lactuca serriola. Next base: position 207,321,678 of record NC_136415.1, on the reverse strand, counting down.
TCCAAAAGTCCTATGAGGACTTCTACCATTTTGAGATGCACCAAGACCTGATGGAAAAGTACCATCAGAGTGCTTGTCAGGAGCGGTATGAAGTAATCTCCTCCATGATAACAAACCGCATTAAGGATGGTGAATCCATCACGGGCCACATGCAAAAGATGCAAAGGTATATGGACCGTTTTCTCAAGCTAAATGTGAACTTCCCTGAGGATCTGGCAATTAACATCATTTTGCACTGCTTACCTTCTTGTTATGACCAATTTCTTATGACATATCATATGAACAAGGAGGAAGTTACTCTTAGCAAACTTCAAGGACTCCTGAGACCGCTGAAACCGGTCTTAAGGGTAAGTCGGTTGTTACCTTTACTACTCCTACTCCAACATCTACCCCGGTTTTGGCTATCGGGTAAGGCAAAGGGAAAAAGAGGAAGAACCCTTCGAAGGGTACAAAGGGAATTTCTCTTGAAGGCTCCTCATCAAGGACCAAAAGCAGTTAAGTCACTCCTTCTGCCATTCCCAAGGATGCTGATTGCTACTATTGCCAGGACAAGGGGCACTGGAAGCGAAACTGCCCTAACTACTTGCATGATCTAATGGATGGGAAAGTGAAACCCACCCACACAGGTATTTACACAATATTGTCTAATAACTCACCATATTCTAACTCTTGGGTGCTTGATACAGGATGTGGTATTCACATATGTTCAAATTTGCAGGGCCTAAGAAGAAGTGAGGATGTGGAGCAGGGGAAGATAAACTTGATCATGGGGAATAGGAAGGCTTCGCCTGTTTCCTAGATTGGAGTTTATACTTTGTTGCTGAATAATGGGTTAAAATTAGATTTGAATAAATGTGTATACTCGTTTGAAATGGCGAGAAATATTATTTCTTTTCATGGTTTGTACAAACAAGGTTTTACCTTTTCATTTGATAATGAATGTGGTGGTATTAATTCTTTCTTTAATAATGTGTTTTATTTTAAAGCATTACCTTGTGATGGTGTGTATGAAACTGTGTCGGTTGTAGACAATTGTAAGGGTGAATTTTGATGTAATTAGTCGAAGTATTTCATGTCTTCATATGTACTAGTATTCATTTCATATGTAATGTATTTTTTCTAAGGCATTGTATTCGAAGCTTAATGCTTAGTCCTTAGAATATTTTTTGTATGCTTTCCTCTCCTATAAATAGGAGTGTTTACTAGAGTTAGAAAGTGACTTTTACAGAAATCTTATTTTGTACTCTGTAAAACTTGAGAGCATAATAGAGCTGAACGATAAATCATATGTACATCCGTGTTCGAATCTCACATACTTACTTTTTGATCATTTTAAACTCTGATTACAAACTTGATTCCTTGTTTCATCAATTAGTATCAGAGCAGGAATCATTACTCTCTGCTTTTCATCTTTTCAAAAGTTTTTAAATCAAATTTTTGGTTTAAGAAATTCCGCACTTTTTGAAAGTGAAAAATTCACTGGATCTAAGTTTGTGATTCGATTCTGCACTTGAATCATTGAGTCGAGTGTTCTACTAGTTATTCTGATTTGAATCATATAGTTTGTTGTCAAATTCTAAAAGTTTTTTAAAAAATTATCAAGTTTTTCTTCTGTACATCAATGGCGTCTTTTAATCTTAATTCCATGACTTCATTCTCTCATATTTTAGGTTCATCCACTTAAATTCCTATGCTAATTCCTGAGTATTACGATCAATTGGCTGATCATATGCAGGATTATCTTAATGGTTTGGATGAAGAGTTGTGGAACTGTATATTTGGTGATCGCAATCCACCATCAAATGTTCAACCAATTGGTGCATATTTTGGAAATTCTGAGGTAGAGAATCAATCTAATCGTCTTGAAAAACTAGAGAAGAGATGCATGAGAGAGCTAAGAGAAGCTTTGCCTCCTATTGTTTACAACTACGTAAGGAGTTGTACAACAACAAAGGAGATTTGGAACAATCTCAAGGAGAAATTTCAGGGGAGTGAAAAGACAAAAGTTAATTTTGTAAAACAATGCTTGGTGGAACTTAAGGAATTCAGACAGAAAGATGATGAAATAATTGAGGTTTATTACGGTCGTCCTAATGAACTAATCTATCGATGCAATCGATACGGAATCACCAGATCAGCCATGGAATTCAATCTTATATTTGTTATGGGTCTTCAAAAGGAATGGCGTAGTGTGGGCATGATGGTTAAAAATCAACAGAGCTTTGATACGTCAACTTTGAATGACTTGTTCAAAGACAAGTTTGGGAGGTCCACTAGCTTTGGTTTCGAAGATTTCTAAAAGAGAAGTAGATAATGATGTTTCTGATGAAGACGAAGGATTCATCATGAACTCAGATGATGAGGCAATTGCTTTTTATTCTAACAATCGTGTGAAAAATTTGTTTAAAAAGCCGTTCAATCCGAAGGGAAAGTCTTCTGAAAGTAAAGGAAATAATGTGACTAAAAGTGCTGGGGATAAGAAGAAAAAGGAAGAAAAGAAAGATACGAAGTTTGTTGAAGGAAAAACTGAGAAGAAACTGAAAGGAGATGTTGGAATTAATTGTCACTATTGCAACGGGGCTAATCATTTAGCCAGTGATTGCATGTTAAGGAATAGAGATGAGAAGAAGAATAAAATGAAGGATGAAGCATACTATGTGGAACAGTTGGAGGAGTTGTGTACAAAGGCAAAAAAATCTCTCATTAGTTGCCTATGGTGAACAAAACGAAGATGGAACATATCAAATTTGGTCATCTGAATCTGATGATGAAGAGATGAGACATTCGACCCACGGAGCAATGTATGCGAAGTTGGAGGAAGAATCAGATGAAGAAGCATACGAAGTTCATGGGAGATGCTTCGTATCAAAAGCTGCTGACAAATCTCCAATGACTACAAAGGTACGTAACATTCTTGAATATTTTAATATTCCAGTACATGTTTATAATTCTGAATTAATATCCTTTGATGAAACTGTTATTTATTTTGATTCAATTGTGGTATTTGCTAGCAATGAGGCTAAGAAGCTGTCTGTTCAGTTGTTAGAGACATAGAAGAAACTAGATTCGAAAATTGCTAGAATAGATTGTTTAGAACATCAAATAACTAATATCATGGTTGATAGAGATATCTTTTCGAGTGATTCTAAACTGTTGTTAGCCCAGAGGAACATTAATTGTAATTCAGCTGAAGATTGTATGGAAAATTGATTGAACTACATCATGCATGCGAAATCAGCAAAGAACAACATAGAAAATTACTGCATTTTTTAGCTTACGAAAGAGCTACAGTAGATAATATTTCATATGATTGTGATAAAGAAATTGCTGATTTTAACAAAGTTCCTGATGATAGATATAGATATGGAATAGTTAAAGTAGTTGTATGTCATGATTCAAATGAATTGGTTAACATTGTAAATTAAACTTTGACTAAGTCTGAACAAGTTAACATGTTGAAAAAGACTGAGAATTCAACATCTGATTTTCAATCCAATTTTGATGATATTGAGGATAATTCTGATAATATTAGTGAAATTAGTGATCTTGAGGATGTTGATTGTTCTTAGTTGACTATTATAAATGTTGCATCATCATTTAAAGGAAAAGAACAAGTTAAGGAATTGCTGGTTTAGTTTGACACTGATCAACCATCAACTTCGAAAGTGTGTGATGTGAACTTTGTAGAAGTCAAAGACAATCAAACAGATGATAGTGATGATGAAAAAGAAGAGAAACAAACGAAGGAAAAGGAAGTTTCAAAGGAACAAGAAATTCCTTGTATAGTTGTTGATCAAGTATATGGAGATACACAACAATTCAAAAAAGTGTTAATTGAGAAAGGGGCTCATTTCTTAGAAATGAATACTGTGGTTTACCCAATCTTCAAGTGTTCTGATGATGTTGTTTTTCCAAACCAAGTCTTTGTAACAACTGGAAATTTTAAAATATTAAACCGGAATTCAAGGAAATGGTGGAACAAGATAACTTAAACTCATCAGATGAAGGGTTCTTCGCAAATTAGGGCACAACTGAAAACAATCTAACCAAGAATTCGTATGTTTTTCAAAGACAAAAACTAAAGAGAAAATGGGTTGAAAAATCTAAAGTTGAAAATGAAGTCATTAAGCCTATGGTTGAGGAAATTAAAAATGGATCAAAACTTAATTCTAATGAATTCAAGGAACAGATTGTCAAACTTTCAAAAGAAAATAACATTTCAAAAAGACAAGCAAGAAAGAAAATCTTTTGGCAAACAATTGAATCTCAAAAATTGAAACATCAGAAGTCAAAATCAGTTAAGTTTATGAATTCAGAACATTTTTCAGACAAAAAGAAGATGTTAAATCAAATAAAAAAAGTGTGTTTGACTCAAATTCACCAAAATTTGTTTATAAAGTGAAAAACTCTCTTTCAAAAGAAAAACAAGGTTCTTCTTCATCAACTTGCTCAAAGTCAGAGAACCAATCTACTCAAAAGATTTCAAAAGAGTCAAAACCTAATGTTTCAAAGAAATTTTCAGAAAAATATAATAATCCAAAGATATTTTCTCAAAGACAACACTTTAAAACAACTGTGAATACTTCTTACGTTGAATCCTTTCTTACTAAACCAAAAGTCGATTTTATTCCTCAAAAGCCAAATTTTCCTAATCTTACGAAGAAACAAACATTAAAGGCTTCGTATGCAAAAGGCATAACTTCAAGGAAAAATATAGATCACTGGCATGAAGGACGAGGTACAGTTTATCAGTCTAGCAAATTCTCAGAAGAACAAACCAAAGAAGCTTATGAAAAGTATGTTAATACTTCTTTGAATGGAAGTTCATCATCAAAAGATTCGGATATTTCCATCAAAGCTTGGAGACCAGTCACAAAAACGAAGACAGTTCCGTCACAATCTCAGAATGCGAAGGGTAAAATCAGTGTGCACTCGAAACAGACAAAATCTTATGTTTTAATTCCTTCAAATGATGATGTAGACATTATTGATAGTCTCAAGACTAAATTTTGTGACTGGGCCAAACATTCTTGATTTAATTCTTTGTTGACATCTAATTTCCAAGGACCTAAAAACCCTTGGGTACCTAAATTCTTTCAATGATTGCAGGTACTTTGTGACGATCAATAGGATAATAAATGGTACATTGACAGTGGTTGCTCTCGTCACATGACTGGGAAGAAGGAGAATCTTAGAGATTTTCGAAGCTTGAAAAATGCAGGAGTTGTTAAATTTGGAAACAATCAGAAGTGTGAAGTAAAAGGATATGGGAAGACCATGAATGGTAAATTCATATTGAATCGAGTTGCGTATGTTGAAGGTTTACAACATAACTTGATAAGTGTCTCTCAACTTGTTGTGGGAACTGGAAATCAAGTACTTTTTAACAAAGAGGGCAGCATCATTTCACATGTCGACACTAAAGAAGTTTTGGTTAAATCAAAGAGGAATGGTGATATGTTTACATTGGAAATCAATCTGATTGTAGGCAAACCTGTTGTTTGTTTTCTTTCGAAAGCGACATCTGATCTGAGCTGGTTATGGCATCAAAGACTTTCACATCTTAACTTTCGTAACATCAATAAACTTGTTGTTAAAGATTTGATAAGAGGCTTACCTGTACCTAAATTTCATAATGATTCTTTATGTGCAGCTTGTGAAGTTGGCAAGCAACATAAACAAGGTCATCCAATCACAATTGATTCGAAGATTGTTGAACCACTGGAGCATTTACATATTGATTTATGTGGTCCTTCGACAGTTTCAACATTTAATCATAAACGGTATATCTTAGTTATTGTTGATGATGTTTCAAGATATACGTGGGTTTATTTTCTCAGGCTTAAATCAGAAGTTGATCCAATCATGATTGACTTTATCAAGCAAATGGAAAAAAACGCTAAAAAAGACGGTTCGAAGGATAAAGAGTGATCATGGAATTGAGTTTAAGAACAATATTCTTAATTCATTTTTGTTGGATAAAGGCATTTCACATAATTTTTCATCTCCATATACACCACAACAAAATGGTGTCGTTGAGCGAAGAAATCAATCTCTATGCGAAGCTGCAAGAACAATGTTGGCTTATGCGAATCTTCCATAATATCTTTGGGCTGAAGCAATTTCAACTGCATGTTTTACTCCGAATCGATCTTTCATTCAACGATATTTTAATATTACTCCTTATGAAATCATCAATAACAGAAAACCTAATGTGAAATTTTTCCATGTTTTCGGATGCATGTGCTTTATTATGAATCTTAAGGATACTATTTCGAAATTTCAAGCGAAAGCTGATGAAGGGATTTTCCTTGGCTATTCGCATAATTCTGTTGCCTATCGTGTGCTCAACAAACGAACTCGAGAAGTGGAGGAAACATTTAATCATGCTTTTGATGATTATTATATCAAACAATCTGATAAACATTTTGATAATCATCCAATATTACAAGAAAATCAAAATGAATTTGAAGATATACAATCATTAGATATTGATTATGATTTGATTTTTGGAAATTCAGATAATGTTGCAAATGCTGAATGTAATGCTCCTGATAATCATGTCATTAAAATTTCAAAACTAATTGATGATTCAACATCATCTCCTCAAGAAATGGGCGAAAGTATGCATGATGATCCAGTGGAGGGGGAGCACTTGGATTCGAACACTCTAATTGAGGGGGAGCATTCTTTCGAGGGGGAGAATGAGAGAGAATGTGATGATGTTGAAAGGGAACAATTAAATGATAATATCAAGGGGGAGTTAAATCAAAATGATGAAACTTATCATGATATTAAGGATGTTTGTTCGATTGCAGGATCTAAAAATGAAGAAATGTACGAAGATGTACCTTTGGACCTCGATCCAGCCTATCCACCAATGGACATATGGACAAATGATCATCCGAAGGGGCAAATAATTGGTAATCAACAAGAAGGGGTTTTAACAAGAGCTCAAATTCGTGCGAAGAATGGGGTATTAAATGTTCATCAAGAATTTTGTATGTTCAACGTTTTTATCTCTAAAATTGAGCTAAAAACAGTTAAGATTGCAATGGAATACTCAGATTGGGTTGTTGCGATGCAATTTGAATTGTCTGAATTTGAACGAAATAAGGTTTGGAGGTTAATTCCTAAGACAAATGATGTTTCGATTGTCAGATTAAAATGGATTTTCAAAAATAAAACCGACAAAGATGGAAATATTGTTCGAAACAAAACCAGACTTGTTGTTAAAGGATATTCTCAACAAGAAGGAATTGATTACGAAGAAACTTTTGCCCCTGTTGCAAGACTCGAGGCAGTTCAAATATTTTGATGTATATCAAATGGTTGTGAAGTGTGCGTTTCTGAATGGAGAACTCGAAGAAACTGTTTATGTCGAACAACCTCCAGGTTTTGTAAACGAACAACATCCTGATTATGATTATATCTTAGATAAGTCATTTTATGGGTTAAAACAAGCACATCAAGCCTAGTATGCAACTCTTACTTCATTTTTGAAACAATCTAAATTTAAACAAGGATCGGTTGATCCCACATTATTTCGTATGAAAGTTGGGGATCATCTAATGCTTGTTCAAATTTATGTTGATGACATTATTTTTGGCTCAGCTGCCCCTGTTTTGTTTACAGAATTCGAAGATATGATGAAGAGTAAGTTTGAAATGAGCATGATGGGAAAAATTAATAATTTTCTTGGTTTAAACATTCGTCAAAACAGAGAAGGAATTTTCATAAATCAAGAAAAATACACGAAGAATCAGCTCAAAAAGTTTGGCTTGATGAATAGCACAAACATACGTGTTCCAATGGCAACTGGCATTAAACTCACTCCTTCGTTAGATAAACCTGCCGTTTATCTTACTCTATATAGAAGCATGATTGGATCTTTACTTTATTTAACTGGTAGTAGACCTGATATCATGTTTTCTGTTTGTAATTGTGCTAGGTATCAATCAAATCCTCGAGAACAACATCTCACTGCTGTAAATAATATTTTTCGTTATCTCAAAGGAACATCTTCGCATGGATTGTGGTACCCTTCGAATACTGGATTCTTTATTCAAGCATATTCGGATGCAGATTTGGGAGGACGTAATATTGACAGGAAAAGTACAAGTGGTGGTTGTCAATTACTTAATGGTAAATTGGTAAGCTGGCAATCGAAAAAGCAGACATGTGTTTCTATCTCAACGGCTGAAGCTGAATATGTTGTTGCTGATGCTTGCACATCACAGATAATATGGATTCAAAGTCAATTACGTGATTATGCAATTAACATGAAAAAGATTCCTTTATATTGTGATTCACAAAGTGCAATAAGAATTTGTCATAATCCTATGCAGCATTCGAAGAGCAAACACAATGTTCTTCTTTATCACTTCATAAAAGATCATGTAGAAGATGGGAATATTGAAGTTCATTTTGTGAAAACTACTAATCAATTGGATGATATTTTCACGAAAGCATTGGATGAAAAATCATTTGTAAGGATTCTGGAAGGACTTGGAATGGTTGATGGTAATTCAATTTCATACAAAAAAGGAGATTGAAGGTACAGAAACGTCATCAACGGATAAGGTTACTGTTCATAAGTCACTCTTCGAATGCTTCGAATTCGTATGATTGGTATCTTTCATCTCATCTTAAAACTTCAAAGATCTACAACAAGTAACTTTTGTGTATTTTGTTTTGTTTTCTTTTTACTTTCGAAAATTCAAAACATCAAAAAGATTTTCATTTTATTTTGTTCTTTCTTTTCGAAAAATTAAAAACAACGAAAAGATTTTATTTTTTTAAGTACTTTGTTGTAGATATTCTTGAAGAGATGAAGAGACAAATGTTTCTAGGGTCAGGTATAAATTTCTACTCTTTGAATTTCAAATTTTTAAAAACTAGTTAAGATGTCCCTAGAAGCATGCTGCTGCATGTTGTCCAAAGCCTCGAATTGACTCAATGTTCCAAAGCCTTAATGAAAATTTTCATACGAAGATTTCTTCCCAATAAGGCTTACATTCACATTAGTCCAATGAGCTACCTTACTCTTCTCATATGAGTTAAGAGTTTTCTGTTTGGTCCAACATAACAGAGGTACATTCTTTCTATGGAACCAATCTTTTTCATCATAAAATTCTTACACTTGCACACACAAAGACATATATCCATGAGGTTTCTGATCAATACTAATCGAAATCTAGATATATCACAAATTTGTGTTAATGATCGGACATCATGAGACCGTGATGAAAGTGAAACCCAAATTTCTTTCAAAATTAAGGAATTGATGGGGAACCATGTTCCAGATTTCACGAAACTTTTGTTTCAGTACCAATTTTCAAAACTCCAAATCATATTCATTTCGTATGAGTGGTCTTGATCAAATTTTCGAAACCCACGAAATTTGTTACCCATCAAGATCCAGCACAATTTTTTTTTTCATGAATATAATTTTTGTGTGAGTTTACTTCGAATACCAAAGTTACCTTAAATATTTGTCAAAGCACACTTGTCGCTGACTACACTGGTCAAACAAGTAATTTCTGTTACAATTACTCACCTTATGTTAAGGCTGATATGTATTGAATTTTTTTTAGCCACCCATGTAGCCTTACAAAAAAATGCCATTCGAAACTTATCTACAAGTTTTCGATTGTATTTCACGGGGACATACAAAAGCTGTTGATTATCTCTCTTGATAATTAACAAAGCAACCTTTGCCTGGGGTTTAACTGCCTTTGTGTCAAATTCATTTTTGACATCACAAATATCCAAAAAAAATTATTAGCTTCGTATCTTAATCCTTTGAAACAATGCACACATGAAATCCTTGAGATTCTGAGTAACACCAACTCAGGCTGATGATTTCGAAAATCTGGCAAATGACTTTACTTCGAAACCCAAAAGTAAAAGGCCTAACCTCCATCCGAAGGGTTCTGATGATTGCAATTCCATTGGGTCAATAAATATAGGTTGTTTAAGGAGACGTGTTGTATTCCTTCCGATTTTCAAGGCGATGTGACAGTTACTTTTTGATGCATGGTAACTTTATCATCATCATGATGCGCTTTTCTTGGTGACACGTCAGCACGCATTCAAGGCATATCCCTCTTTGAATTCAAATTTAAGAGTTACATATAAAAGGGGATCCAAGTGTTAACAATCAGTTTACGCTTTCATCATTCCAAATACTCGCTGATCTTCAAATACTCTCTGTTCATCATCTACTTCCAAACCCTAAAAATGGCAAATGTTGCAAACGTTACTGCTGAACCTTCTCACACAACAGATAATGTTACTTCTTTGCCAATTATGAAGATTCAGGGTACCAATTATTAGGTGGAATCCAATGTGTCACTGTATCCTGAAGAACTTAAAATGTTGATAGTTGCTCTGCAAAACTCCGTGGTATCAAAAGCGATGTTCAACTCCTTCTCTGTTCCTCTCTCCTGGTTATCACAAGTAGGATCAATTGCCACGTATTCAAAAGGTTTGAATGTTGTTACATTTAACCTAATCAATGATAAAAAGGTTAGATTGCCACATATGCTTTTCTGCAAAATTCTTGATATCCCAAATTCTCCACCATATGTTACTTTCACATTTCCTCAAATTGTCCACATGTTCAACGAAATGGGTCCTCAACCCCAGTTAACAAAAATTAGTGATTTCAAGAAGTCAGGGCTTCCATGTGTATAGAATTTTTCCATTTGGGATTTTTCTTCGCTGTTTGACTAGCAGAACGGTTGGACTCGATAAGGGAAGAACGGAGCTGTACGCCATGGTTGCAGAGTTGTACTATGATCTCCAGGTTGATTATTCGACACAACTGTGGAAGGAAATTCAAAAGAGTATCGAGAACACGAATATTGGTCATGGCATTTTGTGTGCTAGATATTGGAGCTTGATTTTGCAACATTTTTATGACAAAGAAGGTATCTTAGTTCCAGCAGATGAGGAGAAGGCTATGTTTCACACCTATAGTTTTCCGAAGGATGCAACGGATGATTTAGATGAATTTCCGTTTGCTGCTCATATCCCAGACGCCATGTTAAAAAGAATTGATCCTTCGAACCCAGTCTTGCTTTCTTACTTGGCAACCATAGATACCTCTGTGGAAATTGGGATTCACTTACCACAGGCAACTGAAAAGAAGTCAAAGAACTAAAAGACAACTGATGCTGGGTCTTCGGCTACAAAAGTCAAGTCCTCAAAGAATACGATGTAGGTTCCTGTGATCGAACTTGAGCCAATTTAGTCGGAGCCTATTATTCCTGATACCCAAGTAATTGAAAAGGAATTAATTCCTTCGAAGACTGGTGTATTCAGACGAATCAAGATGAAGTCGAAGAACAAGCGACGATCATCAGGTACAAATATAGTTCGTATACATCAAGTTTCTCATCAAGGGGTGATTTTTAGAGAAATACTTGCCCCTGCTTCTCCATAATCGAAGAAGAGAATGGTTGTTGATATGGCCAAGCATATTTCCAAGAAGAAGAAGCATAAGTTGATTTTATCTTCTGATTCTATAGCTGATGAGACAAAAAAATTATCCCAGAGACACTAGAAGCAGTTCTTAACTGAATCTTCTAAAGCCGATACTTCTATTACCCAACCACCCAAAGTTTCGATTGGCAAGACAGTTACTGTGGAGGCTCGAACTTCAGACATCCCTGTAAACATATCTGATATGAATACAAATGTCATCATGGGTGAGGATGATACGAATACTGCAGCTAAAGGTAACATTTCGAATGTGGTTTTAGAATCTTTCATTTCTTTACCTTCACAGATTACCCTTATCATTCCTATAACATCTACCATAGATTCTCCAACATTTACTCACATTATTTCACACCCATTCACAACTCTCTTTTCTTCACAATCAACTGATCCACCTACCACTACCTCTCCACTGAAAGATTCGTTCTTGGAGACTGAAAATGAATCCGAAGGTTTTGGGGGTACCTTTGAAAATCTAGAGTTTGACGAAGAGGAAACTGACTTCCTTGATCATATGCTTATAACGATGAAACAATTCAAGATTTTGAATACGAAGCTCAATTCAATTATTCAATCTCAAGCTGATCTTGGGGGAGGTCATGATGTGTCTAGTCTGGAAGTTGATGGCATGTTGTCGTTGCTTGAAGGGAGGTTGACTTCTAAAGTTTCTAGCATGCTTAAAGATTCCGAGTCTCGATTATTGGGGAAGATTGATCTTTCTGATCAAAATAATGAGTTACGAGTAAATTCACAGAAGTCTGATTTTGCATCCAACTTGAAAGATTTGCAGATGGTGGCAAAAGAAAGGGATGTGCTATTCGTTCAAGATGTAAAGAAGGTGCGAGAAGACGTAAATTTCAAAATTCAGTAGTTACGAGAAGAAATGGAGAAGGAAATTTTTGTTGTTCGAAGTGAATTTGAATCCATCAACAAGAAGGTGGATATTATTTGTGAAGTTTTTACAAAGTTTGCAAAGCTATACGAAAGTCTGAGTCCTCAGATTACTCAACTTTCAACTACTGACAATAAAAATTTCATGGAGGTATTCAAACTTTTGAAAGAGCTTAGAAGTCTCTCTTCCAAGCCTACTTCATCCATACTATCTTCGGAAGATTTGATCCAGAAATTTTCTAAGTTCGAAGAATTACTAGTCCAATAACCGGCTCCTTTATCACGCACCTCCAGTCTTCTTCCAACTACTTATGCCCCACCTGCTAGCACAGGGGTGCAAGGGGGAGAAAAAATAATGGCAGGGTCGAAGGCTGGAGGAGATTCGAAGGTGGTGGGGAAAGTGTTTTCTACAAATATTCCATCAACCAAACTAGTCATTGCAACAGCTGGTCCAATCACTTCGATAGTTGTGACAACTGTGCCAATCACCAGACCGAAAGGAATTGTGATTGGTAAATCTACTGATGTTGGAGGAAGTGGTTCTAAGCAAAAAGAAAATGTTGATGAATCTGGTGCAAAATCAAAAGGTAAAGGAATTTTAATTGAGAAATCTAAAGAGGAAAAGAAGACAGAGGCAGAGGCTGAGGTTGAAAAAATGAGAATGATCCAAAGTATCATGACTCAAAGGGACAGTGGCCCTCCTGGCTTGAACAAGGGTGATCCAACAACGCATTACAACTATGAAACGATTGAAGCCAAAGTTGCATTCAATCACATGTACGCATTTGAGAAAAAGCCCAAACATAGCTACATTGTTACAAACAAAGATGCATGACAGTTGGATTTCCCTATAAACGAAATGATGTTTATCATGCCACAATTCAAAGTTGAGAGCAAATTCAAAGAGTAGGACGAAGGGACACACATGAAGATCAGATTTCATGTTGTTCTTGCAAAGCCTGTTGAGGAGGTGTGGTCGTTAACGAAGATCAAGAAAGTGATAAGTATAAAGAAGGATGTGGTCTTCGAAGACACGGTCCAAAATCTCAAGTATGTGGTGGTAAGGGCGGATGAAAAAGTGTGTGAATTTACAGTGGCTGACTTTCCATTGATAAACTTGTATGATCATATACAAGTTGCATTAATTCTAAAGGAAAGATCATTTTCTTATTTGCGAAATACTGATCCGGATGAGTTTAAGCTAGGAGTGACTCACATCAAAATCTTCATTGAAAATTATTACGAATGGCTGGCAATGACAGATGTGGAGTTGGCTACAGCAAAGGGTCTTGAAATAAGTGCTCGCATGAATCCTTCGAAGACTCAAGCAGAACATAAAAAATATGTTGATGGGGAAATGTGCTTGAAACCTTTTGGGTTAGTCTTTTCTGGGAAGGACAAGTCGAGAAGGTCGAGGAAATTTTTGTTTCAAGCTGTTGAAAGAAGAAAGATATTTGACTTCGCAATATACGAACTTAGTTGTTCGTATGAACCATTGCAAGAAGAATAATGAGGGAGAAAAGAAGGAGTTGAAGAAGATTATAAACTGGTATATAGAGTCATGTTGTACTCAATTCAAATTCTTACCAATTGAAGACTTCGAATATGATTACAAAGGGGGAGATTGTAACGGTGAATTTTGTTGTAATTAGTCGAAGTATTTCATGTCTTCGTATGTACTAGTCTTCGTTTCATATGTAATGTATTTTTTATAAGGCATTGTATTCGAAGCTTAATGCTTAGTCCTTAGAGTATTTTTTGTACGCTTTCCTCTCCTATAAATAGGAGTGTTTACTAGGGTTAGAAAGTGACTTTTACAGAAATCTTATTTTGTACTCTGTAAAACTTGAGAGCGTAATAGAGCTGAACCAGAAATCATATTTACATCGGTGTTCAAATCTCACATACTTACTTTTTGATCATTTTAAACTCTGATTACATACTCGATTCCTTGTTTCATCAACAAATTAAGAAATAGTGTATTGTATATTGATTCTTCTACTAGCCTAGATAAAGCATCATTGTGGCATTGTCGTCTTGGACATGTAAACAAGAAACGCATAGGCCAACTCCAAAAGTATGGAGTCTTGGAATCATTCGACCTTAAATCGGATGATAGTTGTGAATCTTGTCTACTTGGAAAGATGACAAAATCACCCTTTACCGGTACTTATGAACGGGGTGAGGGTTTGTTGGACCTAATACATAATGATGTATGTGGACCATTCAAAACTTCCACAAGGGATGCTAATCGGTATTATGTGACTTTTATTGATGATTTTAGTAGATATGGTTATGTCTACTTAATCAAACATAAGTTAGAAACCTTTGAAAGGTTTAAAGAATTTAAACAGGAAGTTGAAAATCAATGGGGTAGGAACATTAAGATGCTTCGATCCGATCGAGGTGGTGAGTATCTTAGTACCGAGTTCCTTGACTATCTTAAGGAGTGTGGGATTGTCTCACAATTGACTCCTCGCAGGACACCATAGCTAAATGGTGTAGCTGAGAGGCATAATCGAACATTGTTATACATGGTTCGCTCTATGATGAGTCGAGCTTCGCTACCAATCTCTTTTTGGGGCTATGCCTTTGGGACTACCGCCCATATCCTTAATCTAATGCCTACAGAGAAGGTTACCAAAACACCTCATGAGATGTGGACCGGGAAGGTTCCCAATTTGAACCACAGCAAGATTTGGGGTTGCGACGCTTTCGTGCGGCGTGAGACTCATGATAAGATCGAACCCCGAAGTGAAAGGTGTATTTTCATCGGCTACCCAAAGAAATCCTTCGGTTACCTCTTCTACAGACCCAGTGAGAATGTGGTCTTTGTAGCCAGAAGAGGGGTCTTTCGTGAGAGAGATTTTATAAGCCGAGGAGACAGTGGGATGCAAAATGACCTTGAAGAAATTCAATAGTCAATTGGTGAAGGAACCTCAGACACTAGCAATCAACCTGAGGAGGAAGCTCCTGTTGAGCCAGCTGACGAGTCTGTACCTCCGAGGTGTTCCATACGGGTTAGGAACACACCTGAGTTTTATTAAGGTTTTCATATTACTACGGAAAGTGATACATTTATCAGCAATAGTACACTAGTAAATTTGGATGAACCTAGTAGTGTTAAGGAAGCCATGTCAGGTCCGGAGTCTGCTAAATGGAAGGAGGCTATGGACAGCGAGATACAGCCCATGTATGACAGTCAAGTTTGGAACTTGGTTGACAATGTACCAGGCCGTAAAACAGTCGGGTGCAAATGGATCTTCAAGAAGAAGACCGACATGGAAGGAAAAGTGCACACTTATAAGGCTTGACGGGTTGCGAAGGGTTTTACTCAGACTCAAGGTATTGATTATGATGAAACCTTCTCACCGGTAGCAAAGATTAAGTCTATTAGGGTTATGCTAGCCATAGTTGCATTTCATGATTATGAAATATGGCAAATGGATGTCAAAATCATTTTTCTTAATGGAAAGTTGGCTGAGGATGTGTACATGAATCAGCCAGAGGGTTTTGTCAGTGCAGAATACCCTAATAGAGTGTGCAAGCTTGAGAAATCCATTTATGGATTAAAACAAGCATCTCGTAGCTAGAATCTTTGTTTCGATGAAAAGGTCAAAGCGTTTGGATTCTCGAGAAGTGAATATGAGTCTTGCGTGTATGTCAGAGCTAGTGGGAGTATAGTTATCTTCTTGGTACTGTATGTAGATGACATACTACTTATAGGAAATGACATCCCAACCTTGCAGGAGGTTAACTCCTGGCTTGGGAAGTGCTTTGCTATGAAGGACCTAGGGGAAGCTGCCTATATCCTAGGGATAAGGATATTAAGAGAAAGGAGTAAAAGACTAATTGGACTTAGTCAGAGTACCTACTTGGATAAGGTGTTGAAAAGGTTCAACATGCAGAATTCCAAGAAAGGAGATTTACCGATCCAAAGCAATGCCAAACTGTGTAAGACTTAGAGTCCAAGTACAGAGGCTGAGATAGCAGAGATGAGTCGATTACCGTATGCTTCTGTTGTGGGCTCGATCATGTGTGCTATGACTTGTACCCGCCCTGATGTGGTCTTTGCTTTGAGCATGGTCAACAGATATCAGGGGAACCCTGGGAAGGCTCATTGGACCGCGGTAAAGAACATTCTCAAGTACTTGCAGAGGACTAAGGATTGGATCCTTACCCTTGGTGGGAGTGATGACTTGAGAGTATTAGGGTATAGTGATGCTAGTTTTCAGACTGATAGGGATAACTTCCGCTCTCAGTCGGGCTGGGTTTTTACCCTAAATAGAGGGTCAATCTCTTGGAAGAGCTCCAAGCAGGAGACGGTGGCTGATTCGACTTGTGAATAAGAGTATATAGCAGCGAGTGAAGCAGCGAAGGAGGCGATATGGCTGAAGAACTTCATCGGAGACCTTGGAGTTGTACCAGTTATTAAGGAGCCTATGGAGATTTTCTGTAACAGCAATAGTGCAGTTGCCTTAGCCAAGGAACCGAGAGATCGTGGTAGATCCCGACACATTGACAGAAAATATCACTTCATAAGACACAAGATAGAACAAGGACTCCTTGTGGCAAAGAGGGTATCGTCAGATGAGAACCCTGCAGATCCCCTTACAAAGGGACTGATGAGGGTTAAGCATTTGCAACATGCGAGGCGCATCGGGCTGAGGGATGATATTAGTTTTACAGATTAGATAGCCATTTCTTAAACTTTTCAAATATAATCGACGTTTAATGATGAATAAAATTTGTGACTTATTTATGAGTAAAGTGTTGCTATCATTGTCAATTATTTACTATTGTTTCAGTTTTGCATGTTTTGACTTCCAGAATAATTAATTCATTCAAACCTCCACAATCGGTCATACGTCGGAAGTAGGTATGAATCAAGATTGTCATGAATTGGGTTTGTAGATGGCTAAAGGCGTTTAGACATAGCAATGGATGCTACAACATTCATGATTACTCATAAGTTATGAGTATTGGAATAAACCCACTCTCACTTGTATCACTTCATGGAATTTATCTCGAGTGATTGTGAGATGATAATATCATATAAGTCTTCAAACCTAGAGATATGAGTTGTTACCTATGACTTGGTTGTGCATTGATTTGCGTAAACGCATCAGTAACTTGATGTTATAAAACGTGCCTTTGCATGCAATTCAACAAGTAGTAGAACAAGCATATGAGTCGAAGTTTATCTGTTCCTTCTAGAAATAGAAGCGATATCTGGGCCCCTCGATGATTTTGTGTTGACCCGTGTACCGGGCCCGGTCAGAACTAAATTGATGTGCTTAGTTAAGTTCTTTGTCAAACAAATCGGAAATCGGGAAACAACTGCTAGAAAATAAGCAAGACATTGTTCCATGTTTTTGTCCGGCTGATATCATGAGAACAAAGGATTATATGATCACTTATCCAAAAGGACGCTTCATAGTTCAACAGAGTTTTCGAGAGCTACGATTGTCGGTTGGTTCCCGAAGTAATATAGGCAAATACAGTTATTAGACTTATCCAAGTGGGAGTCTGTTGGATAAGGTGTCTAAGTCCATAACTTATTTGGTATATACTTGACCTGACCCAGCATGGTCCATTTGGGTTGCACTTCACCCAAACGATTTATGGATAATATTATGAGAATTGTATAATTATGTTTTATTAATATATTATAAGTTATAATATATTAATATAAAGTCATGTTATTTAATTAAGTTTTAATCTTAAATTAATTATGAATTGATTTAGTGATTAAAAGGAAGATTAATTAAATCATGTGCTATTATATTTATATGGTGTGGGCTAACACTCATTTAGGAATGGGCTTAGCTTATATGGAAGACCATGGATGATCCATGGAGCTTTTAACTCATGGATCCTTGGAAGAGGAAAAGACATGGTTTATTAGGGTTTACCCTAATCATCTACACTATATAAACAAGCCTATGTTGCATGAATTGACACCCTAGTCTGTGTGAGAAGTGGTGGCCGATTTCTAGTGCAAAGTTGTAACAGCCCAAAATTCAATTAAGCTTTATGACCCTTCTATTTCGAGAGTTGGCAAGTTAAGTCCCTTAAAATTTTATGTTGGATTTGTGAGTATGTTGGGCGTAATGACGCTTACGCCGCGCGTACTCACGCGCTTATTTTGGACGCGGACTCGCCCGGGTACGCTGGGCGTAGTGTGCCCATATGTAAACCCTAATTTCTGGCTTGTGCACTATAAAAGGAACGTTTAGTCCCTTGCCCCAGCCACCATACCCCCCTTGAGTGAGCCCTTAGTGTGCAGAGATCCATGTATTAGCTTGTGTGCGTGTTCTTGAGCTTGAAACTACCTTTTTAAGGTGAAGAAGGAGTAGAGGAAGCCATTGGTGGAGTTAGAAGTTGAATAGGAAGAGTAGATCCGAGTTCTACTGTGGTTGAAGATCCCCTTTGAGGTAAAAAGCTCAAAGCTTTCCTTGTCCTGCATGAGTTTTGCTTTATGGACCCATTTTAGGGTTTTTGGTTCAAAGGTGGAAACTTTATGTGCAAAGACTCTCCATAAGCTCAGATCTATTTTTTCCCAGTGTAACATGTGTTGAGAATTCATAAAAATCCAATCTTGGTCGTGGATATTGAGTCATGCATGAGTTAGGGTCTTAATATGGAAAGAGGAAAGGTGTTTTGAGTGATAAATGATCTTTACAGCCATGCAAGTCTTAAAGGTTCCAAATTTATGGAGTAAGGACCCTTAGAGAAGTCATATCTGGAATATGAGTTCTTATCTTAACCGTTTAAGACCAAAATACACTAAATGGCTGAACCGGGATTTACGGTGGGCGTAATCCCAGTACGCACAGCATAGGGGGTGGTGCACCCTGATTCTATGAAGGCACGGGTACGCCCAACGTACACATTTGGTACGCGCAGCGTAACCGAGAGGGTTGACTTTTATTGACTTTTAGGGTTTGGTCAACTTTAGGGTATTTGAGCCATGAGAGGGATAAAATGGTCTTTTACCCTCCTGAGAGTGCTAAGAGAGGGAATGGTCTGGCCTTGGGAAGTGTGTTGATGCCGAGTGTTTATTTTGTATGATTAGGCGGAGGCTAGATCCTATTTCAAAGAGTTCGAGATTTTTGAGTTACCGAGTTACACGAGGTGAGTCTTCTCACTATACGTTACCTAGAGTTGTATTATGAGTTGACCGGAGGGTCTTATGTGGTATGTATGAGATTGTGTGCCATGTATGAGATTATGTGCTATGTGATATATGTATGATATATAATTGTATAGACCGGACCAGAGGGTCCAACGATACAGACCGGACCGGAGGGTCCAACGATACAGACCGGGCCAGAGGGCCCAACAAGCTATGACCAAACCAGAGGGTCTAACGAGCTACAGGACAGGAGGGTCCGGCTGAGACACATCGACCAGAGGGTCGTACAGTAGCCTCAAGTGGCGTATGTGTTGTATGTGGTATTTTGGGGAACTCACTAAGCATTAATGTTTATAGTTGTTGTGTTATGTGTTTCAGGTACTAGCGAGGACCGTGGAAAGGCGCCGGCGTGACCCGTACACACAGAAGGGAGATTTGATTTGTGATCTTGGGATATGTTTTGTTTTGATAACTATTGTGGAATACTCTTTTTGGGAATGTTTTTAATTTAAATTGGTTGTTGAAAAATGAAAAATTTGTTTTGAAAATTACATTGTTACAAGTATACACTTCCATAAGGTTTTCCAAGTTTGTGGTGATTTGTGATTTCCATTTGAGGCATTCACATTATTGGTGCTTGGCTCTCAAACTCCAAGGAATCAACACTCATCAAAAGGTATGTAATTCATCTAGTTCTTTTATGTTTAAAAGTTCCCCATGCCATGCTAGATAAGTTATAAACCTTGGAAAACAAATTTTGCATGTATTTTAGACAAACATAGATCCAAGGTTTATTAGGGTTGCATGTACACTTAAGAAGTGTTAGAATGCTCAAAACCCAACAAAAACAATCAAGAAAAAGCCTCAAAAACATTTTCAATTTGTGAAAAATTTTGAATTTTGGGTGAGAGTTGCAAGATTTTCCAAAACCCGGGTAGAAAATGTCATTTTCTGAATTCTATAGGGACCCTTTGTGCCAAAAACAGCTTAAGATGTGAATCTCTATTTGCGAAATTGGGCATAAAGTGTAAATTCGTACAAACTGCAGGTACTGAACTTGTAAATTCTTCAATTTCTCAGCTCTGTTAGACTATTTTCGAAGTTGGGTATTTTCTGCCAACATTTTGAAACTGCAGGGGATAAAAGAGAAATATTTCCATTCATCACAATTTGTTCCACCAATTTCGAAATTGGGTTTAAATTGCCATATATTCGGAACATTAAGGATGAGTTTTGAAACTTTACATGGTCTTCTTTTTCCCAATTCGTTACCTAGGTAACGTTGGATACAACATCAAGAGTCACAATTGCGAAAACCCATTAACCACTCGTCATTTACCCTTCGCCACATAACCACACCCCTTCGAAATTAATACCTACCCAATTGAATGCAAAGCCTTCGTTCTCAATCTCAAATTCATCTTCCCATTCGACTTCTAAATCAAATACCCTTCACTATCACAAACAAAATAACTCTTCAATCATCACAGCCTTCGAAACATAGTATATAGCCATCGATATCAAAACAATTTCCAGTTCGTTGTCAAACAGCCTCAAAAATTCAGCCTTCATCAATCTTTCATCCTTGACATCGACCTAGACCCATCGTCATCTATAATCAGTTCATCAAAAACAAACCAAACTCGACTCCAACTTAATTCCAAATGTCGACTAGGCACCCACAATCCTTCGAAATTGGGCTAACATCCATTGACATCAAACACAGTGAGTGTTGAGTCCTAATTCAAATTCCGATTTTTAGCCAACAACCATACAAAATCGATTTCTATCCTTTGAACCTTTTATCATTCCCAAATCGATACTCTTATTTGAAATCAAAATCAACTCAAACACAATGAGTGTCGAGTCCTAATTGAAATTCAGATTGTCGGCTATAAAGCTTTGACAGGCGATTCTTGAATGTTTGATTCCAAATTCAGTTAACCAAAAGTAAACCATCTCCTTCGAACTCATTTACAAATCGTCCTAATTGCAAATCATTGTTCGACACGAAACTTATTTATCTGAATCATCAATATCAATTCCAAATTCACTGACTGAAAACCAAAGAATCAATTTTGACATTTGATCACAATTTGACTTTTCTTTTGAACGACTGCAAGAGAAACTCAAAACACCAATTCGATTAACAGAAACATGAATATGAAAACGAAAACACACGAACAATTGATTAAAAATCGAGACATGAGAATGGAAAGATATGACTCCAGTCAAAATCGAATTCAACTCCTATGAACACAAATTGAAAATAAGTTTGTCTTGAAATCGATCTTTAATCTTCGCTTCTAGGATACAATACTAAGTTCACTTTTTTGATCCTCAAACGACTCATAGTCTATCTGATTTCAACTCATGAGCTTTGAGTCAAACGAACAATATCAAATAAACATGTGTACTCAAAAGAATGAATAGTAATGATATTTAGTTTTGGACTCAAGTTTCGGATCAATGAATAATTACAGATTGTTTATTTGGGCTCAAAGTTTGATCTAAATGAATAGTAGTCAGATGAATCAAATATGAATCAATGTTTTGGGCTGATTTTGATCAAAAGAATAATGATTGTGTTTTGATCTTAAAAAAAAATTAGATTGGATCATCAATGAGATTTGAAAAAAAATCACGAATTAAAACGATCAAAAATCACAAACGCAAAGCACGAATTGAGATTATGAACATTTTGGAATCCATTTGAGAATTTGAGATACCTTTTTGACAATCCGAGTTCCATTTTCAACGAACGAATCAAATTTATAAGATCTTGATTCTTTTGTTGGAACGATAAAATCTCTAATTTGAACATTGTACCATCCACTATACGTGTTGTACGACTCGTTCTTTGTGTTCTTCGCATTCTTCAACGATCCAAGAACATCTTCATAAGAACCATCATTACTTTTGGGTTTAAACTTCAAATTCAATGCAACATTTGGAGATTGTCGCTTTGGAACCCAAATTTGCTTCATGAATTTCGGATTCAGAACAAAATTTGATGATTTTGGTGAATAAACCCACTTGTTCTTCTGTTTAATATTCTTCTTCTTTTTCTTTCTCAACTTTTTGCATCTTCAGGATTTGATTTCTAGAACACCTTCATTCTTGACAACTTCAACTTTCCAAGTTTGAATCAAATCGTTTGGAGTTTGATACTTGTGAATTTCTTGGATTGCTAGCTTTCGATATGGAATCATTCATTCAAATGAATCACAAGAACACAAAATACAATCAGTATGATCTCCAGTCGAGAAATTTTTTTTTTGCATCTTCATGATAATCAACTTGAATCTACTTGTCATGAAGTTTAAGAACATGAAGAACATCACATTGAACTCCATAGTCTTGAACTTCAACAAACTTAAGAGCAAGAAGATCATTTGGGTTTTTAATTAGAGAAATGAATTTCTTATTAAACAAATATCTTTATTCTCCTTCCTTTTGATTTCTACTACAGACTAATATGGACAAGGCAATTTTAGCCAACCATTCAATCCTACAAAGTGATTGAAATATCAAGCTTCCATGATCATCCTTCAAACCTCCATCAGAAACTTGATTACTCCATGAAATCAACCCGCTTAACAATAACCCATAAAACTGATTTTTGTTGACTTCGTATTTAACATCTTCAACAATCACAATCCAAGAATCATAAGGCAACTCCACCATCTTTGATCAATCGATAAGATCTTGAGTTTTTCTAGAGAGAGAAAGTACTAATCAAAGAGATCTCTAGAGAGAGAAAATTAATATGAACCAAATTCTAGAGAGAGAAAATGGTACCAACAAGTATTCTAGAGAGAGAAAATCAAATTATGGATCAAATCAAGAAGAACACAAAGAATCAGCAAATCTAAAATGTCAATAAGATCAATAAGAACACAAAGAATCAACAAATCTAGAACACAAAACACTCTCTAAACACAAAGATCAATAAGAACACAAAGAATCAGCAAATCTAAAATGTCATCATGGATCAATTCTTGATCAAATCGAGAACACCCGCTCTGATACAAATTATAGTGGAAATTTTGAGCTCTGATACCAATTGTGGTGGTGTTGATTATGATGGTGGGGAATAAGAAAATATCTAGTGAATCATCATAAAAGATCAAGAACACATGGAGTAAATAAAACTCTTAAGCTCTCATTAGTTGAATTAGAAAGACTACAAATGGTTTTGCTAGTTTCTCTCTCTAAAAATAATGCTCTCCAAATGGTTCCTTACATAATAGGAGTCACTCTATTCCTATTTATAGGAAAGACTCAACCCATTTACACATACAGGAGGGTAAGCCATAACACTCCACATCCATGCGTGACTTTGCACCCTAACATATTTAGGTGTACTACCTAAAATATATTAGACACACTTCTCACGATCATCGTTTAACATTCTAAGTTTATGCCTAGAAATCCTACAAAATTCCTAGTTTGCTTAAACTAATGCTCTGATACCAACTATGACATCCCCATATTCACGATCATTTTAAAAAAATTATTTATGCTTATTTGAAAATTAGAGTATTCATTTTTAAAGAATAATATTGTGGAATTTGTTCACAGAAAACATGATAAATAAATTATCAAAACATTTCCGAAGAAATATATTTTGTTTATTTTAAAACATTGGGATGTCATCATTAATACAGAAAAATAAACATAAACAGATCTTACATTCATTTACGCTACTGATTTACATCTCCTTTAATCTCTCAGTGTAATGTAGCTTCATATAGACACCTATGATACAAATAAACCGAGTGGGTCAAGTTGGGAAACCTGGTGAGTACATATGGTTTTTATCCCATAATAATAAAGTTATTATGTTTCATTGTTAAACAATTAAACCAATTATCCATCACTATTATCTTCTTTATTCTAAAGGATCTACCCTTAGAATCATCTAATCTTCATTTATTCATCCCTAAGGATTGTTCTAAGGAATAGGCACAAAGTCTATCGCTGCCAATGGCACAACTTCCAATGTTATCTATTAGGCACAACTACCAATATTATCATTTAGGAGCAGCTGCCAGGATTATGATGTTCTCTATTAGTCGCAGTTGTAGATATTATCCTTTGGGCACCACTGTTAGGATGTTTAGAGTACATCGTAGTTCAAAAACAACTACAGGTTGTGGCGCAACTGCCAATGTTCATCTATAGGGCACTAAGTCTATAGTTGCCAATGTTCATCTATATCATATTTCGTCCCTCATCATTCATCTACCCATATTTACCCAATATTTTTATAGGTATAAAATACATATATAGTTTACATCAAATAAAACATTTATGTTCGGTTCATCGAGGATATATATCAAGAATACAGATAATATGCACACATAGCACATAATTTATATTAAATACTTAATATATACGTGTAAGACGAAAGTAACTATGCACTCACTTGTTAAAATGATGATTCCAAACTGGGACAACGCTTTGCTTCTAACAATTCTATTTTCCTTTGACGAAACCTAATATCATTATCGCTAGATTTTAGTCTAATATTTATTATGACTATTTACAAGCAATACTGTTATATAAGTGTTAAACAATATTTTTCAACCATTATGTACTGATAGGGGCCAGACATTAAACACCGAAGGGCAGGACCATTTTGGCATTATAACACTTCTGAAATCCAACAACTCTAAGCGGCCCTTCAAACCAGGTTCCTCATACCGCGAGTAATTAAAAGATATTATAATAACACTTTTTATATCATAATATATATATATATATATATATATATATATATACATATATAGTGCTTAAAAATTTATAATAAAAATTAATAAACTTAAACATAAGCTATACTTAGTGTAGGTTAAACATATCTCACTTATCGGGGGTTTGGCTAGGAACCAGGCTCTGCGGGGGTAGAACTTCCGAGCCAAAAAGCTCTTATTCTTGGAGCCTTATGGCGCTCTGGGACTTGCCTCTTAGCACTTCGGTACTACTAAGGATTGGGAGAGGTTTAGAGAGAAGTTAGAGAGAGAGAGAGAAGGGTTGAGGTGTGAAGAAAATGTTAGAACCTCGCATGTTGTTTATAGACTGGAAATTGGCTCAACTTGGAAAGTTTTGTGCCTCCAACCCATCGTGTTGGTGTTCCACATGTCAGCATCGGGTGGCAAGGCGTGGGGAGGAAGCAATGGTCAGGATTGTGCCACATGTCACTCGCATATTACTCCAAAAACTAATTATATTCTAAAATCATTAGCTTTCCCATACAAACTTCATTTTTGACATTCTTTATATCAACAAGTAGGCAGAAACATGATCTACAACTTTTGTTTAGACTCCTTCGGCTAATTTTGACTTTATTTTTAAAGTTATATTTTAACAGGCTTAGATAGATAAAGTTCGTTAAAAAATTCATAACTCTGTCATATGACGTCCTTTTTTGTCTGTCTTTATATCGTTGAGCTCCTATTAACGAGATCTTCAATTCTCGTTTAGATAATGTCGGCTAAAAATCGATCGATCTAAAATTCAAATTCCTGACTGTGTATAGTTATGGTAAATCTTAGAAAAATCATAACTTCCTCATAGAAAGTTAGATTTGGATGTTTTTTATGCACGTTCTCAGTTTAACATATACTATGAATTTTGTTTAGATCGCTAAGGCTAAAAAGTAATTTAACAATAATTCACTTTTTATGATACGCGGTGTCGTGCCGGTTTAGCAATAAAACTTCAACGGGTCATAACGTCTTCGTTATAACTCGAATTCCAGCGTTCTTTATATGTACGGAACCCTTGTCATATATACTTAGTTAAGATTATTTATTCTAAGTAATATTCTATCAAAAAGTGAATTTTGAAGCTTATTGTCTCTAAATTATCTAGCCGGAATTTACTGGCGTTACACTATGATAGGTTAGTAAAGGGTTGCGCGAAATAATAAGTTGTAACTAAAGTACCATCGTACTGTTGTGATCATCCAAAGTACTATCATATTTTTTTCTCACCCAGAGTACTATTGTACTGCTATGCCTAGTCATCAAGTAATATATTAGTTAGTAAAAGGATGTGCAAAATAATAAGTTGTGGCATGTTCTGATGTGACCAAAGTACTATCGTAATATTGTGTTTACCCAAAGTACTATCGTACTATTGTGTTGTGCCCAGAGTAGTATCGTATTTTTGTGTTATGCCCAAAGTAGTATTGTACTATTGTGAGTAGATGTTTAAGGAAGAATAGATGACGATCATTGTTGTTAAAAGATCCTTTAGGAAAGATCCCTCGAGATCATTATTTGAGGATTAGGAAGTGAGAATAACGAGAATGGGTAACTGGGTTATTTGTTGATGAGATAAGAGTTCGGCGGTTGATATGGAAGGCACACTTTGCTGGTTATTCAATGTGTAGCTGACCAGTAGTAGTTGATGAATTGTCCAAGTAGGAGACTCTTGGAAATGAGTGTTCAATATCATAACTAATTGGTGTCCCTATGGGAATAATAGCAAAGTCCTTTCTAGGTTTCCCTGAAGGTCAGCAATAGGTACAAATAGTTTTAGTAGATTGAGAAAATAGTTTATTTATTTAGTATATGTTAATAAATTAATTAGAAACTAGCTGAAATTAATTGGAATTAATCTAGAAGTGCACAGACTTAATGTTAGTTGTTCAATATTTGAACAAAGGAACATTCTAGAACCCTATAGGCAGTGGACAGTTTTGGAGACTCCTTTGAGGGTTCCAGAATTAATCCATGTAACATATAAGATAGTGATGTGAATCGGGGTTAATTCTCATTATTTAATTTATTCAAATTTGGGTTATCATGTTACCACCACTACTTTATAAAGGGGCCTAGGGGTGCTCATATTTCCATCCTTCATATCCATCTTGAAAGACTGGAAATTTTTTCCTTCCCCTACCTCTCATCTCTCTGCTTAGTTTGTATGGTTCTTGACTTTTGGGTATGAGCCATTAGAGACACTCTACTTTGGGTACTAGTCCTTCAAGAGCTACTAAGGATCAAAGAAATAAAGCTTCAAGGACAAATCAGATTTATCAAAAGGTTAGTGTTTCGACCCCATTTGTTATAGCTTATTAGGTTAGTTTTAAAAGTATGTTGCTATAATAATGTACACTTAGGATGATTTTTGTTTGTTTCAGCTACAATAATCTAGTGTATGGTTGCATAGAAAACCCAACACTCATTTCTTATAGTTTCAACTGACATATACCCACTTTTTGCTTAGGGCTACAATGAGATCTATTTACAACGACAAATTGACCTAAAAGTACACATGGATCAAGCCCAAAAAATATCATGAACCGAACTACATTTTTAGAGCATATGCTGCAGACTTACACTCATTTTTCTCAGTAGTTGCAATGAGATCAAAGAGATGATCATGTTCAATAAGTTAACAATATCCTTTTTTCACAATTGAAAAAACAAAACTCAACAATATCACATCCTAATTCCATGATTTAGGTTCTATAAATGTGAGGTATGACGTCACGAAAATGTTAAACCATAAGCTATATGAACCGTGATGAGTTATGACCTTTAATAACACATTACATATAGGACATCTATATATATATATATATATATATATATATATATATATATATATATATATATATATTCTAAATAAAAGTTATATATAATATGCTTGACTTAATGAGACGATTTTTAAGAGGTGGTGTCAATTAGAATCATTTCCATGATACAATACCAAAGCTACTTCTATATACTAAACTTTTGTGCTTGTTACTATGGTGAAGTTTTGCTTATTGGTTTTGAAAACCGAAGACAACATTGAAATGGTCATTCTATAAGTTTGATGGTTCAACTGGTCTTACTAGTCGGAACGGTCCCAAAAACCAAAATAACCGGATATATATATATATATATATATATATATATATATATATATATATATATATATATATATATATTCTCTTAAGACATTAAACTTAAAAAGTGAAACAATCCTAATAATTTATGTATATCTCTAGCTAATGAAAAAAATCTAAAGGTATTAGATTGTTTTGATTGAGAGAGAGCAGAAGCCTTCATGGTGATCGTTAATGACAATATTCATAACTAGTTTATAACCCGTGCGAACCATAATTATAAAATTTATTAAACTTTCATAGTAAAAACTCAAAATTATTAATCAGTTATTTTAAATAAACTAGTAATTAAGAGATATTTTTTAGTTATATAAAATTATGATCGTTGATTTAAACTAATACGTGAAATTATATCACCTTATAATCTGTATTAATTTTATTTTAACTTTTATTTTTATATTATTAATTTAACGTAATTAGAGTGCAATATTAAACATTTGAAATTTGAAATGGAGAATCAATAGATTGACAAGTGACATGACATTAATCAGGTGGCGTAGTAGGGTGACACATGACAAAAGAAGAATAAACTTATTCTTTTATTAGAATATGGAGATTACGATATCGTATAAATACCAAAGAGGATTAGATAAGTTTATAAAAGTAATCGCAATGATGCATAAGGTTATAGACAGCGATGCCAAGCTTGCCACACTTCACTTATGCGCTAACTAGGATTTGCCACTCTACTTCGTATTTTTGTTATTTACAGGGCGTAGGTTGCTATATTAGAATTGCTAATTTTTTAAAAAATTAAATAATATTTAAAATTATAATTTCAAACAAATTATTTTTATAAAACCTAAAATTTCATTAAGATAGAAAGTAAAATTAAATCACAAAAGCAAAAAAGAAAAAAAAAATATATATATATATATATATATATATATATATATATATATATATAAAATTTAAATTTACAAAACTTAGAAAATTAAAACATGAAACATAGAAATTTAAATAACGACCTAGATGATATCTTTTTTCAAAATCTCTTCTTTGGCTTTTAACATGATTTTTTTTTTCGCGTCAGCAAGATTTTATATGAAACTAGGTGATGAATTCTATACAAAGTTTGTAGTGCACATCAGGTCAACCATAATGGGAGCTGTATGACCGTTTGATGGATTAAATGTTAATATAATATAGACGAGAGAAAATATGGAGTTGGATGGCCATTGAACTGTTCAATAGAATTGTAATGAAAATTAATGATTTATTTAAGAATTAAATTGAATGTGTATATTATCTTTGCTACATAGCAATCTGTACAACTCTCCATAGGTTTAATCCAATGGAGATGGCCTCATCCCACTACTTAGTGGTAGCTATTGGTAGTGGTGGATTATGGTGCAAACAATGAAACCAATGTGCAATACATTTCTCTCTCTCTCTCTCTCTCTCTCTCTCTCTATATATATATATATATATATATATATATATATATATATATATATATATATATATATATATAAAAGAGGGTTTTAGTGGTGGGTATACCAATTTTTTAATGGTTGTGTGTGGTAATAATGTGACATCTAACACTAAAATGATTAGTGATTGATATAAAATGATTAGCGATGGATATAACATATGGTCTTTTTATAATTTCAAAGTTATTGATCTACTACCATCGATAATTTAAGATGTGAATATGAAAGTTTTCCTGACAAAGAATGACGTTTAACTAACTAATTAATAATATTTTGGTCAATGTCATGTGCAGTTGTAAATAAACATTTAAATATAATTGCTGAAACTCATAAATGAATAGGGAAGTTTACGAATTTCTTTATATTTTAATATGGGACTTTCTTGGAAAAGAAGTTGATTAGCAAAGCTATAAATATATGTTTCAAACCCTCTCTTTAAAGAACATCTCTTCATCCCTAGCCATTTTTTTAAACTACATACTTTTCGCAATCAAAAATGGGTTTTGGCCGATTGCTTGCTTTAGTTTCTAATGTAAAATGCTTTGGCAGATCAATATCTCTTAGTGACAGAAGTTATCACAGTGATGTGCCAAAAGGTCATCTTGCAGTGTACGTTGGTGAAACCCAGAAGAGGCGCTTTGTTGTCCCAATATCTTACTTGGATCAACCATTGTTTCAAGTCTTGTTGCGCCAATCTGAGGAAGAATTTGGGTTTGACCACCCAATGGGAGGTCTAACCATTTCCTGCAAAGAAGATGAATTTGTGAAGCTTACCACCCTGTTGAAAGCTTCATGATAGTTCTCGAATCTAATTGCTGTAATTGCACGTCCTCATTAACGAATTCTTGTAGAGTCCGTGGTGAACTTACACCATGTTTGGGTAAATGTATACATGTATATCTTGAACTTTTTTACAGTTTTTTTGTAATGTAAAAGAGACTATAAATACATTCTTTGTTATTGTAATTCATATGCAGAAAGTATTTTGTAATGGTAAAGCATTTAAATTGTAGATCCACAGCTCCATGAAATGTGAATCTAATGAGAACAAGTAATTCATCCCGACAAATGCGAATTTGGACACATGGCTCGTACCATTGAAAGTATGAAACCTATAAGCTCTAGTACCACTTGTCGGCAAAATTACAAATGTGGCTGAAAGTACCTTAAAAATCTACTAAACAAAAGACACTAATTTATGATTATTTACGACTTTTCATGTGACTTCAAGTTCATAAATTAAGTTGTCTCCCGGTTACAATTTTTCTCGAGGATTGGCTAAAGCGATACCCCATTTACCATTTAGACGCTATATATAGTTTTTAAAGTATTTTTATTGGTTAGAATTGCATTGTTTTTTAAAAAAAATCATTAAAAATAATTACTTATAGATTGACTTTTGATAAAGATATAGTGTCTAAAAAGTGTCTTAATAGCACCACCCTTTTTCTCCACGCGGCTTGCATGCATGACATCAAGTCGGCAAATGCAAGTTGAGTACCGATGTATGATGACCTTTTGTTTCATGTGTTAGCTTATAATGAATAACAGATTTTTCACATGTTCAATGTTCTTTACAGCTCCTTTAGACCACCGTTAAATGGAAAAATCTATGGTTTTCGCTTTTTTTAGATCCGCATGAACATTAAGTCAAAGTGGTCGGCTGAAAATGAATCAAGTGCACAGTAATATAGTGTGTAGCAATATATCCGGAAACGACTATCAACAAAGTTACAAAGGACTTCGAGTCGTCTGAGTTGATATGCCGATATGGTCGTATATGCATTAGTGGGAACGTGAGTGCCTTCGAAAGCAAGTATGCTTCAGATGTTTATAACTCTTAAATTATCCGAGTGGGGTCATTTGCTTGCAATTAAGCACCGGCAGAAATTAAAGCACGTGGCCAAATCCTTTCATTTGGCAACCCTAATTCAATTCGAAGTTTTCTCGTTATTGGCACGCATGTGAGCCTCCAATCTGATTCAATATTCATGTTGTTTCTAGCTAGTATATAGTATATCACAACAAGAATTCGGAGTATTAGGGACGACGATTTTTGGGACGACAAAAGCAATAGCGGCGACACCAGACTTGACGCGCTGTATGTCGCCGCTAAAACCCCACAGCCGTCGCTATTACCGGCGTCGCTAAAGATAACCACCGGTGATCCGTCGGAGATACTCTACTTTCAATCGTGACCCTTGGTTTGCCAAATAATCCAACGGATAGGGTTTGTTCCTGTGATAAGGCATTAGAGACGATGCTTTTAGCGGCGACATGTCGCCGCTAAAGGGGGCGATCCGTTGACTCACCATTAGACGAAATCTGGCCCTACAATTCCAACCCAATCCAACGGTTGATAATTGCCAAAAAGTGCGCCTATGATTCCCTCCATTTTATTGCCGCAAATAGCCCCATGTCATCGTGCGCATGTAAATAAAAAAGAGGAATTTGTTGATCCATTGGTTGAAGAACAATATGTAAGTTATTATTATTACTTAAAAATGAAGTAGATTGTTGAATTTTTTTTTTTTAGTTTTAACGTATATTAACAATCTTTGTGAAATACAGAATGCCTTAGTTGCTGAGGTTGCTCTACAGACTCATCACATAGCCGACTCTGGTGGTGATCCAGACACCATTGATTGGATCGCAATATTTGAGAAGGTGTTGGGTACTCGAAGGGGGCATGTGAGAGGCATTGGGCCTAAAGCTTCTTCAGCTGCGGGTACAAGTGTTTCATCCCAATGGCAGTCACAGTCAAAAGCATCGCAACCAACACAGGTAGTTGTTAAATTCTTAAAAAAATTGGTTGCTTTGTTATATTGTTAAGAATTTAATGTATTTGTAGTAATTTTTGGTAGCTCGGTAGTTTCTTAAATTGTTATAGACTTAATTGATTTGGTGCTTTGATGGTTTGATAGTTTGTTGAATTGTTCATAACTTATTTGTTTGTGACTTAATTGTAGGATGTTGATGTGAATGCTTTTCTTCAAAACCCGACATTTGTGACGGCCATTGGAGACATTATTCGCTCGTTTAAAAACCAAGTCAACGAGGAAAACAACGATTGGAAGGACGGCGGGGAAGACGAAGACAACTAGTATTTCTTGTTTTATGATATGGAGGATGCTATTTTTGATTTGGAAAATAGTTTATGTATGATATATATTAAACGTTTGTTTGAGATTTATTAGATATGGTATGTTTGATGTTTGTTTGGAAAATAGTTTATGGAATATGGTATTTTTGATGTTTTTACATAATGTGGTATGTATTTATATATGTATTTTTATCAAAACAGCATTTTATAATATATATAAATTAATATCATAAAAAATAAGTTTTTCTCAAAAAACAAAAATACAATTAGCAGCGACGCCTTTAGAGACGACTACTATCAATTGTGACGACGTGACCTCCGGCGAGTATTGCCGGAAAAATCCTACCGGTGGCCGGAATATTAATAGGGACTACACTATTTGAGACGACATTGGTGTATTAGGGACGACAATTATTAGCGACGACAGTATTGGAGACGACATGGGCTATTAGCTATGAGCCAACTGCGGCGACACATTAGCGACGATATCTCGTCGCTAATAGCATTAGCGACGGCAGAGATGATCAATTGCGACGACTTTTGTCGCGGCTAAAGGTTAGTATTTTTGTAGTGGTATATTCACATTATAACCATTATTTCATCTTCTTATATATATATATATATATATATATATATATATATATATATATATATATATATATATATATATATATATATATAACCAACTCCATACGCTACAAAAAACACGAGCATTAGTGGCGACACACATCGCCGCTGTAAGGTCGTCATTGTTGCTTTGCTACAAATGCTTCATATGTCACCGTTAATGCTCTCTTTCGCTGCAAAATGATATGTCATCCCCACGCTCTCTGTCGATTAGTTCCAAATCAATGGATAGGGTTTACTCTTTTGTTTATGCAGATCATGATTTTCCACCAATAGTGGCGACGTCGTTATCGGCAACGCACATTGTTAGCGATGACATGTAACCCGCAAATTCCGTGTCGCTGCTAATATAACTTAAATGGAACATGTCAGAAAAACGAGGTTTTTCAATTCTAGCGAGTCGTATATACATTTTCATTTTCCAAAATGGAGACATATACCGAAGGAAAAGTTTGTCCTTTCATCAACATATTGCTTCTATTAGATTATTAATCGGACCTTTTTTAATTAAAAAGGGACTTATAATTTTCAGTTGACTAAAAAATACATTGGAAACTTGTTCTCATGACGGAGAAGTATTATTTTAATTGTTTTCCTCATTTTGATGTGCGAGGATAATTAAAGATACCTTAAGACATATAATTGCGTGCTCCAATGATTAGTCTTTTATCGAGCTATACGCGTTTTGTTTATATTTATTTTTTGTTAATGATTTATTTACGTTAAATACATTCTTGGAAATATGAGCAAAGCAGGCTTCACCTTTCCAGCATACGTTGCCAAGTCTCGTCTATGCTATAAATACATGTCCCGAACCCTTCTCAAACTACAAGTATTCTATTCGATTCAATTGGTAGAAATCTACTTCGCAATCGTGTTCTTTAATTCAAGAACTTTACATCTTAGAAAAAAATATATATTCTCACTCTCCAATTCATGGGTCTTATGAGGTTGTCTGCGTCGTTAGTTTTTGGAGTGAAAAGTTTCAGCAGATTGAATACTACTCGCAACAAAAATTATCGATGGGATGTGCCGAAAGGTCACCTAGCAGTGTATGTTGGCAAAAACAAGAAAAGGCGTTGTGTCATCCCAGTATCATACTTGGAACAACCACTATTCCAAGACTTGCTGCGTCAATCTGAGGAAGAGTTTGGGTTTGATCATCCAATGGGAGGCCTAACCATTTCATGCCAAGAAGATGAATTTTTCAAGCTCATAAGCAAATTGCATGTTTCATTATATATTGTAGACCAACAATGAGTGTTTTTTTCTCCGGACCCTCTTGATAAATTAAAGTCATGCAAAAAAGGTGTAAGTACTTAGTTGATAGAAATGTTTCGAATTTTGTTTACACAAGGGGCATTTTGCATTCAAAACACATAGAAATGTCTATTTTATTTGTATTATGGTTTTGCAAAAGTCACAGTATTTGGTAATGTGTATATTGATATCCTTTTATAATACAAAAATATAAATATTTAACGAAATTCAAAACAAACTTTCATAAGTTGTACGATCTTGTAAATCGGTTCTACCACCCCAACCCCACCTCCACTCCGCGCAAGCAAGGTTGGGGAAGTCCAACACGAAGCTTGGTGCAAATTTCTTCATATAGAGGATGAGGAAGAGTCTTTGTAAAAAAAAATATATGCTAATTAAACATGAGTCGTGTAGAGTTTTCTCCAGCCGCACATTTTAATGACCCAACTCGACGAGTCGGGGTGTCCCAACTCGACGCGTTGGCATAGGAAGTGAAAACCCTAATTTTCGGGTGTTGCATCCTATATAGAGGACCTAACTTCTTTGGCTGGCCTCCTTACCAGCCTCCCTTTCCCAGAGAAAACCCTAGAGTCGTTTTCCTTCTTGTATAGTGACTAGTGTGAGCTTAGGAGTGTTTGTTGGTAGTTCTTGAAAGGAGTCTTGAAGAGTGAAGCACCTAGCTTGGAGGAGTGACTCTAGGTCTAGAAACTCTTCATCAGAGGCTACATCTTTGAGGTATAAAGCCGTCACCTTGGCATGTAGTTTATTAGATCTCTTTTCTTGAAGTTTTAGCATGATTTTGGGACTTTAGTTGAGTTGTCCAAGAAGAAGAGGTTTCCAGGGGTTGATGGAGTAGATCTGATCCCTATATGACCTCTTGAGGCTGAAAGTTGCAAACTTTAATCGCCTCCATGTCCCATTCATGCAATATGTCCATTATGAAGCCAAAAATAGACCTTACAGGGTGTTTCTAGCATGCATGGACGTAAATTTGGAAACATTACGTGATTTGTCCACCTTGGGACATCATATTTGTATTTGTGAGCATCGTAATGGAAGTTAGGGGCCTAATGGGTCAAGACCCTCTTTAAAGAACCAGGGTTTCGGGTTTTAAGCCTTATGGGTGGTTCTTTAAGGGTAAAGTTGGAAACTTTACCCTTCTAGAGAACATTATGGAAGGGATCTCAGGTTTGGAATCCTTGGATTCAAGAAAAATGGCTTAATGCATTAAGTGGGTTGGCAGACTGGAGAACTCGACGAGTTCGTAGGGGAACTCAGTGAGTTGGTTTGGGTTTGTCATAATTTTGGCAGATAAAGGGGAAAACTCAACGAGTTATAGGGAAACTCAAGGAGCTGGATCATGATATCGCGATTCTGCCTTTTAAGGGAACTCGACGAGTTGGTTCAACTCGAGGTGTTGACTTTGACTTTGACATTGACCAAGGTTGACTCTTAGGGTTTGAAGTCTTGTGTTGAATTTAAGGAGTTTCTTATGTTTATGGATTGAGTGGAGCTGATACTCAGAGCTGGGACCTATTCAACTACTGCCAGTATTTGAGGTGAGTCTTCTCACCACACTCATGGGTCGAAGGCACGAAGGACAGCCCATTATTTGACATGATATGGTTATATAGCATGGTAAATGGTATGTTATTTGATTTACATAGAGGCTTACGTGAAGACCGTGGGGGGAGCCCACGACACTTGTCAAGACCATGGGGGATCCTATGGCATGAGGATATAAGACCATTGGTGTAGCCTATAGAATTCTGTTAAAGACGATGGAGGGAGTCCATGGAAAATTGTATGTATATGTATGAGCATGAAATTATGTGATTATATGTTTTGTGTGATTGGGAAACTCACTAAGCTTGTGCTTACCGTTTATTTATATGTTTCAGGTACTTTCATTGATAAGGGCAAGGGCCCGACTTGATGATGAGGCATGCATTCTCAGGTGTTTTCACATTTGGCCCTTTGTACTTTGAATTTTCAAAATAACATTGATATGTATTGGGATTTTTATATTTACTGGTTGATGTTATGAAAACAAAAGTTTAAAATTTTTATGAAAATTGGGTTGTTACAAGTGGGTATCAAAGCCTTGGTTTGAGAGATCCAGACATACTTCTAGGTGTGTCAGAACTCAAACTGAGGGTGTGATAATACTTGTTTTTCAAAAAGAAACCGAAGTTTAATTTCTTGAAAACGATTTTGTAAGAAAAACAGGAGAACGCAATGCATGTAATCGGATGAGCTCAAGTAAGTATTCCCAATATTTTAGTCATACTGTGGTGTGTATGTATATATGTATATATATATATATATATATATATATATATATATATATATGGAAATTTATTTGTATGGATTATTTGCTAAGTGTATGCTTTCAAAGTTGTACATGTTTAGGATTACATAGTCCTAGAATGAGGGAGTCTGCCTTATTCATGTTCCTTGTTTTGTTGTGGTTTAGGGTAGCAGTTTTATTTG
Source organism: Lactuca serriola (assembly GCF_051521515.1). Taxonomy (NCBI): domain Eukaryota; kingdom Viridiplantae; phylum Streptophyta; class Magnoliopsida; order Asterales; family Asteraceae; genus Lactuca; species Lactuca serriola. Next base: position 207,284,323 of record NC_136415.1, on the reverse strand, counting down.
ACATTCTATGTAATTCTCTTTGTACATAATTTGCATGCATAGGGCAACCTGTTATGATTGATCGGGATTTCTGGTTTGGTAAGGGATGAAAATCCTGGCACAGCCTAGGATCAAAGTCTATGCTATGTTTATGAGTTATGATTTGTGATTGGATGATTTCGGGATATCAGGTATGGCCTTGGGGAAGGTACAGGTAGGTGTGGAAGGTAGTATTGGGACCGTAATATAGAAAGCATAGGACCTTTACCCGAAGCAATGACAGACCTTGTAGTTCTTAGGAGTCTGTTGAGGAGGAATCCTTTTCGAATTCATTATCTTAGTTATTTGTGACTATTTTCAGTTGAGTATGGTGATGATAATGCGAGGTTCACAATCAGGATCAGGGTCAGGTTCGGGCTCTAGTGTAGAGCCCGTGGATGAGAGGTTGCACGATGTTATCACAATTGAGTTTACTCATGGCATCCATGACGCTACCCTAGTGATTTTCAATTCCGTGAAGGAGGGCATCATGGAGATCATGAAGGAGAGGCTTAGGTCCTTTCGAGCTGAGATTGTTGCAGGTCAGATTGGGGCCCGAGCTCCCTCGTTCAAGGAGTTCAAGGTGTGTGGAGCGCCTGAGTTCTTTGGGGTGCAGGTTCCCATCAATAGCCGACTCTGGGTGGCAGACATGCAGAATGCCCAACGCACGAGTTCTTGGCCCCATGTGGCCAAGGTGGGGTTCGCATCTTCTATGTTGAGGGATCGGGCACAAGACTGGTGGGAGGAGATGACCCATGAGGTGGGATCAGTCGGGGTAGCTGAGATGACTTGGGAGGAGTTTGTAAGGAGGTTTGATCGAGAGCTCGCACCACCCATTGAGGTGCAACGATTCGTGAGAGAGTTTCAGGATTTATAGTAGACTATTGAGACTGTGGCGGATACCACCGCCAAGTTTCGAGAGAGGGCACTTTTGGTTCCGCAGTACGATATGGATGAGGAGATGAAGAAGACTAGGTATCACTCCATGCTGAGAGATGATATTCATGAGTTTGTGAGTTTTTCGGGAGGCGAGACCTTGAATGAGATGGTGGAGAAGGCCCGGGAATGGGAGATTGAGTTAGAGCTCCACACGAAGCGAAAGCCAGAGTAGGTTCAGGCAGTAGCAGGTCAGGCCAAGAAGCCTAAGAGCTCCGATCCTCCCAGCAGGGCCTTGGCCATTGTGCCAAGTGCAGTAAGTCGCACAGTGGAGCCTGTCAATCACCGAGCTTTATTTTTTTCCACTGCAACCATACCCGTCATAAGAAAGTCGACTATCTGAGGTTAGTTATGGGGAGGAGGAGCTGTGGCGGTGCCTGTGCCCGTCACGATGAGGATAACAGATGGCCGCCCGATCCAGGCGGAGGCTCCTATGGTGAAGAGCCGCACATTTTAGCTGACTACTGAGGAAGCCAGAGCAGTGCCAGATGTCGTGAATGATGTGTAATTTCTTTTGGCTTGTTTATTTTACTTTTATGCTTATGTTGTTATGCTTTTGTATAGAGACCTTTCTGGCCGCGCATTTCAGCTGACTACTAAGGAAGCCAGAGCAGTGCCAGACGTCGTGACTGGTGTGTGAAGAGCCACGCTTTCCAGCTGACCACCGAGGAGGCTCGGGCAACACCGTACGTCATGGATGGTACGTGTTTATTCTTCTTTTCTCTATGTTGTTCGAAGTGCTTATATATATATATATATATATATATATATATATATATATATATATATATATATATATATATGTATGAATCATGTTGTATAGGGACCTTTTGGGTCAACGGTATGTCGGCTCATGTTTTGTTGCATTCGGGTGCTACCCGATCTTTCGTCTCTCTTGCGCTTAGAAAGAAATTCCAAGACACGTCGGGGACTTTGGATACCCCTCTCGAGGTGGAGATTGCAGATGACCGCACTGTGAGTGTTGCGAGAGTATATCGGGACTGTTTCCTAAATGTGAATGGCTAGAGGTTTTGAATTGATTTAGTTCCGATACCGCTGCGAGGATTGAAGGTGATTGTTGGGATGAACTGGTTAGGGGACAACAGGGCCATGATTGATTGTGAGCATCAGTTGGTCAGGGTACGAACCCCAAGTGGGGGAGAATTGGTTATTCATGGTGAGAGGGCATCGCAGGGCCTGATCCTTTGTTCGACCGCGAGGGCTAGGAGGTTTTTGCAGCATGGCTGCACGGGATTTCTGGCTTGTGTTTCGGATACAAGAGTAGAGACCGTGATAGATATGAACAGTATGGCAGTGGTACAGGATTTCTGGGACGTTTTTCGCAAAGAGTTACCAGGACTGCCTCTAGAGAGGCAGGTGGAGTTTCGCATTGATTTAGTGTCGGGTGCGGCTCCGATAGCCAAGGCACCGTATCGGTTGCCACCACCTGAGATGCATGAGTTATCTACACAACTTCAGGAACTCCTAGACCGAGGTTTCATCCGTCCTAGCAGTTCTCCCTGGGGAGCACCGATCCTTTTCATGAAAAAGAAGGATGGATCGCACAAGATATGCATTGATTATAGGGAGCTGAATAAACTGACGGTGAAGAACCGTTATCCTTTACTAAGGATCGATGACTTATTCGATCAGCTGTAGGGCACGTCTTGGTTCTCCAAGATTAATCTTCGGTCGGGGTATCACCAGATGATGATTCGGGAGGAGGATATACCGAAGATGGCTTCAGGACTAGATATGGGCATTATGAGTTTGTGGTGATGTCGTTTGGGCTCATCAATGCCCTGGCAGCATTCATGGATCTCATGAACCGGGTATGTAGGCCGATGCTGGATTGGTCAGTGATCGTTTTTATTGATGATATTCTGGTCTACTCTAAGACCAAGGAGCAGCACGAGCAGCATTTGAGGGAGGTATTTGAGACCCTAGGGTTTGAGAAACCATCTGCAAAGTTATCCAAATATGATTTCTGGCTGCGGGAAGTACAATTTTTGGGGCATGTCATCAATCAGGAGGGGATTTCAGTTGACCCAGCCAAGGTAAAGGCTATGATGCGATGGGAGGTACCGAAGAATGCCTCACAGATTCATAACTTCTTGGTTATAGCGGGCTATTATCGTAGATTTATTCAAGATTTCTCCAAGATCGATGTTCAATTGACCCACTTGACTAAGAAGAATGTGACCTATCAGTAGGATGAGGATCAACAGATGGCGTTTGAGACCCTGAGACGAAGATTATATGAGGCTCTAATTCTAGTACTACCCGAGGGGTTGGATGATTTAGTAGCGTACCGTGATGCATAGATTTCGGGGTTGGATGTGGTATTGATGCAGAGGGGGAACGTGATTGCTTATGCCTCAAGGCAGTTGAAGCCTCATGAGGCGAATTACCCCACGCATGACTTGAAATTGGGGGTGGTGGTGTTTGCCCTCAAGATCTAGAGGCACTATTTGTATAGGGTGCGGCTCACAATTTATACCGATCACAAAAGTCTAGTATTTGATGGATCAGCAGAACCTCAATATGCGGCATATAAGATGGTTGGATGTGCTAAAAGATTATGAATGCGAGATCTTATACCATCTAGGGAAGGACAACGTGGTGGCCAATGCATTGAGCCGCAAGACGGAAGGGTCCCCAATTAGGGATATTTGTATGAGGATGAATGTGATTTCTCCCTTATTAGACATGATCAGAGGGGCCCAGGTTAAGGGGGCAAGGAGAGAAAATTGGAAATTGGAGAAAATTCGGGGTCAGTATCCTTTGTTTGTTAAGGATAGCCGCAGTCTTTTGACGCAGTGTAGACGAGTATGGGTGTCGGTATCAGGAGGAGTAAGGCAGAGGCTATTAGAGGAGGTGCACAAGTCCAAGTTTTGTAAACACTCAGGGGCGACAAAAATGTATAAGGACTTGAGGCTGAGCTATTGGTGGCCCAACATGAAGCGGGAGATCGTCTGGTTCGTTGAGTGGTGCTTGACCTGTAGGAAGGTCAAGGCCGAGCATCAGCGGCCTCATGGCAAGGTTCTGCCGTTACCCATTCTCATGTGGAAGTGGGAAGAGATCATTATAGACTTCATTACGAAGCTACCAAGAACAATGAGGAGCTTGGATTCCATACGGGTTATCGTGGACAGACTGACAAAGAGTGCCCATTTCAGCCTGATCTCTGAGAGTATATCCATAGAAAAGTTGGCGGACATTTACGTTCGAGAAGTGGTGGCTGGGCACGAGGTGCTAGTATCAGTGGTTTTTGATAAGGATGTTTGGTTTACATCCAGGTTCTGGAAGAAGTGTCACGAGGAACTGGGCACTCCGTTGCATTTCAGTACGACATATCACCCTCAGACTGACGGTCAGAGTGAGAGGACGATCCAGACACTGGAGGACATGTTGCGTGCATGCGTGCTGCACTTTGGAGGGAGTTGGGACACTTACCTCCCATTGGCAAAGTTTTCATACAATAACAGTTATCATGCCAGTATTGGTCGGGCTCCATTCGAGATGTTATATGGATGGAGGTGCAGGACCCCGGTGTGTTGGGACAAGGTTGTACACCGGGTCATGGGGAGCACTGAGGTAGTGCTCAAGAACATTGGATTAATCCAACAGGTGCATGATCAGTTGCGAGTTGCACAGAGCCCTCAGAAGAGTTATGCAGACCGATGGTGCTCGGATCTCGAGTTTCAGGTAGGGGATTTCATACAGTTGAAGGTGTCGCCCTAGAAAGGGATTATCAGGTTTCGGAAGTGGGGCAAGTTGGGGCCTCGGTTCATAGGACCGTTTGGGATTACAGCCCGAGTGGGAAAGGTGTCATATCGTTTAGAGCTTCTAGAGAAGCTTAGTCAGATACACAATAACTTACATGTGTCTCAGCTTCGGAAGTGTATTACTGAAGAGACCGCAGTAGTTTCTTGTACGACATTCAGGTGGATGGGAGCCTGAATTATGTCGAAAAGTCGGTCGCCATCTTAGATAGGAAGACGAAGGTTCTTCGCAACAAAGAAGTGATCTTGGTAAAGGTGCAATGGCAGAACCGGAAGGGCTCCAAATGGACATGAGAGCCGGAGGAGGAGATGCGGGAGCGTTACCCTGGTATGTTCACAGTTGCGGACTTCAAGGACGAAGTCTAGTCCAAGTGGGGGAGAGTTGTAACGCCCAAAAATCAGGTATGTCTTGAAACCCTAAGGAAATTATATTTGCATCGATGGTCCCTTATGTACGCGGGGAGTACTTAAGTGTACGCTTGGCGTACTATGCATGGCTGGTCGCGGGAAGAATTGTGGTATGCTTGGCGTACCAAGCCTTACGCGGGGTGTACGCGCCAGAGGTGAAAAACCCTAATTGTCGGACATGAGGCCTATTTAAACGATCTTGAGTACCTTGGACTTAACCCCAGACAGCCTCCATAGCCATAGAGCGTCCTTGTACCCCTGAGAACCTTGTGAGATCATTCTTGATCTTAAAAGAGTACATTTGTGACCTTTTAGTGTTCATTGCAAGAAGAAGAAGTGGTCAAGCAAGTTTGGAACGTGTAGGTGCATCAATATCATGCATCAAATTCACCTTACAAAGCTTCTGGAGGTAAAAAGCTTGCATCTTTCCATCTAAAACCTTAGATTTAGCTAGGGTTTTCTAGTTTAGTCCATTTGATTGGTATTGGACCTCTTTTGATGAGTTAAGCAACTCCATAAGATGAGGATGGCGGATCTGAGGTCCCTTGGTCATTTAGAAGCATAAAAATGGGATCTTGATGGATGTATAGGTCTCATGCATGGATTAAGGACCTTGGAAAGGTCTTAATGGAAGTGTTGGACGTTTATAAGGCATACAATGACATTAAGTTGGCAACTTTATGCCTTAGAAGGTTTTAGCAGACCTAGATCTAATTTTTTTCGTGAGGATATCGAGCATTAAGCACTTAATGGAGAAAGTGCTTAAACTCTTTGTACGCTGGGCGTAACCAGTTTTACGGGCCGCGTAGTCCCCAAACCCTCAGTACGTTGTGCGTACCAAGATGGTACATTGGGCGTACGCAGTAGCAGTTAGTGTTGGGTTTTGAGCATTCTAACACTCCTAACTGTACATGCAACCCTAAATACCTTGGATCTATGTTTTCTCTATTATACATGCAAATAAGAACTTCCAAGGTATTATCCTAATCTAGCATACAAAATAATGAGTGTAACAAGATATAATACATACCTCTTTCATGTAGAAAGTCTTCATGAAGCTTGAGTGCCTAGTGCCCCAAGTGTGACACCTCAAATGGTTCACACAACACCAAATACACTTGGAATAACTTGAGAGAAATCTACACTTCATGAAATCGGCTAGCCCTTCATATTCACACACTAGTGGCCGATTTTTGTCAAGAATAAGATCTTTATATAGTGTTACAATTAGGGTAAACCCTAATTGTCATGACTTTCCATTTCCTTGGATCCATGGGTTCAAATACACCATGGAGCATCCATGGACCATCCTATGGATTTTAGCCCAACTTGATTATCCATGGAGCATCAGCCCACTATACAAGTATGGATGATTTACACAATCAACCCATATATTTAATTAGTCTTCGTTTGATCACTTAATTAATTCTAGATTAATTCTTGATCAATACTAATTAAATAATCTTATTGTTCTTATTATTAATATAGTATAACTTATAATATATTAATAACCATAAGTGTCTTATTTCTCTCATTATAGTCTATCCAAATGCATGATGCCATGCAACCCAAATGGACCATGTCGGGTCAGGTCAAGTCTTACCAATTATAGTTATGGACTTAGACATTAATCCAACAGTCTCCCACTTGGATAAGTCTAAAACTATTATTGCGTATGACTTCAGGAACCAACTGGCAATCGTAGCTCTCAAAAGCTTCTGTCGAACTCTGACCTTGTAGATGAACTCTGACCTTTGTCAATGACTTGTCCATTAGATAAGGGATCATATATTCCTCCATTCTAGATATCATATGGACTGAGACATGGATTATAATCATTCTCTCTGTCCATTTGTTGTTTCCCGATTTCCGATTTATGACGACTGACTAATTGAACAAATCAAATCAGTCCTGGCCCGGCCGAGCACTTCCATTTGTCATCATCAAATCATCGAGGGGCCCACAAATATCACTTTTATCCCGAAGGTAAAAGGAATGGATAAACTTCGACTCATATGGCTTGTTCTACTACTTGTTGAATCATACACAAAGACACGTTTTATAGCACCGAGTTACCAAATGCGTTTTTGTGCAATCAATGTACAACCAACTCATAGTAAAAACTCATATATCTAGGTTTGAAGAATATATAAGATATTATCGTCTCATGATCACTCGTGATAAAATCCAAGTGATTCCAATGAGCGCGGGTTGAATCCAATACTCAGAACTTATGAGCACTCATGAGTGTTGTAGCCCTTTGTCCAACACCTTAGACCTCTACAAGCCAACCAATGACAGTCTTAATTCATATCTACTTCCAACATATGACCGATTGTGGATGGTTTGAACAACTTAGTCATTCCGGAAGAATAACCCAGTTTATTCGGGAAGTCAAAACATGAAAAGTGAAACAAAATAATAATTGAATCCAATATGGTATCAAAACCTACGAACATAAATAAAACACCTTTTATTTATCATCATATGATTACACATTATTCATTTTATACTGTTTCAGCAATCAACTTTATTCTTGAATTTAAAACAATAGTTGTCCCATGCTCCAAGCATGTACACTATGTTTTTCTAAACACTAGTCATGCCATACACCAAGTATACATACTATGTTTTTCTATGATCTTCACTTTGTGAACTAGATCAATTGAACATAACTCCAATGATCCTCTTTTCACAGTCCCAAATCCTTACTGCAAATGCAAGAATTCCAAATTCATTCCATTTACTGAAATCTGTTAGATTCTAAACTTATATGCATTGATCTTCTTGTAATGATTATGTACAAAGTCAGAAAGACTTGACAACGATCATTACAGAGTATTCCAAAGGAGATCAGCTCCTTGGAAACATCCATCTTGCATTAAGTTTCCTAATCTTAAACAGATTGAAAATTCTAACTTTGAAACATTTCCAGTTTCCATTTTGACTATCACTTCTGAACAAGAGTTGCCTCCTTACAGACTATGTCAATATGGTCCTTCCAGAATTATCACTATACTTCCAACTGTCCTTGAGCAACCAATCTTTAGTAAACCTTAGATTGTCCTCGACAATTGTTTAATCCTTTTAGTCATATCCAGTTCTAAACCTTTTCCCTTCTTAATGCCCTAGGCATTTGGAAAATTTTAGAAAGGATGAATATAGCACATGTAATCGATCATATATCCGAAGCATATGGGACACGATTTCATGATGTCTCACATAAAGACTAAACCAGTCTTTTGCTATAATATGTCCATTTCAATTTGCCAAGTTCTCATAATTCAGATTATGAAAAGGGATGTCGTAATCATAATAGAATTTTAGAACGCAAATAATGGACTCATATACAAAATTTCCTTATGTTGAGCCATTCCAACATGAAATTCATATATATCCTTGACTAAATGATTAAAACCTCACGATCTAAGCTTATAGATTTGAGATGAAGTATAATTTCCTCTCCCTTAATTATAGCAAAACAACTCTTTCCCAATTGAAACTTTTGTTTTCTATAATTAACATTGCTAACTTGCAATACTTATCATAATTATCATGCTCCCACTAACATGATGATTATTAGCATAACACTTATGCTCCCACTAGCTTTGACATGTACTTAGAAATCAGCTGACTTTCTTACCAAAGTTCAGATTTCTGATACTAGATTGTTTTGATAAAACTTTATCAAAATCATACACCTTCCCTTAGATAGCACACTTGTGTGTCTAAACAATTATGAAGAGGGATGTCGTAATCATAATGGTTAGACCTTTTTGCCACTTCTCACAAGTCCAAGTTAGTGTGCCGGTAAACCACACACGCTCCACTAACGACTTTGAGAATGCAAATATCACAATTGCTATCTAGTTAAATCTACTTAGTGAAAGTGTTTCCTCACCATCATTTTCATGAATCGGAGAGAAGCCTTATGACACTTAGATTTAATGGTGTATGTGTTCTTATCCATGTGAATTGTCAAAACCATAGTCACAAGGCAAGGATAATGATAAATCCAAACTCATATGGATTAAATTCAATCTTAACTTCTTGCCACCTGGCAGCTCAAGGGCCTGCCATTGCTTCCAAGTTGTTGTGCAACACATTGAGAACTCTAAGAAATCATATGCAAAGCCAACTTTAACTGAAATGGGCACAGAATATGTCAGTACGATAGGTTATAAACCTCAAGTTGTGTGCTAGTGAAGAACTTCAGGTTTTATTCTTGATTAGTTCTTGAGACTTTCAAGACCTTTAAGACTCCCACTGTCCTCTTGACATATAAGACTTTCTTGTCAGATATTCAAGAGATAGTGTGGATTCTAATCAAGACAAACACTTCACACAATTGGCCTAAGTTGGTCTTTGTTTTATCCAAAACATCACAACTTACCAATTTCAAATGTACAAGAGTAGAAAACTTTTACTCTTACATTTGACAAGTGTTTTAAACCTTCTTTAAGACATGTCACTCAAGTTACAATCTTGGAGTATGTCTCTAAGACTTGTATTGGAATGAAGTATGACTCATCTTCTTGATTTAACCATTTCAACAATTCAAGATCCCTATTCTTAGTCATAAGAATGCACTAAGATTTCCTTAGAGAACTAATTGTGCTATGGTTTCTTAATCATTAAGATGATCAAAAAACTGATACTAAAGTACTCTCCCATCTTTTCAGATTTGAGAAACTTTTATCCTTCTGCCTAATTTGATTCTTCTTATTTGCTCTGCCATACATTGGAACCTTTTCCAATGTCTCAGAGTTACACTTAAGCTTGTAAGTATAATCATGTTTACTGGGCTTTAGTAAACTATGAAGAATTTTGTGGTGGACTTAATCAGTGCACAAGAATGTGTACTCGATCCCTTAGTCCTTCACTTGACTCACACATCCATGTGAACAAGTAATTAGTCTTAATTTTCCAATACTTGAAAGTTCTCATTCATCATGCTATACAACTTGCATGATTCCAAGTTCCGGTCCAATTGAAACTTGGGTGATGGGAATCTTTCCTTATTTGGTAAATTTAGACATTACCACAAATGAAAGAATAAATTTCATATTTCCACTCTTGCTATTAATGGAATCATATAAGCAACAATTTTTCCTCAAATGCCATTGTAAGGATATTTTAAAATAAATAAAATCAAAAATTTTCTTTTATTTTAAAACTATGCAGAAAAACTTATCCTTACAATCCATATGAAAACTTGTTGTTATCTATTCTTAAGCAATATCTCATAACTCCTAAGAAGTAGCTCAAGAATCCGATCTTCAAACTATGCGATAGAAATCCATCTACGCCATCAGATTCAGCATATTCTTTCTTTAATTTTCTTCACTTTTCTTTGATTCTTAAAACATCACCATGTGACCCAGTCACATCATGTATCAAGAATTTCAAAATAGAAACTTAGCAGAGTTAGATAGTGGACTTTACCTGAGGTAGTGTCAAACTTATTGACATTAACATCCTTAGGTAAATTTGGCAGCTTCGCAACCAATGCCCTTTCTTTGGCAATATAAACATATGGACCCTTTGATAATGGTACACGGGACTTAGCTTTTCTCTTTACCATTTGGTCAACCGAGTTGACTATGGCTGATCCCTTTCCATTGGGAAGAGAATGCTTTTCTGGATTTCCTGTGTCACTATTATCAATGTCCATCAAGTTTTAAGAAAGTTGATCTTAACAAATAGATAAGATCATTAAGGGTCTTGTCATAGTCTGTTTCATAGGTGTCCCAAAGGAACTCACTATGTGACTTAGAAAGTGATTAAACCACCAACTTTCTCAAGACTTTGACACCCAACTCTCCCGGCTTGTCAATATGTGATTACATCTCCAAGATGTGACCACACCTAGACCTTGCCTTGCCAATAGGGCCTGAGTGACCTTAAACTTTTCAAGAACTTGTGAGTTGGGGAGAATAATTTGAGGAGGTGAAAGAAGTATGATTTCCATGGGACATCATCTTTATTTAGGAAAGCTTGTTTCAAGAGATTTGGGAAGATCATAAATGTCTAAACCAGACATCTTTTGGGAGATATTCAAGATAGTTGATCTTAAATGCTTAATATGACACCCAATATGAAATATTAAGGCTAGGACCCAACAAACTTTTTTATAACTTAGAAGAGGTATGCCGTAATCCAAGCTATAAAATATTTGAAGGTAGGTGAATGACGATTCACCAATTTCCACCAAGATAAACAAAATGTATTATTAGGTTTTAATTGGTTTTGAAACTCCTAGATCTTTTGAGATTCATTGAACTGTTCAATGGCATGTTTCAATCTCGAGTGTGCCCTTCAGGTTTTGTGACTGGGATGCCGAGGATCACAAAACAAGGTGTGAAGTAACCATGCAAATTACTTGGTACCCTTAAGTGTTTACCCCTCAATCGATGTGCCGGTTAACCACACACGCTCCATCGATACTAAGATGAACATTAAGTTACCCTTTGCCTACCTTGTTAAATACGAGTTAGTGTGCCAGTTAACAACACACGCTCCACTAACCGACTTAAACAAAGTGCAAAGTGTAATTTCATGGATTAGCACCTTATTCACATTTTCCTAAGTAACTAAGATTGGGTATTAATAAGAGTTTAGTTACTTAGTATTTATCATTAATGCTTTTAATGAAGGGAGATTCTAGTCCTATCAAACCCGTTCGGCTAACGACCCTCCACCAGTCAAGCAAGCGGTGGGTGAGAGTGGACACCCATTAAGTTGTCATTTTATAGGCAACAACCTTATACCCACCTTATAGACCGGCTTCGTGAATGAGGCGTACTAGCGGTAAGACTGACTTTACTCTTATACATATATATATATATATATATATATATATATATATATATATATATATATATATATATATATATATATATATATATATTATTAATAACTTATAATATTATAAAGTACAAGGGTTGAATTTTAACTCTTTAAAATTCTAAGGGCTAACTTGGAATTAAAGTATTCTTAAGTGAAAACTTTTCAAATTCCAAAACATGAGGGCAAGGAAACTATTCAAAACTAATTAATTCCATAACTTATGTGTTTAAAGTAGTTTTAATCCAAAAACTCTTCAAGTTCCATAACTTGAGGACAAGTTATGGAAGACTTTAAACTAATAAAAGAATTAACTTTTCTTTATTTTATAACTTATGGAATTAATTAAGGTTACACTTTTTTTAATTTATTATTTAATGAAGAGACTCTTGGTCCTCCATAACTTGAGGACAAATTATGGAGTCATAACACCATTTAATTAGAACTAGACTCTTCATTTTGTAACCTTTGCCAACTTTTATGAGTTTTCTGAAACTTAAATGTGACTTTTCATATAACTTGATGACAAGTTACAAAAACACATTTTAGAATCAACTCTTAGATTAATTTGGATTGAAAACAACTATTTCACTCAACTTTTCTATTAATCTAAGCAACTCATAAGAACAAGATAATTCAAATCAAACTTTTTCATGTAATTAGTCTAAACCTTAAACTAATACACAACATGAATCTATTGAAAATTATCTTTGAAATTGGATTAGCATGAACATTACCACATCAAAAACAAGTTTATAAGTCCAAAAACATCTTAGGGTAATGTTCCTAGTCCAATTCCAGCCAAAAAAATCGAATTTATGCTGTCTGGGGGTCCAACTCGTCGAGTGCACGAACCAACTCGGCGAGTTGGATGCTTTTTGCCTTGGACTCAGCGAGTCCATTCATGGACTCAGCGAGTCTGCTGGGCAGACAGCATCAAAACTCGATTTTCCAGCTTCTTTTGCAAGTATAACAAGAAAACAAGCCTAGGCTCTGATACCACTGTTGGGTTTTGAGCATTCTAACACTCCTAAGTGTACATGCAACCCAAAATACCTTGGATCTATGTTTTCTCTATTATACATGCAAATAAGAACTTCCAAGGTATTATCCTAATCTAGCATACAAAATAATGAGTGTAACAAGATAGAATACATACCTCTTTCATGTAGAAAGTCTTCATGAAGCTTGAGTGCCTAGTGCCCCAAGTGTGACACCTCAAATGGTTCACACAACACCAAATACACTTGGAATAACTTGAGAGAAATCTACACTTCATGAAATCGGCTAGCCCTTCATATTCACACACTAGTGGCCGATTTTTGTCAAGAATAAGATCTTTATATAGTGTTACAATTAGGGTAAACCCTAATTGTCATGACTTTCAATTTCCTTGGATCCATGGGTTCAAATACACCATGGAGCATCCATGGACCATCCTATGGATTTTAGCCCAACTTGATTATCCATGGAGCATTAGCCCACTATACAAGTATGGATGATTTACACAATCAACCCATATATTTAATTAGTCTTCTTTTGATCACTTAATTAATTCTAGATTAATTCTTGATCAATACTAATTAAATAATCTTATTATTCTTATTATTAATATACTAGAAATTATAATATATTAATAACCATAAGTGTCTTATTTCTCTCATTATAGTCTATCCAAATGCATGATGCCATGCAACCCAAATGGACCATGCCGGGTCGGGTCAAGTCTTACCAATTATAGTTATGGACTTAGACATTAATCCAACAGTTAGGCCCTAAACTGTTTTGGGCCTTTGAGCTTTTGGGCCTCATTTGGTTGATGGGCTTTATTGAATTCTATGAATTAGGGGCTTGACATCTATTATGGGCCATGGATTTAATGGTTGGGCGTTTTGGGCCAACAGGTCCATTAAGGATTTTGGACTTGGACTTTTGAGCCCATTAGCAAGGATTGGGTATTTGGGCCTTGAGTGAGGAATTGGAGGTTGGGTTTCCCCCTTAGATAATGTAAAGCCCTAATATTGTTTATGGGATTTGACACCAAATCCAACAGTCTCCCACTTGGATAAATCTAATAACTATAGCTGCCAATGCGACTTTATGAGCCGACATAGCAATCCTAGCTTGTAAAAGCCACTATCTACTCCGACCCAGTCAACGAGGCGTCCTTTAGATAAGGGATCATATATTCCTATGTTCTTAAAATATCTTTGTGGAAAAATACATGGAACATAGTCATATTTATTGTCGTACAATTTGTTTCTCGATTTCCGATTCGTCTAACATAGAACATAACTGAACACATCAATTTAGTTTTGACTGGGACCGGCACATAGTCAAAATAGAATCATAGAGGGGACCGAAATATTGCTTTTAATCCTCTTAGAATAAAAGGAACAGATAAACTTCGACATTATATGCTTGTACTAACTACTCATTAAATCATGCATAACGACACGTTTTATAACATCAAGTTACTGATGCGTGTTCATGCCATCAATGCACAACCAAATCGCAGTCAACAACTCATATATCTAGGTTTGAATATTATATGATATTATCATCTCACAATCACTCGTGATAAATTCCATGAAGTGATTCAAGTGAGCGTGGGTTAAATCCAATACTCAAATCTTATTTCAGGAACACTCATGAATGGTGTAGCAAAATTTTGCTATGTCTAACGCTTTATACAATCAATGAACCAAATCATGACAGTCTAGCCTCATACCTACTTCCAAAGTATGATTGACTATGGATAATCTGAATAATCTTATTATTCTGCATGTCAAAACATGCAAAGTGAAACAATAGTAAATAACTGGCACAAGACAGTAACTTTACTTATAAATAAAACACCTTTTATTTAAACATCAAATATCAATTACAATTTTGCTATTACAAGTTTCTATTTATCTAATCACTAAAACTAATATCGGCTATTAGCCCAATGCTTCTTGCATGCTGCAAGTGCTTAACCCTGCTCACACTACTAGAAAAACAGCCTTTTACAACGCTTATTGCGCGTCTTAAAACGCTCAGACAACGCGCGAATACATGTCAATGAAGGCCCTGTCATAAAGAGAGACGACGCGCTTTTGCTCGTCGTCTATAGATGACACGCATTTACGACGCGTGGTTATGACACGCAATGCGTATCGAGGAAGGCCCTTTCATAAAGGAAGACGACACGCATTTGCGTGTCATAACCTTATGACGCGCGTGTTTATGACACGCAATGCGTATCAAGGAAGCCCCTGTCAAGAAAGGCCATGTCATAAATAAAGACGACACACATTTTTGCGTATCGTAATTTTAATTTTTTTTTAAAAAAAAATATTTATAGATTTACTGATTTTCAAATTAAATTTTCATTTCATGTCTCATAATAAAAAATAAAATACCATATACAAAAAATACAATACGTTGCACAAAATTTAATCTCATACAAATAATCATTCCAATAGTAGACAAATGTAGCATTTCAACATTTTTTATATAATTAACTAAATTATTAGCAAAATTTCTGAAAATACCAACATACTTATCTATGAAGAGCATTAACACTATTCTTTTCCATCAAAAACTTCAAAACCTACATAATTAAATTAATGTGTATATGGCAATAGAAAGAGAAGATGATAATCAGAAATTTGTGTGAGCATATGGCAATAGAAAGAGAAGATGATAATCAGAAACGGAAACTTTTGGCATTGCAAACCATCATAATTATTGGAAGTATATGTATAGTTCATGTTGGAGGCGTTGACTTTCTTTCATTTTATAGCAACTTGTCTACTTAATATATAAAGACTCCAACAATAAATAGATATGTTGTGTTACCTTGACGCATCTCTGCTGTCCAAAAGTATCCTCAAGTAGGAGCTTTCTTCATATTTAGAAGCCTCTCTGTTCCCCAAATCAATCAATCCACACACAACACAAGTGAAGTGGAGAAAGAATTACATTAAAACTTAATAGTTTCAATCTGTTCAGGATTCAAAATTCAAGAAACTCTGAAGTGTCATTGCACTCATTACATAAGATCCAAACCTGCAATTTTCACATTTATCCATTTACTTCTACTGTTTCAATCTCTTCAATATTCAAAATTCAAGAAACTCGTAATATAATACCTTCTTTTGTCTGTAATCTTTAGGCATCACAATAGCTTCAATCTGAGAATTACAAAACAAACAAACTTATAGAAACGAAAGATGATCAAGAATTTGTTGTTTAAAATTAAATTTTCACAGTCACATATTCAATAGTTGCACCTCTTCATCTAGTCTCTCCACATCATAGACATATCCATTACTGATTTTGAGCATATGGGACAAGAGTATCTGTAATAAAATCCATTGAAATTTAGCTAAATTTTCACAAGATTTGGAAATGAACTAATCGAAGACAAGTTTAGATTGGCTTACTTATTATGCTTAATAATCTTGTGATAGCATTCTGAGTGCATTGTGTGCCCAAATTTCATCACAGTTGTGTCTTTTAGCGGGCAAAATACGAAAAGGTATTACATCATCATCATACCAGTTGATGTATTCAAAAGATTTGATGGCCGACTAGTTGAGAGAACCGTGCCTGTATCAGGGGCAATTGTGGAACATAACATAAGACTATTTGGTTGGTTAAACCCATCAAACCATGAACCCTAAAATCCATTCCAGTAAGCTTTCCATTTAGCTCTAGCAACACCTTTCCCACAACCTAATTTTTTTTATAAAATATAAAAAGATTTATAAAAAAGAATATAAAAATTTACAATTTCATTTTATATAAGAATAAGTTATACCTTGGCAGCAAACGACAAGAAACAAGATTTATAAAAAAAGATTTATAAATATTTTTTTATAAAAAGATTTGTAAAAAAGACATAAATGCCCTCCTAATCATTATCATCAAATGCTAACACAAACAATCTTCCAGAAATTGGGGACACATTTACTACATCCCCATTTGAAGTTATCTAATATTGAAAAAAAAATAAGAATAATAATTTAAGATGCTAAACTCACCAACAACTACTTTTTTCAAACCAGGAAGATCGACCAGGGTTAAGTTCACAACTATCAACATCATATATTATCAAGTGAGTTAACTGTTAATAAGTAAAGAACTTAAAGTTAATAATACTATCTTGAAGTAAAAATTCAAATATCTCACGATTAGGAGAATAGATACTGAGATATATAGGAACTGATGAAATCTGTTCTCTTCGTCCTGTCTCAGGATCAGTCTCATCAGAGATTTCCTTCCTCACAGTAGTGCACAAGAAAAACGATGAAGATATGTTTATTGATTATACGAATCTTCAAACTATGAAATTTGTTGGTTCCTAAATGAAGACAGAAAGATAAGATGTATAAAATGAAAATGAAAGAATAATTCATATTTGGGGGTGGGGGAGGGGGGCTGGCTTACATCATATTCTTCAAATTCACAATTTTCAATCATGGAAAGGGTTGGTTTAGAAGTAGGAGGTGGGTGAAGCAGCTCGTGTGCTTCTTCCTATGTGACCTTTAGTTCCATGGCATCTTCATTATGCATCAGCAACCTCTTGTTTTTTGATCCTATATTACACATCTTCTTATTCTTTTCTTGAATCACATTCACTACTGCTCCCCTCTGCACTCCCAACATGAATTGAAGGTGTTCATGATAATGAAATTCTTTTTGCTGTATGTAAGATAAATTGTGTGATTTTGGTTGTTTGTTATGATTGGTATGCAAGTATGAATGCTTGAAGGAGGCTCTGAGCAGATTGGGTTTCATTGGGAGTACCCGAAATAACCACAATGTGATCACTTGTTCCTGAACGTGGCTCATGCACTACTACTTTTGCACCTGAAATCTGCTTTTACATAAAACCAAAATGCTTATTTATTTATAGCAATCAACAAACCAATTTTCAATGCTATAATAGAAAAGTATATGGAAGTAGAATTCCAATTCCGATTACCTGTCTTAAACGAGTGAGGTTTCTTCCATTCTCCCCATAAACCAAAGTAATGACAGTTTGGGGTACTAGAATTTCCACACTCATGTTACTCACTATAGCAGCAGATCTACCTACAGAAGTTGACCCTCTGCGAATATCTTGCCCCATCTGCAATAAATAAAGAAACAATTCAATTCTCAAACATCAAAAATAGGAAGAAGAAAAAAGAAAAAAGAATAATACCGGAAGGTGCCATTTTCCAGGTGTCATAGGATCTATGCTACTACTTGAGAGTTTGAGATTATCTATAGCTTGAGTTAAATTAGTATTACGCTGATTAGGATAATGTGACATGGCAACAGAAGATTGATGATGTGTATATGTAGCCTTTGTTGTTCCAGTTGCAGTTCCATGGCTATTTGACATTTTATTTGAGAATAATTGTTTCTTAGTCTTCCAGTAACACTGTATAAATCATCTCTTACATTTATCATCTCTCCTGTCATCTTTTCTTAAAAATAAAAATAAAATTACTACAGATAATTTGTATGTATAGTAAATTGGTTAAATGCAAGAAATGCTGCTCACCAACACTACTTGATCATTTTCAGGTGCACACTTTGGAACTTGATGATCACCAACTATCTTTATAAAAGCACCAGTCATCTTTCTCATACCTACAACTCTGGACCCACCTTTACCCAACAGACAACCCATTTGGTTTTGTGAAATCACAAGTCTAGCAGAAACCTTGGCCCCACTTGATGATGCCATATCCATCCCCTTTTGAAACCCAGACTCCACAGACCTACTGAATATAAGAATCACTGCATTTTGTGAAGCCGAATTTCGTGAATCTGCTGCATTCTTCTTACAGTTAAAAAAGGGAAACAACACCTTGATCTTACCTACAATTGTAGCTGCTTCAGAAAACCCAGATTGTCTTTGAAGAACTCAACACTTTTATCATAGGAAGCAAGCATGCCCATGTTCAATGCCATTGCCCTAACCACAGTGGGACCAACACCTTTCTAGAGAGCTAAAACTCCTTCATCTGCAGCGATTCTGCAGAGGGTATGGAATGGGTTTGTGTAGTTACTATGTTGGGCTGGCATCAGCTTGCATATGGATGAGTGCCAGCTCAGCAGGGCTTCCTACACAGGCTCCGATAGCACCAGCTGTCAGCCCGCAGAAAGATTTTTGATATAAAGGTAGTGGCTTTCCATCGTTGGCTTCAAGTGCCTTGTTTTTCAGAATCCTATCAAGTAATTAAAGAGTCACATAAACAGCCAAAAACAATAAATTTGTGTTTTTTTGGTTAATGAGCCATTAATGGTGTACCTGAATGTACCAAGTCTGGTTGTGGCGTATGTAGCTTGTCTAAGTAATCTATTAGAAAGAACTTGTTCAAAACAAATTGCTTCACAGATCAGTAGAAGAAGAATGATGAATGTAGTACTAAGGTATGATAAAGAAATGAGAATTAGGGAAGTGGTTATGAAGAATATGAGTAAGATCAACCTTACAAATCTATAGAGATGCACATTTTTGTAGCCTACAAAACATATTCTTTTCCAGTCACTCAATAATCAGACAATTAATTTGCTTGAGAGTTCACCAAAGTCGGTGGGGCATACACCAAAAATCGCTGAGAAGAGTCAAGGATTGAGGAGCAAGGGAAAAACCCTAACTAACCTCAAATTAATGGGTTTTTACTGAAAAAAAGGCAGAAATTGAGAGAGAGAGAGAGAGAGAGAGAGAGAGAGAGTTGGAGTTTACCAGTATAGGCGCTTGGTATGGTACCGCCGATCCATCGTCTTTTTCTACCACCAGTGTTAGTAACCAGAACGTCGAGAAAGCATTGATACAGTAGAACTGTAGCCGATGGGGAAGAAAACCGATGAATTGATGAAGGAGCTGTAACAGGTATTTGATATAAGAGACGGTGAGGGAAACATAATTTTTGATGGGAGCTATGTGTGGTTGCAAAGGGGATGAAATCAATTAGACACAAGAACACCACCAGATCTTCCCCTTCGTTGCTCTCTTTTTCAGGGTCCAAGTAGATCATTCTCACTGCCGACGATGGAGGCGAGAATAGTAGTGTTTCAAGGCCGGATTTACGGATGAAGAAAGTTATTACGAAAACCCTCGCAGAAGAAGAAAAAGAGAAGGTGATGAAGAAGAACAGTTATTGAAAAAGGGAAGGAGGTGGAAATAAAATAAAAACTAGAGATTGGAGTGGTGGGAAGAATCGAAAGAGACAGTCAATGATATATATGAAATTAATAGGTGATAAAGGTGGTTGCTAACCCTGGTAAAGGGTTAAGCTAAACCCATGAACTATACCGTGTAAGGAAAGTCTGAAGAAGCAGCAATGGAGAATTCGGAGCACTTGAGAAGCGAAGGAATCCGATGACGGTGTGTTTGTGGAGACAAGGGAGAAGAAGGTGGGGGTTTAAAAAATTGATCCATAATTTTAGTGTGAGGGTCGATTTGGAAGAAATCTCAAACCCTTAACCTTAAACATGATGTGAAGCAATTGATCCTTAATTTGAGGCTAGAAGAGGAAATGAGGAGTGGAGATGAGGGAGAAGAAGGTGGGGTTTAAAAAATTTGGGGATTTCATTTTCCCTCCGAGACGCGCGTTTCTTAAAAAAAATATAAAACGACATTCACAGACGATGCACAAGTGCCTTCCGTGTTTTTAATATGTTTACATGAGACACTAATTTAAGGGCACACAGTAACACGCGGCCTAAATCCTTAAAATTTTTGAAGAGACGACACTTTTTTAATGTCGCTCTCTAATGCGTAACATAAATCAAAGAGTGTCGTGTTTTTCACGTCGTAAAAGGGTCTTTTTCTTGTAGTGTCGGTCCCTTTGTAAGGGGATCTGCTGGGTTGTCCTCTGACGATATCCTATTCACCACGAGGCATCCTTCTTCTACTTGATGTCTTATGAAGTGGTAGTTCATGTCGATATACCTGGATCTACCATGATCTCTCGGTTCCTTGGTCAAGGCAACCGCCCCTTCATTATTGCAAAAGATCTCCATAGGCCCCTTTATAGATGGTATAACTCCAAGGTCTCCGATGAAGTTTTTTTAACCATACCGTCTCCTTCGATGCTTCACTTGCCGCTATGTACTCTGATTTGCACGTTTAATCAGCTACAATCTCCTGCTTGGAGCTTTTCCATGTTATTGTCCCTCCATTAAGGGTAAACACCTAGCCCGACTGAGAGCGGAAGTTATCTCTGTCAGTATGAAAGTTGTCGTCACTATACCCTTTCACTGTCAAGTCTTCACTCCCACCGAGGGTAAGGACCCCGTCCTTAGTCCTCCACAGGTACTTAAGAATGTTCTTAACTGCAGTTCAGTGAGCTTTAACTTGATTCCCTTGATATTTTATGACGATGCTCAACATAAAGGCCACAGTAGGGCGAGTACAAGTCATAGCATACATGATCGAGCCAACTGCGGAAGCATATGGTACTTGACTCATCTCTGCTATCTCATCCTCTGTACTCGGACTCTGAGTCTTACTCAGTTTGGTATTGCTTTGGATAGGTAAGTCACCTTTCTTAGAGTTCCCCATGCTAAAATGCTTCAACACCTTGTCTATGTAGGTAATCTGACTAAGTCCTATTAGTCTTTTTCTCATGTTTCTTAATATCCTTATCCCTAGGATGTAAGCAGCTTCCCTAAGGTCCTTCATAGCAAAACACTTCCCAAGCTAGAAATTAACTTCCTGCAAGGTTGGGATGTTGTTTCCTATGAGTAGTATGTCATCTACATACAACACCAGAAAACTAACTATACTCCCACTAGCTTTGACATATACGCAGGACTCATCCTCACTTCTCGAGAATCCAAACTCTTTGATTTTATCATCAAAACAAAGATTCCATCTGCGAGATGCCTGTTTCAATCCATATATGGATTTCTCAAGCTTACACACTCTATTAGGGTACTTTGCATTGACAAAACCCTCTGGCTGACTCATGTAAACATCTTCAGCCAACTTTCCATTAAGGAAAGCGGTTTTGACATCCATTTTCCATATTTCATAGTCATGAAATCTAGCTATGGCTAGCATAACCCTTATAGATTTAATTTTCGCTACTGGTAAGAAGGTCTCATCATAGTTAACTTAAGGAGTTTGAGTAAAGCCCTTCGTAATCAGTCACACCTTATATATGTTTACTTTCCCATCCATGTTGGTCTTCATCATGAAGATCCATTTGCACCCGACTGTCTTACAGCCTGGTACATTGTCAACCAAGTTCCAAACTTGATTATCATACATGGACTGAATCTCGCTGTCTATAGTCTCTTTCCATTTTGCAGACTTGGTGCCTTCCATGGCTTCCTATTAGTTGTTAAGTTCACCCATATTTATTAGTGTGCTATCACTGATAAATGCATCACCTTCAGTTGTTATATGAAAACCATATAACACAAGCGAAACACTAATTTTACTGGAATGTCTTAGAGGTACGAACTCGTCAATTAGTTCAACCGGAGTTTCCTCCTTGGGTTGAGTGCTAGTGTTTGAGGTTCCTTCATCACTTAACTCTTGAAGCCCTTCAAGGTCAATTTGTCTTCCACTATCCTCTTGGAATATGAGTTTTCTCTCTCTCGGAAAACTCCTCTCCTCGCAACGTGTGACAACCCTGAACTTCCATCTTGTATGATTGGTCAATTATATCAATATAAAACTCGATTTTGTCACCATTTAACACCATTTAAGGGTTGATAAAGCATTCTAATCCTCGTACAATCAAAGTTTGGTTTCTATGTTGAGTAATACCAAGTCATAGTATAACAACCAGGCCATACACCCTCTTGGGAGGAGTATATGGTCGTACACATCGGTGTGCGGCCGCACACCCACCCCTCAACCGCACACCTACCTCTATCTATAAGAGGAGACCCCTTCATTCATTTTTTTCCCTTTTGGCTGCACACTACTTTCTCTCTCTAGAATCTTCACATAAGGACCCTCCAAAGGCTTCAAAAACGTAAGTATTCCATCATCTAGTTTGTTATACTTGTAAGACGTATTGATCTAAGCCTTAATTCATCACGTTCTTCATCCTTTGAAGGTGTACGACCGCACACCTTCATAAGGTGGCCGTAATCACCTTAAAGGCTCTCCAAATTGGGAGTTTGGCCTCCATCTGCTAGTTGGACTTGGTATTAGCCTTAAAACACCTCAAAATCGACATTTTGGACATAGATGAAGAGTGTACGGCCGTACGCCCCTCTGTACGGCTGCTCACCACACACCTCTGTACGGCCGCACACACATCCTCGTGACCATACACCCACTTAGATGTTCATATTCGGCCTCAAATTTGCATTAATACTCAGTATGGGACCTAGAACACTCAGTTGATGCGTGTAGAACCTTGCAAACACATCAAAAACACTCCCCATAATGAGTGTACGGCCGTACACTCATAGGCCGTACACCCATGGCCGTACACACCCAAAGGGTGGCCGTACACCTCCCTCATTTGATCGTTTATGGATCCGACACTTAGTTCTACTATTTTCAGGTTATTAGGGTTGGTGTCCCGTCATGATTAGTCATAAAATACCCTAATCTAATACATATATGTGTTACCATATGTTAATAGGATCCACTTGCATACGAAACATTAGTTGACACTCAGCATCCACACCGACTTTACACTCGAATCCTACGTCAAACTATGAGTTCATACCCTTACGCTTTTATGGTTTTAAATGTTTTCAGGGGGGAATACCAGCAAAAGTACAAGGAAGCTTATGCTCACAGTACATTACTTGTATGAAATAATTATATGTTCAGTATGCTTTAAACACAAAAAACAGTTTTACCAAACATTTAGAAATCAACTCGTAGATACAGTTTTCAAAGCTAAAGCAATGAACATGTGAATCATATTGTAAAATGTGTTATTTTATAAAGGATTCATGCAAACCATAAATAGGATTTTCAGTATTATTACTTGTAAATTTCTTAGTCTAAGTCCGAGACATGTCCTTGGTAACACTCTCACCGAATTCGAGAGTGTAGGACTAACACTTGTAACCAGAATCTCTTGTACGGAGATCATGACTGTTTTGTATAGATCTATACGGGAATGACTATCCCACACCTTGCTGCTAGCTACAGCTGGACTGATAGGTCTAGGGGTGACAAAGTCATAAAAATATACTGGCCCCGTTATGAGCCATATCAAGTCTAAGTACGGTTATGACACTCGCAACCTAGATAGCAGTAATTTACTTTTGTAAAAATGAAACAAGTGAACTAACCTCAAAGTAATAACCCATTTGATTACTAGAGGGTAGTAATAATACCTTTAGGATTTACTTTTGCACCTCTCAGACACACTGTAACATCCGGATTCCCAAGTATAATATTTTAATCATTTATTTTTGAGCTTTGTGGAAGGACTCGGTGAGTTAACGCTTAGACTTGCCGAGTAGGATTGCGAGTTCTTGGCTAGATTAATGATCGGACTCGACGAGTCGATTCGTGGACTCGGTGAGTCCGCGCTGTAAAGTGAAACCCTAATCCCCGGCATTGGGAACCTATTTAAGGACCCTCATGGCTTTCATTTGCAGCCACCTTGTTCCAGAGAAACCTGAGAGAGCAGAGATAGTGAGTTTGAGGGCAAGAGGAGGCTATTTCTTCATCTTTTGTGTGGTTTTGCTAGAGGAAGAAGAGAGGATCCATCTAGAACGTGAAGGGAGCTTGGATTTGAGCTAATCACCGTGAGATATTGTCTATGGAGATAAAATTCTTTCCTTTTCACGATCATATGGTGGGTTTCATAGTTTTAGGGTTTTCCTCATGATTTTATGAGATCTAGTGAGCATAAGGTCCCCTTGGTATGAATAACATCAGATCTGGACCATGAGAGCTCCCTAGAGCCATTATCTTCCAGCTTTTTGCAAACAAATAAGGAATTAGAGACTAGGTTGCCATTTCTAGTATTATTTCTCCATTTAAGGCTTGATATGAGTTACATGCACATAAAGGTTGCACCTTTACGTGACTTTTGAGTGTTTAAAGGTTAGATCTACGAATTGGTTAAGGATATCTAACCTCAGGAGGTTGTTTGAGCAAGTCCATGGAGGAAACTCGCCGAGTTCATATGTGGACTCGACGAGTCGGACCGGGTTGCCCCGAGGTCTGACTCCAGTGAAACCCGATGAGTTGACGGGTGACTCAGCGAGTTGATTGAGGACCAGAGGTGAAGTGGACATGCATGAACTCGCCGAGTCACACGAGTGCACTCGGCGAGTCTGGTCAACATTTGACCGTTGACTTTTGTTGACTTTTAGGGTTTGGTCAACTTTAAGGTATTTGAGCCATGAGAGGGGTAAAATGGTCTTTTACCCTCCTGGGAGTGCTAATAGAGGGAATGGTCTAGCCTTGGAAAACGTGTTGATGTAGAGTGTTTATTTCATATGATTAGGCGGAGGCTAGATCCTATTTCACCGAGTCCGAGATTATCGAGTTACCGAGTTACCCGAGGTGAGTCTTCTCACTATACATTACCTAGAGTGGTATTTATGTGTTGACCAGAGGGTCTTATGTGCTATGTATGAGATTATGTGCTATGTGATATATGTATGTTATATGATTGTATAGACCGGACCCGAGGGTCCAACGATTCAAACAGGATCGGAGGATCCAACAATACAGACAGGGCCAGAGAGCCCAACGAGCTATGACCGGACCAGAGGATCCAACAAGTTGCGGGACTGGAGGATCCGCTGAGACACATCGACCGGAGGGTCGTACTATACCCTCGAGTGGCGTATGTGCTATATGCGGTATTTTGGGGAACTCACTAAGCATTTATGCTTACAATTGTTGTGTTATGTGTTTCATGTGCTAGTGATGACCGTGGAAAGGCGTCGGCATGACCTGTACACACACAGTCGGAAGATTTCATTTGTGATCTTGGGATATGTTTTTATTTGATAACTATTGTTGAGCATGTGTTTTGAGAATGTTTTAAAGATAATTTTGGTTGTTTGAAAAATGAAAAATTGTTTGAAAATTTATGTTGTTACAAGTTGGTATCAGAGCCTTGGTTTTAGGGAGTCGGATGCACCTTCGGGCGTATCTGAACTCAAACTAAGGATTTGAGAAGTTTTCAACACTAAAACATATTTTTTTTAAAGAGCAAGGGATTTTGAGACAATCAGAGCAGAGCAGTGTGTACGGTCAGCCAGTGCCCGAACGGTGAATCCCCAGAATACCCTTACGTTATGTGTTATGAGATATGATATGATATGATATGTTATGTATGCTAGAGTAGGCCAGATATTCATATTAGGACTAGACTGTCTTGATTTGTGGTGCCTCAGCCTAGGAGATTACTGCTGCTATGAGATGCCTTGAGAGTGAGTAGGTAGCAGTGAGGAGCTTATGAGAGGTCTACCATAGGGTAGCCAGTGTGTAGCGAGTGTAGAGTACGTGTGATCCAGGATCCAAGGAGGAGGACTTGGGGTGAATGCTGATGCGGTGTGGTCGGTAGTATAGGGCCCATACTACTGAAGACACCGGATCAGTGAGCAGTCCAAGTAACAATCCTTAGGATACTGGGGGATGAGTAGGGTTGCATTATCAAGTGCGAGTATGCTATAATGAGTCTCTGATGTTTTTATGTTGTATTTCAGAGACATCATGGTTGGGACACGACACACACCTGAGAGCAGCGGTGTCAGCGACGAGGAGATATGCCGGTTGATTCATGAGGAAGTGGCTGTGGCCATACGAGCTGAGATACCAGAGATGTTCGGGTCTATCAAGACCACATTGATTGAGACTTTTGATGAGCGGTATGCCGCTCTTACTGATGCTGTTGTTGTTGCGGCCACTGCAGTTGTTGCTGTTGCCAGACCACAGGGAGGCGATTCGTTGCTGTACCGGGAGTTCAGCAACACGAAGCCACCAGAGTTTGATGGGACGCAGGACCCAATCGCTGAGATGAGATGGATTGTGGATGTTGAGGGATGTATCCACACTTGCTCGTGTGTGGAGCATTTGAGGATGCGGTTCGTGCTGAACCAGCTTCGCCTGGGGGCAAAGGACTGGTGGAAGTTTGTATCGGCAGATTTCACCCCAGCTGAGCTTACTGCGGTGACCTGGGAAAGGTTCGCCACCATGTTTCGTGATGAGTACGTTCCCCCTGTTGAAATGGAATGACTGACTCTTGAGGTTTTTAACCCTCAAGCAGGGTACTAATTTAGTTACTGTGATTACCCGGAAGTTTCATGAGAGGGCGATTTTTTTCCCTGAGCAGGTGTCTACTGAGTAGGCACGCATGAGCCGATATCTGAGTCTTCTGAGGAGAGATATTCGTGAGTTCATGGCGAACTCGACTTACCGGAAATTTTCCGAACTCCAGGCAAATGCCCGGAAGAGGGAGATCGAGCTGGAGACTCAGGCCAAGGAGGAGGCAAAGTCTCAGGGGAAGGATCGGCGGCCGGCACAGTCTCAGCCGGCAGCCAAGCAGTCAAAGCCTGCTGATTCGATATTTGGGGGTATGAAGGGCCGCACTTGTGGAAAGTGCGGCAAGAGTCACGAGGGGACGTGCAGAGCTGGGGTATGTTACAAGTGTGGGAAGGAGGAGCATATCGCGAGGGATTGCCCCAAGGGATTCTCGGTTTGCTTTCATTGCAACCAGACCGGCCATCAGAAAGCCGAGTGCCCTCAGCTACATCAGGGATCAGTGCAGGGATCTGCGCCTACTGCGAGAGCTACCGAGGTTCGGCCAGCGAAGGCCGAGGCACCGAAGGCTCGCGGGAGAGCCTTCCAGTTGACAGCGGAGGAGGTCCGCGTAGCACCTGATGTTGTGGCTAGTATGTATTCTTCCCTCTATTTATTTTGAGTCTGAGATATTATGATTATATTATGATATGCGTAGGTACTTTTCTTGTGAATTCTATACCTCCCTTGGTGCTATTTAACTCGGGTGCATGTCAATTTTATGGTGATGCCTTTTGGGCTCACCAATGCACCAGAAGCGTTCATGGATCTCATGAACAGGGTATGCAGGACAATGTTGGATCATTCGGTGATCATGTTCATCGATGACATATTAGTTTATTCGAGATCTAAGGAGCAACATGAGGATCATCTGAGAGAGATTCTCGGGGTGTTGAGGGCGGAGAAGCTTTTTGCTAAGTTCTTCAAGTGTGATTTCTGGTTACGAGAGGTCCAGTTTTTGGGACACCTCGTCAACCAGAATGGGATAATGGTCGATTCGGCCAAGATTCAGGCGATGATGAGTTGGGAGGTGCCGAGGTCCCCCACCCAGATCAGGAGCTTTCTAGGATTGGCCGGCTATTATCAGGGATTTCTCCAAGATTGCGGTTCCTCTCACCAGGTTAACCCGAAAGGGCGTGATTTTTAGATGGGGTCCAGAGCAGCAGGCCTTATTCGAGACGCTTCGCCAGAGATTGTGTGAATCCCCAGTGTTGGCCCTTCCGGAGGGAATGGAGGACTTTGCATGTGGTTTATTATGACGCGTCGATATCGGGACTGGGTGCGGTGCTGATGCAGAGAGGGCATGTGATAGCATACGCATCGAGGCAGCTGAAGCCTCATGAGACGAGGTATCCTACTCACGATCTGGAGCTAGAGGCTGTGGTGTTCACCCTCAAAATCTGCTATCACTATTTGTATGGGGCTCGGTGTACCATATACACGGACCACAAGAGGTTAAAGTATCTGATGGATCAGCCAAACCTAAACATGCATCAGCGAAGGTGGTTAGACGTGGTAAAGGATTACGAATGTGAAATCCTGTACTACCCGGGCAAAGCTAATGTTGTAGCTGATGCTCTGAGCCGTAGGGCAGAGAGTGCCTCGATTTGAGGTATCTGCATGCGGCTGACAGTCATGACACCGGTATCAGACACCATTCGGGAGGCTCAAGTGGAGGCCGTATTACCGGAGAACCGCAAGAGAGAGCAGTTGATCGGGCATGTATCTGAGTTCACCACAGATAGTCGATGGCTTTTGACCTTTCAGGGTCGGATTTGGGTACCGTTTGCAGGAGGAGCGCGTACCATTCTAATGGAGGAAGCGCATAGATCGAGGTTCTCGATTCATCCAGGGGCCACTAAGATGTATTTGGACCTGAAGAGAGAGTATTGGTAGCCCTGTATGAAGAGGGAT